>NC_041383.1:351368907-351506171 GCF_002162155.2 Triticum dicoccoides
GAATAATATTCTGATCACAACCTGACCTGCCCCGCTAGTAGTACATTGAACTTCCCTGTGAACTCGGTTGAACTTCCGACAACATTGCCCAAATGGGGCTTGCGATATACCGTTGTAAAGCTATGGACACTAGTATCATGGCCCAACTTAAATTTTTGGCAAAATATAAGCGGTTTAAGAGCAGTTTTGAAAATCGTTTTTTCTTCTCACAAAAAACGTGAATCGTATTTTCGTTCGCATTTCTAAACCGTTTATCAGAATGAGGCATATAATATGGCATTGGAAAGCTGCTGCAAAAACGCTCCTTCAACATGTTGAAAGTTTTTTCTAATTCTCTATGGTAAAAGAGTAATTTGAAAAAACGTAAAATTTCGTAAACCGAACAGCTGAGTTCGTTTTTTCGATGTCATTTCTAAACAGCTAATCCAATGGAGGCATATGGTATGGCATTGGAAAGCTTATGAAAATGCGCTGCTTTTTCATCTTGAAAGTTTTTTTTCTAATTTTTAATGGTTTAAGAGTAATTTAGAAAATGATCCAAGTCCTACCGAGTTTGTATTTTCAAGCTAATTTTTTAACCGTGCGTCCGTATGCAGCAAATGATATGGCGTGGGAAAGCTTGAAGAAGTGCGAAACTTTTTGGTATGTATTACTTCTCCCGGTTCTTTACGATTTTAAGTTAGTTTCGAAAATGGAAAAAAACGTATTTTCGCCGTACTTTCTATGTACTTTATCGGAATGGCGCAAATAATATACCGCTGAAAAGCTACGGAAAATGCGAAACTTTTTCATGTTGACTGTTTTCTCTTATTCCTAGCCATTTTCAAGTAATTCTGAAAACGGCAGGATCATTCTTTCTTCCTCTACCGTGAAATAGATTCGCGAAAAATGCATCGCGTGAAGTACCCGAACTTCTCGGTGCGTGTACCTGAACTTCACTCTGTTTTTCACGTACTTTTTTTTGCTTGTAGCTCTCCATCCACGCACCGGAACACTCACCGGTATTGAGCAAGTGATATACCGATGGAAAGCTGCTGTAGACACGCAACTTTCCCGTGTTGATCATTTTTTCATACTCACAACGGTTTTAAAAGTTTTTCATCTGAAATTCATTCAGTGTAGTAGGTGAACTTCCAGCTGTTTTCACGTTGAACTTCCGTGATGTATTTTCATTTGTAAATTTCTCATACATTCATCGATGTCACACAAACAATATTTCTTTTGTACAAACCTCTCTCACAATAAATTTTTTGACTTTCTTCGACCAAGGACTTGAACTTACACAAATGATTTCCTACAGTTTTGAAGTAAATTAGAAAATGACGAGATCATGATTTTTTCCTTCATCTCGAATGGAAATACACTGCGTGAAGTAGTTGAACTTCTCGTGCATGTCTGTTCGAACTTCACGCTGTTTTTAACGTGTTGTTTTTTGCACTGGGTGAAGTAGTTGAACTTCTAGGACGCGTCTGTTCAAACTTCACTTTGTTTTTGACGTGCTGATTTTTTACGTGGTGTTTTTTGCACTACGTGAAGTAATTGAACTTCTGGGGCATCTCTATTTGAACTTCACCCTGTTTCACTTTTTTGTACTTTTTCTTATATGAAATACACACTATGTAGTACGTGAACTTCCGGTTGTTATCACTTTGAACTTCTCTCTGGTTTGAGAGAATTATTTTAAAACACAAAAAATAACATATTTTTATGTATTTTGGACATCTAAATACACGGTGAACCTCTCTCAGAAGAATTTTTCAACTTTTCCTCGCCGAGCACTTGAACTTCTTGCAACTATTTTTTTCGTTTATGAGTTGTTTTTAGAAGTGCAAAAAATGGTGTTGTGTTTTCTATTTTTTGAACAGGTAAATCCTATGTTTTAATAAACTCTTAACTTCTCTGTTATTTCAATTTGAACTTCACGTTTTTATATTTTGAGTAAAGAATTGTATTCAATTTTTATACGTAAAAAATCGAACATGGAAATACAAGGTGAACCTCTCTCGCAAGAATTTTTGAACTTCCCCAGACAGAGCACTTGAACTTCTTGCAACAAACCTTTTAAGCCTTTTTGTTTTTTCTATTCTTATATTCTTATGTGAAACGCATTCAATGTGGTAGTTGAACTTCCCGCTCTTTTCACCTTGAACTTCTGTCACGTTTTTTTGTTCAACCTCTCTCAGATGAATTTTTGAATTTTCTCGGGCTCAGCACTTGAACTTGTAGCAACAAAACTTTCAGCGTTTGCTTTTTTCATTCTTTTTTTATTACAAAATGCACACCGTGTAGTACGTGAACTTCTCGCAGTTATCAATCTGAACTTTTCTCGGTTACGTAAAAATATCTGAATTTTTTATGAATTTTAACCAGAATTTCTTAATCCTTTATTATGAATTTTGAAGCGCTCTATTTTTAAAAGTTGAACTTCTTGTTATTTAATTTTTGAACTTCTTGTTTCCATTCTTTAATAATGAGGAAAATCTGAGTTTTCTATAATTATTGAACTTCTCCTTCTTTTTAATTTGGACTTCCTGGTTTTATTTCTTTTAGTAATGAAAAAAAATCCAACTTTTTGATAGACATCGAGCCGCTCCATTTTTAAATTTGAACTTCTAGGTTTATTTAGAGAGAAAATCTTTTTTATAAAATTGTTTGAGATGCTTTTTTTTATTTGACCTTCGTTGGGTTTGTAATAAGCATTGAACTTATTCGTCTTTGTAATCTGAACCTATAGGCTTTTTTTAGAAACGGGGAAAGCTTTTTTATAATTTTTGAAATGATCATTTTTTTAATTTGAACTTCAATGTAATAGTATTACACAAAGGACAACTCAAAAAAGCTCCAACTTTTCCATGGCACTAGCACATGAGCAAACATTTCGTGCATGGTATGGCATCCAAAATGAGAACTTCTGCACACAGCGACACATGTATCTTGCACAAGCACCTTTTCATGCAACCAGATATACACAAATTTGCATTGAAGCTAATCGGGTGGGGCGAGAAACGAGAATGGATCGAGCTTCTTTGAATTTCTCTTCAGCTAGGCGTTTGTGCCACAAGAACAGAGAGAAGCTGCCTATACGTGGCAACAAAAAAAACACGAGAACACTCTGGCTCTGGCTGCTAATGCATGTGCTTAGAAAACACTCATAGATGTAAATGAAGTTCATCATCAGCTTGTATAATTTAGAAATGAAGTTCATCATCAGCTTGTATAATTTAGAGGCCAAATCACACAAACAAAAGACCAGAGTGCATTTCCGATCCCTGCTTTGAGAAGTACAATCAAAAGAGCGGCTTTTGATAAACACCGAACCACTAAATTATTTAAATGTAAACTTCTACATAAATGAAGAATGAATCTCTCTATCCATCACCACAAAATACGCGAACAAATCTCTCGGGATTTCTAACACAAACACCCTACACAGCACATGTTATGGGCATCCAATGATAACTATGCATCAAATGGCACATCAAAAGAAAGAAAATGCATCAGGGTCAGATGCAACAACACAAAAAATTTGAACCTCCAGGAGCATCACGACGAACTACATGCTGGAGCTGCGAATAGTGTTGGAAATTTAAATGGCGGTGAAATGGCATCTACACGCGGTGGGTCAGGGCACTGCAAAGGGCGGGTGGGGCAGGATGTAGGAGGTGTGGACTGCAGCTCAGCGATGGGCTTGGCCTCCCTACAGCCGCGGGGCTAGACTGGGATAGCATCACCTTTTCCTCTTGCCTGAAAAAGAAATGATGTGCATGGCTGTGTGAGAGAACTAAATGAAACGACACTTAACTCTCTCAATGTATACAGAGAAATAGGTGAGCGAACTAAATGAAACAACACTTACCTTTCTCAATTATACATACAGGTCAAATTGAAAATATTAGGATTACGCCCTAAAAAAACTAGGATTACTGGAGCAAACTGAAAAACAAACGAACATTCTCAATGTATACTAAACGAAACACATGCATATTCTCCATGATGAAAAAGCAGTGTGTCTTTTAAGCCAAAACAAAATGGGCATCTATGAAGTTCGAGTATGCTAGTACATTCATTTTTGTCTGCAACAAAATATTTTTACTTTGATTGAGTCAGAGAAGAGAAACATTGTGCAGAGTGTGGATTCACAAAAATCAAGGCAAAATGAAGCACCATACTATTCTTTTGTGGCATAAACACAGGCAACTTAGAGGCATACTTTTTTTCTTACTTGATGACCTAGAGAGCATGTAGAAAAAAATGAGACATCGAGGGGAAGTACTAATCAGTATTGAGCTTGAGCGACCATCTGAGCAATAAATCCAACAGCGGCAGATGCATATATATGGCTACGCTACACCTCAAGGGAAATCACATCCCATGCTGAATAGCATCCCAACAATAGCTAGGTTCAGTCAGTGTAGGGCATTCTAGCATTATCTAAACTGTTACCCCTCAAATGTTCATATAGAAAATCTTCCTCTCATTCAAGTCCACCTTAGCATCATGGGAAGTCTGTGTTTTAGCATAGGGCACTGTCAGTGAATTTTAAAGACAACGAAATGCATCACTGTAACATGATAGTAGAGATTCCGAACTGTAACAAGAAATACTTGAAGAAAGCAGTGTCATATGCATTGCATTAGTGTGTCTAATAGGAAGTTGACCGAAGTTCAAATACTGCATTGTATTAGTGTGGCATACTGCATTGGACAAAATATATTTTAAAGATAGGTGTTCCTTGCTCCTAGTTTGACGTGATAGACTATGCACAGGCCATAAGCATCATAAAAAGGGTGGCAAAGCTTGCATTTTTCAAAGAAAAAAAGGCCTGCACTTTTTCGTTCTGAATCCCAAATGCTCCATCAAAGTGACACTAACCTTTAAAATTTGAAACCATCCACTCACTACTGTAATGTGCACCGCCAGGTCCATAACAAAAGAAGAGGATGAACCTACATACCGCTCGTCAACATGCAGTTCAACGCTGCTCAAAGCCTCAAACAAATTCATCCATTACATATTTAAAACTGCCCTCAAGTTCATTTTTGAGAAGCCAAAAAATCAGAGCCGACTGTAATTGGTTGCACCTCCTGCAGCTGTAGGTCGAGACCACCCGAATATGCAGGTCGAGGCCGGAGGATGGGGAGGCGGTGGTTAGTCGGGAGATGAGCAGGACTGGTTGGGGAGGCGGATGGCGCATGGTGCAGGTGGGAAAGTGGTGGTTTGCGGGAGGCCGTTGTTTTATTGTTAGGGCCTGGCGGCGGAGTCAATGGAGGTAGGATCACAACAGCAGCGTGGTTGGTTGTTAGGGGCCATCGGCGGCGCGATTGGAGGTCGGGCCTCGGCGGCGGCGCGGTTGCAGGTCAGGCCTCGATGACGGCGCGATTGGAGGCGAGCCTGGCGGCGACACAGTTGGTTGCAGGGCCAACAGAGGCGTGCTTGGAGGCGGGATCCGGGGAGGGAAGGCGGCGGCGGTATGATCCATGGACGGTGACGGGAGCAGCGGCGCAATCCGAGGAGGGAAGCGGCGGCAGTGACGCGGCGGCCGGTTCTCAGGACGGGGGCGGCGCGGCGGCTTCGCGGTGGCCGTATCCCGCGGTTGGCCGGCGCCGGCGATGGTGGCTGGCTGGTCAGAGAGGGAGTGGGGGCGTGGGGATGGTGGCTGGATCGGGGAGGGAGTGGGGGCGTGGGGAGGTAAGGTGGGGATTTTTTTCTTTTTTTTTGTTCGGTGGCATTTTTTGATCTCAGGAACCTCTAGCGTACCTTATATAGGGTTGGTTGTGATCCAAATAACTATTCTAATCCCAGGATTAGAATAGTGTTGTCCTATATATATATATCGTCTTCTTTGGTTAAAAAAATTCATGATTTTTTTTCATCGGAACGGTGCGTGTAATATATCATTGCAAAGCTCTTGACATCTGATTACAATCATATAGAACTTTTTGGCAAAATCATCATGGTTTAAGAGCGGTTTTGAAAACCCCACTTTTTCCAAGACCGAAAATGTTAATAGTATTTTGGAGTTAATTTTCAAACAGTTTATTGGAATTGAGCAAATGATATGGTATTGGAAAGCTGGTAAAAATCCACATCTTCCATATATATAATATTTTTCAAATTCTCCATGATATAAAAGTAATTTGATGACGATGAAATTTTGGGCAAAAAGTATTTTCACGAATATTTTGCGAACGGTTTTTCGGATTGATGCAAATGATACGACGTTGGAAAGTTATGGACAATGCGCAACTTTTGTGTATAAAGTTTTTTTAACTCCTTACTATTTAAATTCCAATTCGAATATGACGAAAGTTGGTTTTGAACATGATTTTTTAATAGTTTGTTGAAATGGGGAAAATAATATACCATTGGAAAGCTACCAAATACCAAACTTAGTCATGGTTAACTTTCTCTCAAATTCACAACCATTTACGAGTAAATTTGAATATGGTAGGACCCATCATGTTCTCTTCCTGTCCGAAAAACAGAGTACTCGCACTGATCTATGTATGCATTTGTACTGAGGTATTTTTGAGAGTAATTTCGAATTGTTCTGAAAACATAGTACCTGAACTGATCTCCGTATGGGTTTGTACTGAGCGTGTTTTCATAGACTGGACTTTACTCTGTTTTTTGGTACGCTTTTTCTAGTAACTTTTCAACGGTTTACGAGTATCATCATCCCAAAACTTGCATGGTTTATATTGTTAAAATGAATGACATTCTTTCCAAAAAGAAAATGTTTTGTTTTTCTCTAACTGAGCATTTTTTTGAAATGATGTTCTAGACTTCCCTCATTTTACAACTTGAACTTTTACCATTTGAATTTTCGTGGGGTTATTTTTTTTTTGAGCTTTTTTCCAAACTTATCTAGTATGTAGTGTCAAACTTATAAATTTTTTTAATTTGTGAACTTGTTTTGTTTTTATAATGCCAAAGCTAGCAAATAGTATGAGATTCACCCAACAAAGGGATTAATTACTTAGAGCAGCTACACTAATACAACGGTTAGATCGGTAGCTAGTAGTAGTGGTTACCAACACACATACACATAAACTGATAACAAGGTAATGTACAAATTCATGTATAGTAACACTACAAGTTCACAAAGAAACTTGAGATATCCTCCATATTAGTTTTTCTGTAAACAAAGAAAAAAATCATTAGACATATGGTGAAATAGTAATTTTAAATTGTGCTGAAGGCACAGAATAAAGAACAGTCATTATGTACATCTTGGCATAATCAAATAGACTGCAGAATTTCCCATGCAAACTTCCACATGTTTTTATGAATTAAACCTTAATCATTTTTTTACATAGAGTAAACTTCAGTAGAATTTTTTGTGTGGATGATATCTGTTACAGATAGAAATGACAACCAAAATTATTGTCACTGCAATCCTCTTTTTATCCATGCATTTTTCCTAGAAAAACTTTGATGGTGATGTTAGGAGAAGTAGCAGGGAACAAGAGAACTGATGGGCGACCAGGAGGATGCGTTCTTGGAGCATAGGGTGGTACTCACACACTCGACATCAAGGAATTTCCCGCCTGCACAAGATCAAACTGCACCAATTCATGATGCAAAGCCGACTGCCTGGCTTGTCGGTGTGACACTAATCCTAAATTTAGGGCTCCTACACTAAAAAAATACACTTCTGTTATGATACGTGTCTGTCACAGTAGGTCACATTTTTTGTCATGCATGTACATCCGTGACGATTTTATGACAGAATCAAGATAGTCATACCTGTGCTGTCGTAGAAGTGTTCCATGACATTACCAAAATTATCATCACCGAAGTGTCCACTTCCATGACGATAAATCGCGCGTCATAGAAGTGCTTTCGTCAAGGGTGACCGACACGTGGCATCCACCGTAATGGGTCGTCGTTAAGCTATTGGGTTCCGGTTTGGATCCGATAACCCGTTAACAACCCCGACCAATGGGGATTTTCCATGTGTACAATTCTCATTTGCTAAAGGAAACACGTGTTAGCTCGTCATTGGGACAGATGTCATCCCTACAATGGATAGAAGACGCCTATGATATGTCGACACGTGGCATGACCCAACAGTGGCCCATTTAAGGAAAAAAGGCTGGCCCAGCTAAAGGCCTGCCATATTTTTTCCCACACTAGTGGGCTGGCCCGTTAATAGCCTGCCATGTTTTGGGTCAAATTGAGGCCCATATCAGATCAGGCCCATTTATAGCCTGCTGTGTTTTGGGCCAAATTACTGCCCATATCAGATCAGGCCCGTTAACAGGCCTCTGTTCTTTTGGACCCATTCTAAGCCAGGTTTGTAAGCATGTTAAATGCCCGTTTACCAGTTCGCCCCGATAATAGTTTCGGCCTATTAGCGGCCCGTGGTGCATCTGGGACGTTGTCGGCTCGCTTAACTTTAGGCCATTTAATGGCCCATGCAGAAACTGGGCTATTTCTTGTTCGAAGTAACTTTAGGCCTCTTAACGGCCCGTAATCTTCATGAATAAATTTCGGCCCAACTTGCCTATCGGCTTGTTAATGGCCCATGTAACAGTTGGGCCTAATTACGACCCATGTTGAATCCGGCCTGCTTACAGCCCATCTGATAATGACCCATGACACGTTGGGCCTATGGCCCTTGTTGATACGGGCCTGCTTAAAACCCATAATTTTATTGGGCCAAACAGGGCCCGAGATATATTTTGGCCTATTAACGGCTCGTCCTATTTGGGCCAAACATGGGCCTTATGCAGTTTTGGCCTGTATTGGCCCGTGAATTTTTTGGCTCAACGCTAGCCCAATCTAGTTTTTAGCCTGTTAAAAGCCCATGGTATTCTCTGGTCCAGCTGGCCAGAACTTTACTCGATCTGTTAAAGGCGGAAAACTACTATACGTTTAGACCTGCTAATGGCACAATATGATTATAGGCCCACATTTTGGCCCATATGAGTAACGAGACGGCCTGAAGACCAACAACATTGAGATCCATTGAACCTTACGGCCTAAATTACAACATGCTGACCAAGAATAAACCTAGACTATACAATAATGAAATTACGGCATATTACATCCACTAGGAATCAAACTTCGCCACCAGTGATAATAAAGCGCAACATGACCGCGGATTACATACACTGGGCGTTAAAGGTCGCCACCAATGCATATAAATGCGCTGACAAAAGAACATACAAAACTGAGATCACTTCAGAAGGCATTAGGCCTTGCCGGGACGGGCACCGCAAGCAGCTGAACAAGCTGATGAGACCTTAGTTGTGTCAATGATAGATGCTCCATCCCTAGCTGTATAGCACCAAAGTGCACAAGGCAGTCCTCTGAGGTCTTCATTGCATCATTGACATATAGTTGGAGCTTAGCTAAAGCAAGCCTTTCCGCTTTAAGTTGAGACTGAAGAAGTCGAACTGATTCAGGCAGCGACTTCACAGAGGTTGTCTCACAACTGCTGGTGAGTAGCTTCAACTCTCTGTCTTCATCAAGACAAGACCTTGGGGTCATCTCGCTCTCTTCAAGACTATCTTACCTAAAGTTCTGCATGGCATAAGAGATATGACACTGAAAGAGAAACAAGGAGACACGTAACAGGTTTCACAATTATATAAGCAAATAAATGGATCTATTATGCATAAGGAACATGTTTTTACAACTACAATTTAAAACTGGTAGTTGTTGCAAACATCCAATCCGATGTAAACAACAAAGTAAACAACAGTGGAGGAAATGATGCCTATCCAAATCTATACTAGAACAAAGTTTGAAGGCTTGAGAAGGATGAATCTATATTGCATGTTAACACGGGCTGGACAGAGCCCTTCTCCATGTCGATGGAAGGATAATTCAATAAATTCCCAAAGAAACTTCTTTATAAGCGTTGCCATTATTCTACATTTTGCAAAGAGTAAATATAGATCAAATAATATTGGAAGAAATAGAGAATAATGAAGCTCAGGTGCAGACTGATGATACATAATCAAATAGTAATTAATTAAGTATAGCGTTACAGGGTAAAAGGTACTGACAAGAGGAATGCAGACATCAATTTGTGCAGTGGCATTGGCTTTATTCAACATTTTGGTAAGAGTAAATGTAGATCTGACAATTTGGAGGAAGTGGAGGGCAGGCAGATAAGATGCAGAGTAATGCTAGACAATCAACTATCTCATGATGCAAGTACAGTAATACCACCACCGTTCGTTATTACTTGTCGCTCAACTGGATGTATCTAGCACTATTAAGTTCTAAATACATCCAATTGATCAACAATTAATTCGATACAGAGGGAGTACATGACAACAGGTACATACATGAGCAATCCAAAACTTCATAACCATTGTGTTAATTATACATTTATCTAAGAGAAATTATAGATCTTATAATTTCGAGCAAAGGAAGGATAAAGAAGCAAACATTTACAGTGATGCTACATAATCAAATAGCAATGAGTGTAAATATGCTGATAAAGGGCTAGAGGTACTAACAAGAGCAATGCAGTGCCCAGTATTGTTGTGAGATCCTATGATCCTTTGAGCAAGGAGATTCATCTGAAATTAGTTTTCATACAAGAGAGAAGGTAAGGCACATGCAGAAATTTAGGAGTTCAAATTTTGAATTGATATCATAGACAATACCTGATGCTAGGCTCTCTGCAGTTCTAATAGGGGTTTGGCAAGTGGAGTAGGGGTAAAGTGTGGTACAGTTGGGCCTGTGTTTTCTGTGGTTGCTGATCTATCTGATTTAACATGTATCATTACCTCTTCCAAATACCTAGTTTGTACTGCTTGAGGATCTGCACTCACCTTCTTCCTTTTGGACATCTATTACAGAAGAACAACATTTGGCTGGAAAAACATAGTATGATGACACATGGAATAGGTACAGAAAATGGATAGGTATGACATATACTCATATATGATGCTTAAACTAAGCAGATGGTGTAACAAAGTAGAAGTAATGCAAGAGGTCATATGCAAAATATGTGCGACCAATACAACCTTGCCAAGTTAGAGCAAGCACCTTGACGGGTGAATAAGATAGGCCATCCTCCACCATGCCAAGTTTGTTAGCCAGTGGATTGTTCCGTAATATTCCTCTCGTGCACCCATTCTCGTATTCATTTTGATCATGTTCAATACCTGACATACATGAAAACATAAAAACAAGTGAGATTATCTTTGTAATGCAGAACTGATTCTAATCCAATACTGCCTCCCTGTAAACCCCTTTGTGCTATCTCTGGAATTCTTTTGAGAGATGCCATGCATGCTGTAATTTGGTGTGTGCATTAATATAATGTGGCCTACTACTCAAAATATGAGAGCTCCAGAAGTGATGATAGTTCGCAGATGACAGCTTCAACATATAGTTAAGAAGAACAAGTCGACCTGGCTTTTCCGACTCAAAATATGCTAAGGGAGAACAACTCGACCTGACCAGTCGACCGCAAATGTCTCTGCTACTCTTCCCAACAAGGAACATACTTATTAAAGAAGAGAAGAGGATCATGTTAAAGAAGAGCGGAAGAGCAAGCAGAATGAAGATATTACAAGGTATTCTATACAATGTCTATTGCCCACCCATGATGAACCAGAGTGCATAGAGAAATACTATTCCTTCTGGTCTCTCCATATGTGGCTCACATGCATTTCTAAACTAAACTAGGAACATTTAGCTGACCAATTAAACATGTCTCAGTTTTACTAATATGAGCATAATATCATATTCAAATTTGTACAACTAAGCTTGTTTAGCTCGATGGGTGGAGCAGTGCTATTACGATACGAACCACGTTGGCTGATCGTGGTCAACAAAAAATGCGGAAATCGTAAGCATGATGAGTATAGTGTTGGCTGTGGCAGTGGGATGGCAAATCTGATGCTGTAACCGCGCAAATGGTAGTTAGCAACCGATATTTTCTTTGAAATAACAACTAAGATTTGGTATGGACAAGGAAGTATAGTCAACAAGTGACAAAGAAATGCAATTCTGCTGTCTCTTTATGTGTCGCGACATGTATTTGGAAACTCAAGCGGGACCTTTAGCTAACCAATTAAATGTGTCTGTTAACTAATATTAGTATCATATCACAATCATATTTTAATAACTAAGCTTTAGAATTATGAGTGTTGTGTTGTTTAACCTGAAGGGTGGAGTACTGCTAGTACGACAGAAAACACCTACGCAGATCATAGTAGAGTAGATAAAAGGGGAAAACCCTAAGCATC
Source organism: Triticum dicoccoides (assembly GCF_002162155.2). Classification (NCBI taxonomy): domain Eukaryota; kingdom Viridiplantae; phylum Streptophyta; class Magnoliopsida; order Poales; family Poaceae; genus Triticum; species Triticum dicoccoides. Next base: position 351,381,129 of record NC_041383.1, read on the forward strand.
AAGAGTAAAATTAGGAAAGTGGAACTAGCTGGACCATATGTGCTTGTATTGCTGCTACGACAAGAAAGATCTACACAAGAACAAAAAATGCCACGGCCCGCCCAACCCTAGTCCAATATACAAAGGAGTGAAGGTAAATTTGTACCAAAATTTGTGATCCCCTGTATCCTAAGCCATCTGGGCCGCCCAATATTTTAACTGTAGGTCCACCGGTATGTGGCACACATGCTTTTCGAAACAAATATAGGAACATTAGGTGACCAATTAAACATTCTTTGTTTTAGTAATACATGAGCTTCATATCAGATTCGTATATCAACAACTAAGCTTTGGAATTATGATTGGCATGTTGTTTCGCTTGATGGGTTGAGGTCTTGAGGAGCAGTGCTAGCACGACACGAAGTACCTACGATGATGGTAGTGAATATAGAGGGAGAAAACCATAAGCTTTACGAGTATATTGACTGTGCCATGGCAGATCTGAATTTGCAAACCTGACAAAGGCTACTTCGCAACCTATCTTTGCTTTCAACTAGCCACTACGATATGGTACAGACAAGAAAAGAACAGTAAACAAGTTAGATCTATTTTCTGGGTGAGACCAATAACTTAAGCATATATGAACGAGTACCACCTCTCTTGCGACGATGTGTAGGCCCCTACTGATACATAGAGGGTGCTGCGGGTGCGATGGCTTTCGGCGGCGCAGAAGAAGACTATAGATGGCAGACGGCCGGGTCGGGGGATAAGTCATGTTGCCGTGGACGAGGCAGTCGTAGGAGCGGCAACGACAAGGTGGACGAGAGGAGGCGATGAAAGGATCCTGGTCCAGCGCCATGGATGAGAGACGTCCATCTCTTGTAGTGGACGACGGGGTAGAGGTAGCGGCTCCGGCAAGGTGGAGGATGGGGTGGCGGACGGAGGAGCCTGGTCGCGGTGGGGAGATTGTTGTGGCGTCGATGGTGTATGAATGGGAAATGGAGGGGGAGGGGGGATCTCAAACTTTGGGACGCGCTTGTCTGAAATGTGGGTGAGGGAGTTCTGGACTAGGGGGTGTCCGGATAGCCGAATTATCATCATCGGCCGGACTCCAAGACTATGAGGATACAAGATCGAAGACTTCGTCCCGTGTCCGGATGGGACTTTCCTTGGCGTGGAAGGCAAGCTTGGCGATACGGATATGTAGATCTCCTACCATTGTAACCGACTCTGTGTAACCCTAGCCCTCTCCGGTGTCTATATAAACTAGATGGCTTTAGTCCATAGGACGAACAACAATCATACCATAGGCTAGCTTCTAGGGTTTAGCCTCCTTGATCTCGTGGTAGATCTACTCTTGTAACCCACATCATCAATATTAATCAAGCAGGACGTAGGGTTTTACCTCCATCAAGAGGGCCCGAACCTGGGTAAAAACATCGTGTCCCTCGTCTCCTGTTACCATCCGCCTAGACGCACAGTTCGGGACCCCCTACCCGAGATCCGCCGGTTTTGACACCGACATTCGTGCTTTCATTGAGAGCTCCTCTGTGTCGTCACTGATAGGCTCGATGGCTTCTTCGATCATCAACGACGATGCAGTCCAGGGTGAGACCTTCCTCCTCGGACAGATCTTCGTATTCGGCGGCTTCGCACTGCGGGCCAATTCGCTTGGCCAGCTAGAGCAGATCGAAGGCTACGCCCCTGGCCGTCAGGTCAGATTTGGAAGTTTGAACTTCACGGCTGACATCCGCGGGGACTTGATCCTTGACGGATTCGAGCCACAGCCGAGCGTGCCGTACTGTCACGATGGGCATGATTTAGCTCTGGAGCCGGACAGTACCCTGGAGGCCGCACTCGAACCCGCTCCGATCTTTGACTCGGAGCCGGCTGCGCAGACCAAGGATGGATGGCTAGACACCACCTCGGGGGCTGCAACCTCTACGGCGATAGAGCCGAACACCGATCTTGTCCCCCATGAAGCTCGTGACTCCGAGGTGCCGGACTCCGGACCTCCCGCGCCCCCTCCAGTCGAATCCGATTGGGCGCCGATCATGGAGTTCACCACGACGGACATCTTTCAACACTCACCTTTTGGCGACATCTTGAGTTCGCTAAAGTACCTCTCGTTATCAGGAGAGGCCTGGCCGGACTGCGGCCAGGACGGTTGGGATGCAGACGACAAAGAAATTCAGAGCCCACCCACCACCCACTTGGTAGCCACTGTCGACGACCTAACCGACATGCTAGATTACGACTCTGAGGACATCGACGGTATGGACGACGATGCCGGAGACGACCAAGAACCAGCACCCACCGGGCACTGGAAAGCCACCTCTTCATACGACATATACATGGTGGATATCCCAAAGGATGGGAACGGCGAAGGAATAGCGGAGGATGACCCCTCCAAGAAACAGCCCAAGCGTCGGCGTCAGCGGCGCCGCTCTAAATCCCGCCATAGCAAGAATGAGGATTCCGGCACCGGAGACAATAATACACCGGATAGCGCCGAAGACAACCCACTCCAGCAAGATCAAGCACAGGAGGAGGGGGACGCCAGCCCTCATGAGAGAGCGGCCGAAGAAGAGGTAGAGGACTATATGCCTCCCTCCGGAGACGAGGCAAGCCTCGACGACGACGAATTCATCGTGCCTGGGGATCCCGTCGAACAGGAGCGTTTCAAACGCAGGCTTATGGCCACGGCAAACAGCCTCAAGAAAAAGCAGCAGCAACTTAGAGCTGATCAAGATCTGCTAGCCGACAGATGGACCGAAGTCCTCGCGGCCGAAGAGCATGAACTCAAACGCCCCTCCAAAAGCTACCCCAAACGTAAGATGCTCCCCCAATTAGAGGTGGAGGCATATGATCCCGCTTCACGAGGAGACAATACGGCTGATCGACCACCCCGTGGTCGCGATAGAGAGGCCTCAAGGCCCTTCACTATACCCGTACCCCGGCATCGCTCGAAAAGCACAAGGCCACAGGGGAACACTCCGGACCTGCGAGACATATTGGAGGATAAGGCAAGACAGTCAAGATCGATCTATGGATCACGTGGGCGCCCCATGATACGTGAAGATCACCGTCACCCCAGACACAGTAAGTCCGGCCGGGCCGAACACAACAGACAAAGCTCTTTTGAGCTCCGTCGCGATATCGCCCAGTACAGAGGCGCCGCACACCCACTGTGCTTCACAGATGAGGTAATGGATCATCAAATCCTAGAAGGGTTTAAACCCGTCAATATTGAATCTTATGATGGCACAACAGACCCCGCGGTCTAGATCGAGGACTATCTCCTCCACATCCACATGGCCCGCGGAGACGATCTCCACGCCATCAAATATCTCCCACTCAAACTTAAAGGACCAGCCCGGCACTGGCTTAACAACTTGCCAGCAGAGTCAATCGGGAGTTGGGAGGACCTGGAAGCCGCATTCCTCGATAACTTCCAAGGCACGTACGTGCGACCGCCAGATACAGATGACCTAAGCCACATAATTCAGCAGCCAGACGAATCGGCCAGACAATTCTGGACACGGTTCTTAACCAAGAAAAACCAAATCGTCGACTGTCCGGATGCCGAGGCCCTCGCGGCCTTCAAGCATAACATCCGCGACGAGTGGCTTGCCCGGCACCTGGGACAGGAAAAGCCGAAATCCATGGCAGCCCTTACATCACTCATGACCCGCTTCTGTGCGGGTGAGGACAGCTGGCTAGCACGCAGCAACAACCTCAACAAAAATTCTGGCAGTCCGGATATCAAGGACCGTAGTGGCAGGTCGCGTCGCTACAAAAACAAACGCCGCATTAACGGCGATAACAGTGAGGATACGGCAGTCAATGCCGGATTCAGAGGCTCTAAACCCGGTCAACGGAAAAAGCCATTCAAAAGAACAACTCAGGGTCCGTCCAATTTGGACTGAATTCTCGACCGCTTGTGCCAGATACATGGCACCCTTGAAAAGCCAGCTAACCACACCAATAGGGACTGTTGGGTGTTCAAGCAGGCAGGCAAGTTAATTGCCGAAAACAGCGACAAGGGGCTACATAGTGACGACGAGGAAGAGACCCGACCGGCGAACAATAGAGGACAGAAGGGTTTCCCCCCACAGGTGCGTACGGTGAACATGATATATGGCACGCACATACCCAAAAGGGAGCGGAAGCGTGCACTCAGGGATGTATACGCGATGGAGCCAGTTGCCCCGAAGTTCAATCCATGGTCCTCTTGCCCGATCACCTTTGACCGAAGGGACCACCCCACCAGCATTCGCCATGGTGGGTTCGCCGCATTGGTTCTAGACCCAATCGTCGATGGATTTCATCTCACCAGAGTCCTGATGGACGGCGGTAGCAGCCTAAACCTGCTTTATCAGGACACGGTGCGCAAAATGGGCATAGACCCCTCAAGGATTAAACCTACCAAGACGACCTTTAAAGGCGTCATACCAGGTGTAGAAGCCAATTGTACAGGCTCAGTTACACTAGAAGTGGTCTTCGGATCCCCGGATAACTTCCGAAGCGAGGAGTTAATCTTCGACATAGTCCCGTTCCGCAGCGGCTATCATGCCTTGCTCGGACGTACCGCGTTCGCAAAGTTCAACGCGGTGCTGCACTACGCATACCTCAAGCTCAAGATGCCAGGCCCTAGAGGAGTCATCACGGTCAACGGAAACACTGAACGCTCCCTCCGAACGGAGGAACATACAGCGGCTCTCACGGCAGAAGTACAAAGCAGCCTTTTAAGGCAATTCTCGATTCCAGCTGCCAAGCGGCCAGACACAGCTAAGCGTGCCCGGAGTAACCTACAACACGACCACCTGGCACGTTCCGAGCACGCGTAGAAGTGTGGCCCCAACCCCAGCCCCTATAAAACATTAAGACAGACCCTTCGCATACTCCATTACGCCCTGAAGATACCATGGGCACGGGGCAAGGGGCTTGACCATGATAAGCCCAGACTGCGGCTCAACCGCACCAGGGGCTCTTAAGTGTGTCGTTTCTTTTTCTTTTCCTTTTATTTTTTACCTACAGGACTCCGTTCGTCAGAGGCCCTGTCCGGCAGCAGACATGCCGAACCCACGATGCAACAGCGAGGGAAGGAGAAAGGCTACAACGAAAATCCAGGTAGTCTCCATCTTGAGCATTAAATCTGTTTTATGCATTATTCCGTAGCCTACCCCTGGAGGGGGACATGTTAAACAGTCCCATCCCTTGCTTACCGCACCACTTGTATCGTCCTGCACTTACAACAGTTTTTATTGAATAAAGCAATGCATCACATTTTTGCTTCTCATTGCATTTCTTTCTTACACATATGTTCATCTATGACATGTTGCATCCGTACGTTTTGGTACGGCTAAATACACCAGGGGCTTATGTTTCCCGCGTTATGGTGTGATAAGTCCGAACACTTTCACAAGTGCGGCACCCCGAACTTATAGCATTATATGCATCGGCTCCGAATCATGTTCTTGGGTCAATAGTTGGGTTTGCCCGGCTCCCATGTTTTGGTACCTTACGTTCCGTTTTATCGGCTAAGGTAGCACTGGGAGAACCACTGCGATTGCGCCCCAGTTGAGCTGGGTTAACGCCTCAGTGGAGAAAGCTAAAACTGACCGTCATGATGAGGCGAGAGCTGGTCACTGTTCGAGAGGTTCTTTGCGAGTCCCTAAAGACTTATGCCGCTTCGAGCGAGGAGCCGAATTCTATCCGGCCAAAGGCGTGGATAGCGCCCCAAATTCGGCCTTCCAAAAACTAGGGGCTTCGCCGAAATTTAAAATTATAGAATTCTATGGCTAAGTGAGAGTGTTCAAGCATTATAAGTCCGGTTGCCTTGTTCGTTGTGTTGAGCGTCTCCCTAGATGGACCCAAAAATGGGAATAAGAGCGCTTGAGTTTATCCCGAACACCCCAGCACTCGTGGCATGGGGGCTGAAGCCGATGACTTGCCATCTCTCAGATTTGATAAACAGCCGCACAGAAGGTAATATTTTAAATTAACAAGCGTTGCTTAGCGCATATGAACCAAGTTTTCAGCGCACAGGATAACAAAATGCGAGTCTACTCAAATATTACATCTTTGGAGCACTCACCCGCAATAGTGCGGGCGCCCTTCAGCACACTCCTATAATACATCTCGGGCGTGCGATGCTCCTTGCCCTCTGGTGGGGGGTCCGTCACAACCTTCTGGGCATCCATCTTGCCCCAGTGCACCTTTGCGCGGGCAAGGGCCTGACGTGCACCCTCGATACAGGCGGAGTGCTTGATAACTTCAACCCACGGGCACGCGTCCACCAGCCGCTGCACCAGGCCGAAGTAGCTCCCAGACATACCCTCCTTAGGCCACAGCCAAACTATGAGGCCCTTCATGGCCTGTTCGGCCGCCTTGTGGAGCTCGACCAGCTGCTTCAGCTGGTCGCTAAGGGGCACCGGATGTCCGGCCTCAGCATACTGAGACCAGAAGACCTTCTCCGTTGAGCTCCCCTCCTCGGCCCGGTAGAATGCGGCAGCATCGGACACGCTGCGGGGAAGATCTGCGAATGCCTGGAGAGCTCCGAATTCGGGTAAGCGACAGGTAATTAACACTCACATGCTTACTTTGCATGAAAACTGCCTTACCCGCTGCTATTTTCTTCACCGCCTCTATCTCCTGGAGGGCCTTGTAGGCTTCGGCCTTAGCGGCTTTGGCACTCTCAAGAGCCGTTGCAAGCTCAGACTCTCGAGTCTTCGAGTCACGCTCCAGGCTCTCATGTTTCCTCACGAGATCCTGGAGCTCTTGCTGTACCTCCGCCACCCGCGCCTCCTATTTCTCTCGCTCGGTGCGCTCCGCAGCCGCATTGCGTTCGGCCGCGGCCACCGCCTCCTTCAAGGTCGCCACCTCGTTAGTGGCCCCTGCAATACCCCAGTTATCCTTGTCATTTTTCTTGCAACCAAATCCTTTTCTGTAAGGTACAATTTTCATAAGGTATTACTCACCTTATTTTTCCTCGAGCTGCTTCTTGGCATGGCCGAGCTCGTTCTCGGACCGCTCGAGGTTTTCCTTCAAAGTATTGACCTCTGCAGTCAGTACGGCAGAGGTCAGCAGCACAGCCTGCAATCCCATATTGACATATTTTCATGATTCCTGCGTTTATCTTTCTAAAGATCCTCAGTCCGGCTTTTCTTTCCGAACACCGAACCGAGCATCAGGGGCTACTGTCTATGCGGTACCATTTTACATATATTGAAATTCTTACCTCAAAGCCTGTAGAAGGCTGCTGCAGGCTTCGGTCAACCCGCTCTTGGTGAGCTGAACCTTCTGAATCACCGCACTCATAACAGTGCGGTGTTCCTCTTCGATGGAGGCGCCGTTGAGCGCCTCCAGCAAATTATCCGGCACCTCCGGTTGGACGGAGGCAGCCGGCGTCGCGGTCTTGCCCTTCTTATGAAGGGGTCGCCCGCCAGACTCCGGAGCCACTATGGGTTCCGGGGCTGAGTCCGGTGCAAAGTCCGGGAGGTTGTCCTGCGACACCTCCGGGGCCCTCTCCTCCTGGTGGGTCCCTTCCTGGGATCCCACCTCGGCATCGTCCGCATCACGGGGGGTAGAGGCAGTCGAAAGAGAATCCATATCCGACGCCCCTAAGGACCCGCTCGACAAAGTGGGGAGATCATCCTTAGGCGGACTGCAGGGTTGTATGCGGCATTAGAAAGACATAATGTGGCGGAAAACGAAAACCTTGAAGTTATTCGGGAGTCCGGATACTTAGGATCTCTCCAGAGGCTTGGCCCTTGGAGGCCAGTCCTCGTCGTCGTCACTGGCATTGGTGGAACAGTCCGGGGGAAGAGTTTTTCCCCTCTTGGAACCTTCGGCCTCCCTTGTTGGGGAGGCCTTCCTTTTCTTCCCTCCCCCCGCTGGGGGAGAGGCTTTCTTCTTCTCCTCCTCGCCTTGGTGGAGGAGTCGGCCTCGGATTCATCGTCCGATAGCACCTGAAAACGGGAACTCTTCCGTGTCCCCGTGGCCTTCTTCTTGGCTTTCTTCTCCGGCACCACGTGGGGTGCCGGAGCCAGCAGCCCCGTTAGGCGGGCATCAGCTGGGTCCTCTGGCAATGGGGCCGGACAGATAGCCTGTGCGGCCTTCTTCAGCCAGTCCTGTCAAAGGAAAGGGAGTTTATATCCCGCATAGAGTCAAACTATGAATAACAAGCGTCCCGTAAAGGACAATATCACTTACCTCGTCAGCTGGACGCTGCGAGCTGAATCCGCGATCTTCGGTAGTGGAGCGGGAGCCTCGGCGCCCTTGAACAGCACCTTCCAGACCTCTTCGTACGTAGTGTCGAAGAGCCCATTCAAAGTCTGGTGCTGCGTCGGATCAAACTCCCACATGTTGAAGCCCCGTCGTTGGCACGGGAGAATCCGGCGGATGAGCATGACTGGACTATGTTGACTAGCTTGAGCTTCTTGTCCACCAGCTTTTGGATACAGGCTTGGAGTCCGGTCAGCTCCTCCAAATCCCCCCAGATCCGGCCACTCTCTTTCCAGGAGGTGAGCCGTGTAGGGATACCGGATCTGAATTCGGGGGCCGCTGCCCAATCAGGGTCACGCGGCTCGGTGATGTAGAACCACCCCGATTGCCACCCCTTAATGCTTTCCACGAAAGTACCCTCCAGCCACGTAACGTGGGACATCCTGCCCACCATGGAGCCTCCGCACTCCGCTTGGCTGCCCTTCACAACCTTCGGCTTGACACTGATGGTCTTGAGCCACAAGCCGAAGTGGGGCTGGATGCAGAGGAATGCCTCGCACACGATGATAAACGCCGAGATGTTGAGGATAAAATTCGGGGCCAGATCATGGAAATCTAGGCCGTAGTAGAACATGAGCCCCCGGACAAAGGGATGAAGTGGGAAGCCCAGTCCGCGGAGGAAATGGGGAAGGAATACTACCCTCTCATGGGGCCTAGGGGTGGGGATGAGCTCTCCCTCGTCGGGGAGCCGATGCGCGATGTCGCTGGACAAGTATCCGGTGCTGCGCAGCTTCTGGATATGCCCCTCCGTGACGGAGGAGGCCATCCACTTGCCTCCCGCTCCGGACATATTTGGAGAAGGTTGAGGTGAGATGTGCGGGCTTGGGCGCTAGAGCTCGAGTTCGCAGAGATGGATAAGCCAAGGAGGAAGAAGGCGTAGGTAAAAAGGTTGGATCTTTATCCCCTTATATGGGCGGACGGAAACATGCGTCCCCACTGGCCTGATAAAACTCGCTTATCTCCCAAGCGCCGCAATCAATGGCGCGGTTGGGTTACCCACGTCCGTATTGATGGGAATCCCGGAATAAGCAGAACACGATCTCTGCTTCGACAAGACGTGCCAAGGAAACCGCCTCGCTAAACGCGCTGAGATGGAACAATAAAAACAATTTCAAGGCTTGGTAGTGGTGTGACGTTACGCCACAAAATACGTCGGCAGATTGAACTTGTGTAATATTATTCTCTCTACGGTTGTATGTGGAATTTATTTTGCAGAGCCGGACACTATCCTGGTGTTCACAATCTTCTATAAATTATTCGGAGGAGGAACCCGCCTTGCAACGCCGAAGACAACATGCGCACCGGACTTGTCGTCATTGAAGCCTGGTTCAGGGGCTACTGAGGGAGTTCCAGACTAGGGGGTGTCCGGATAGCCGAACTATCATCATCAGCCGGACTCCAAGACTATGAAGATACAAGATCGAAGACTTCGTCCCGTGTCCGGATGGGACTTTCCTTGGCGTGGAAGGCAAGCTTGGCGATATGGATATGTAGATCTCCTACCATTGTAACCGACTCTGTGTAACCCTAGCCCTCTCCGATGTCTATATAAACCGGATGGCTTTAGTCCATAGGACGAACAACAATCATACCATAGGCTAGCTTCTAGGGTTTAGCCTCCTTGATCTCGTGGTAGATCTACTCTTGTAACCGACATCATCAATATTAATCAAGCAGGACGTAGGGTTTTACCTCCATCAAGAGGGCCCGAACCTGGGTAAAAACATCGTGTCCCTCGTCTCCTGTTACCATCCGCCTAGACGCACAGTTCGGGACCCCCTACCCGAGATCCGCCGGTTTTGACACCGACAGTGGGAAAGTTACAAACTTATCCCCCATTTAAAATTTCGGACATCACGTCGGTTGGGGATAGGACTGTAATATCGCATCTCCCCTATATTTGACGGTAGCGATTTCGGGTGAGGAGAGGGTGTTTTGCCTCCCACGATTGACGCCCACAGTGTAAGAACGGGGCTGACAGGTAGGGCGGTTGTGTCACGTCTGAGGGAAGTTACACATCTGCCCTATTTAAAATATTTGCCTACATCAATTTCGGATGAGGAGAGTTTGTTCTGCCGCCCACCGTGTATGAATGAGGAAATGGAGGGAGAGACACATGTCTTTCGGATGAGCTTGAATCAAATGTGTTTTGCCGCCCAGGTTAGGCACCCACCGTGTCTGAATGGGCTCAGAGGCGGTCGTGTCATGTCTGATTGAAGTTACTTGTCTACCCCTATCGACAGCAGTGGAAATCGGGTCGATTAGGATGTGAAGTGTCAGGGTAGACTGTAATTTCCATCTCACAAACACTTGCTTCGGGCAGTCGACAAATGATAGTAGGTGATTTGCCGCTTTGTTCAAAATTTGGGAGAATTAGCATTCGCATTTACCCTCAACCCTGGCAACTAAATTCGAATCCAATTTGTATTAGATTACGAATATCCACACATCATTCTACATTTTGTTATATATTTCGTCAAAACCAAAACAAAGATTTATTCCACCTTTACATATGATTATGATTCAGAAATGTCGTGATCTTCGAATTCAGTAGGTTGGATACACTTTGAGTCAGATAGTTATTTCATCCAATACAATATGCTCACACGAAAAATAGTTCACCTTATGTCAATCATACAAGTACTGAGGATTACCTTGCCTAAAAAATTCAGATCATTACAACACATGGACAACATGGAGGGTCTTACAACATAATCCATTTAGAGACATTACAACATTCAATTTCAACTGGTATCTAAAGAAGAACTAGGATTACCTTGGGCTTCAGATAGCAGAAGCAGCAGGACCTCCTCCATCTTCAAATGCAACATACTTAGTTCCTCCAATTCTTGGGTTGCTTGCATAATGCGTGCTGTTAATTGCATAATTTCCAGCCTCAAGATCAAGATTACCTCATTCATGGCAGCCACGCCATCTCTTTCTGCCTCTAGTAGAGCCTCAAGAACTATAATATCCGTGTTCATACTGCTCTCCGGCGGTGTTGCCTCTAAACTACTACCATCTGGTAACATGGATGGCGCACTACTTCCCCAAATAGATTCTGGGGTTGTACATTGTGTCCTAGTGTGAATGGCATCCTGAAAGGTTTCTGCTGGACATAAGTAAGAGATAGTTATCGCATGATCCAGGCAGTAAGCCTACATGGTAAACGACATATGAATTATCGCCGAGCATGGCAAGCTATATTTAAATGGTTTGAAGCAGGATCAGCTGTAGCGACCCGACCTCAGACGGTCAAGTCTCTATGTATCTGTGCCATCCCTGGATCAGTATGCTGGCACACACAGTACATCAATGTATATATCAAAGTGCAATCACATGTATAAATAATGTAAAACTGATATATAGCTCATAAGTCTCAGCGAAAACAAACAATCGGGTGTGGAGTCCCATCAACGCCATCGGCAGGTTGAGTGTAGACCGTAACCGAATCAACAAAACTCACTCGTCATATAAAATCCTGCAACATGATACGTTGTAGCCGTGTAGGTCAGTACATTGAATGTACCGGCAAGATCACAATAAGAGAAAGCAGATGATAAAACTATTCTATATGCAATATGGCTTTGTGGCTCTGTGTCCGAGTTTAATTTTGCAGAAAAGCTGGTTTTATTTTCCCTACATCAAAGGAATAACTGGAGCCAGTACTATGGAGTTTTCTATCATGACATGGTTCCGCCAACCGATGTCTCATAGCCCAAATCATCATAAGTTTCCCACAATTAAGTTTTCGATCCGGTGTTGAGAGTTCCGAGATAGATCCAAGTCCAGAGGCTCAAATTGTCCGTAATCGGGGACACGGCTAATCGATTAGGTTTTAAACCTCTGCAGAGGTTTGTACACTTTACCCGCAAGATTCGATCCCTCTCTTTATGTTCTCGCACTTCAGGGTGTTTGAGAACAAGACGTCCGAAACATGGTCTTCCGAAGAGTTCCCCTGACCACTGTCCGGTGCTCATCCAATCCTATCATAGTTCTACATCTACTAGCACCGTCCCAGCCAGAGTCACAACTAAGGTCAACCAAGCCAGAGCCCATAGCGACTTGCGGTTGCACAGGTAAGCTTTCGGGTATGAAGTATTCTTCCGTCTCTTTGAGCCTGGGTGAAGCTTTCCGCAAGATGTCATGGCGCTTCTCCATGCATCCCGGCCATCCACTGGTTTCTCCAGGGTGCCCATCAACCGTCCTTCACCCAGTAGTGTGTATTGAATTCTTGTCTCGAGTCTTGAGGTCTTGAGGCCTTGTAGATGCAGTCCTTGTAAATAACTTGATAGGACTATATGCAACTCTCTGATGAAATCTGTAATAACAAACATGACATTCACATAAGCAAGCATTCTAGCAAGCAAATCTAGCAATCAAAAAAAACTCAATAAGGAAACCCAATACAAAACAAATAACACATTGAAAGAACTAATATGGGAAAACTATAAAGAACCTACTAGGAAAACCTTTTGCCTTAACTACAAAAATAGTTTTGCCCTAAGTAAAACTTAACAAAGGAAATACTGAACTAATAATTATAACAGAAAATAAAATTTAAATCAACTAAGTTAACAGGAAGTTTTTTTCATAAAGTTTTACTAGCAAAAGAAAACACATAAAAAGCTAAATTAAAACTCTAATTATGCTTAAAACAAAACTAGTAAGAAAAAGAAATAAAACATTTTATTTTTCTGTAAATAAAAGTTCACCCTCTATAAATACAGAAACAAATCTGAAATAAAATATAACAGAGGTGAAAAGAAATTTATAATAATTAAAACATGAGAAAACAGCAGCAAGTTAAAAATAACTAGCGCAATGTTGTTTTCATGAAAAAACTAATTTTAATAAATCTATAAATACCCAAATTAATCCTACTTCTAGGCAAGGTCAAAACAAAGCAGTGCTAAAAAGAATCGCCTAAAAAATATTAATTCTAGCTCATATTATAGCAAAAACACTAATGTCACTAAAATCCATATAAAACAATTTTTAAAAACTAAAACATGGACTGAACTATTTTATACAGGAGCTTTAGGAAATTTGCAGACTAGAGCAAAAAGAATCAATCAAAAACTCTAAATGACCTAAGAGATATAGAATTTACGAAACTCAAACTTTTCTGTTTTAATGACAGAAACGAAAATACAGAAAAAAAAACAAATAGGCACTATTGGGCCTACAGGGGTGCGATCTGTAGCTACCAAATGCTTGGGCGAAACTTAACAATACGTAAACATGCGTTTATTTAACAGAAGAGCGGGGAGCCGGTTCGATCTAAACCGAGGAACCGATCTATAAGGAAAACCGATCTACTAAACCGTTTTGTTTTAACTGAACTAACAGAGAGGTCGTATAAACTTAGAGAGAAGAACGAGCGTTGGGTGGAGATCGGGGCGGTGGTGGCGGCGACTTCGGCGGTTGTGCGCGACTGCGGGAGTGTCTAGAGGATGCACCGATGAGTGGTTCGTCCGGTGGTGGAGTCGGAAATGGTCGGCGACAACAAATGGTGACAGAACGAAGCGCTAAAGCTCGGTGCTCCGGGTGCTCCGGCGAAGAAAACAAGGTTGGTACGGTGGGTGTAGATGAAAGGAGGATGCAATAACTTGTCAAAACGGTTGTACAGATCAAGGGCAGTCTACATACAAAAGGAGAAGGCTTGGCATGGCTCACCGGTGTGGGAAAACGGCGATGAACTGCAGCTTCTTTGGTCAGATTGGAATGACGAGTACGAGCTATGGGGGTGGACATGGCGAGGGGTTTTGAAGGAATCGGTCGAGAAGGGTCGTGGATATTTATAGGGCAACTTGCTTGGACGAGGGGAAGACTCGGGATAGGGTTTCCAATAGGATCGGACGCGGCGGCGGCGTGTACGTGTACGTATAGATTTCTGTTTTGGTACGTGTATTGGGGAAGAAGAAGAAAAGGAGCGGGGCCCAGCGGTCAGGTAAAAAAATAGGAGAGAGGGAGAGGGGTTACGTCAGATGCTGGCGGCGGCTCCTGGGAACAAGGGTGCGTGCGTGCACTAGCGCTTTGCTGGGCTAGCCGGTGCGCCTGGCCTGGCCTGGCCTGACGACGAGTTTTTTTAAGAAAAGGAAAACAAATATACAAAAAAACAAAAACAACAAAACATTTTATATAGGCCTATTATATACTAAAATTTTCAGAATAAAAACTCCTATAACATGAACATATTTTCAAGACCAAAAAAATACTTAAGAAAAACCATTTTTGCAATAACTACAAAATGAAATAGAATTTGAGTTTCAATTAAATTGTCAAACATTGTCTCTAATATTTTTGGGGTGTCATATTCCTCCTCTCATATTATTATTTTATCAGAGAATTTTGACAAGATTCAAACTAAAAAATTAAAATGGGATTCAAAAGAATTTTTGGGAAAGTCCTTTTATTCCCTCTCATTTGTTTCTTTCACAAAGTTTCAAATTCACTCAATTTCACACAATCAATCACTCAACAATCAAACAAACAAAAAAAGTTATTTATTTAATATGACATTCCAAAATTTAGAATTTTGGGATGTTACAAACCTACCACACTTAAAATGAATCTCGTCCTCCAGATTCGAAGATGCTAGCAAGAAAGGGTTAGGGGTTGGGGGTCTTCTAGCAAATCTTTTGGTCGGAAAGGTCAGTGGTGCTACCACACTTAAAAGCAAGGTTACGGTTCCAATAAACTCAGTCACTTCCTCTGGAGTGCCGACAATATCCGTCTCTTCACATATCTTACAATAGCTCCTTCATTAAGGCTCTTCTGTCAGTAGCATAGCGTTTTCCTCAAAATCTTGGGTTGCTTCGTCAAAGATGAAGTTCGTCCGAGACTGTATCTTCTTAGCTGATAGGTCTGCATCCATTCTAGACAACTACCGAAATACTCATGGTGGTCTACCATTAATGGTTTCTGCAGAAAAAGGGCCTTGGCTTCATTCTCACCGTATAATCTACGATTGGCAACAGTTGCCATGTGCATGGGTTTATCATCATACCATTCTGACGTGACCCTAGAAATCGGAAAGCCCTTAGGACAGGAAATCTCAAAAACTTTATTTTCAAAAAGATTCTTTACTTCTCATCCTTTTTTGATTCTATCAAACATTCCCTCTTACCTAAAATAGTTAGAAGATGCCCTTTCTCTTTTGACCACACGATGAATCAACTGAAGCTGCTGCAAGAAGGACAAGATATCGGATAATTGATGGCCTCTTTAGAGTAAAGAGGATTTGACCAAGCATTAGAAGATTTGAAGCTACACCAGTTGAAGACTCTGACGACTTGAAGAATCAGAAGAATTATTTGACCGTTAGAAGAACAAACCCCTGTTATACACTTACATTAGATGCTACAATTTATGAGCGGTCATTTGTTTGATGTTTTTCGACAGCCACAAAGTAAAACCCATTTCTTCAAAATTATTGTTTGTATTGTGTGTATCCCTCCCCACCTCTCTCATATCTCATCCCAAAACTTTTGGACCCCATAGATGATGAATGAAGTTGGACTGATATTCTCTGGACTGAAGACTCAGCCGGAGGCAGAGCTATGGATTCGGAACATGGAGAATCACTTCGGGAGCAATTTGGTTTCAAGGAAGAATGAAGTATCGTACGCTCTTCAGTACTTTGAAGGAATTGCTGCAACATGGTGGCAGATGCATCAAGCCATACAGGGATAGAATGGAGCAAAGACATGGGAAGAATTCAAGAAGACTCTGACAAGATCTTGTCTATTCCGGAAGCACCATGATACACCAAGAAATAAACCTTGTGCCTGCAAGATTTGAGGAGAGCCTTGTGCTTGCAAGATTCGTGGAGAAATAGGACACACCCAAGAGGAACACAAGGATGGATGCCCTCATTGTGAGGAGAAAAACGCAGCTGAGGAATGCTCAACTAGTCAGGTGACTTGTTTCTTGTGTGAAGGAACCACCCACTACCCGGCTCAGTGTCACATTTACCCCACGGTGCAACAAACTATTCAGAAGTAGGAAGAAGGATTGAAAGAAGCCCTTCGAGAAGTTATGAAAAAAATATGTAATAAAGGAATGTGTTGAAGACCCTGATGGAGAAGGCCTCAACATATTTTACTCCAATGCCTGCTATTCATGTGGAGAAGAAGGACATTTTTCACAGTATTACACCAAGGAAAGAAAAGAGTATCTGGGATAGTTCTCGACATAAGTAGCGGTGTTTGATCCACAAGGAATAGAAGGTTTGATCAGAACGAAGAAACCCAGGAAGAGAAAACAAAGCCACCCTCAGAACAACCCAATTTTTGCAAAGAGGGACAAGAGTCATATTACCTGTTTTGAATGTAAGGACGTCCGACATTATGCCAATGATTGTCTCAAAAGGAAGCAAGGAACTCAAGGAGCAGGCACCATCACCAAGAAGCCTTGGGACATGTTGGAAGTTATTTGTTTTCGTTGCAAGGAAGCATGACATTTTGCTAGGGAATATTCAGATCAGGAGAAAGCTGGAGCTGAGTAGTGGAGATGTTGATATCAGTAATAAGTGTAGTATGGAAAACACTTCTATTTTCATGAGAATGCAGAGTTGAGTTATGTAATAGATTACTCAGAGATTGTAATAATTCATGACTCAATAAAGTTGATATGTCATATGCTGAAAGGCTTTAAGGAGTTGTTATGTTTTATCTTGGAAATTAATATTGTGGGTGAACATGGAAGAAAATGAGTTGTGATGCATAAACTGGATGTTGGAAATTGAGTTTGAAGTTTTGTTTGGGTGATATGAATGTTTATCCAAGGAGATACACACCTTATTCTGAGTACCATTTTTTTCAACTGCAGATGACATCCCTTTATGAGTCTTTCCTCAAGGGCCCAAAAACGATCAAGACCCTGACAAGTGATCACGATTACCCGAAAATCCTGAAGGACATGATGAATCATATTCACCTTGAAGGAGATGCAGTCTACAAAGGCTACCCCTTCATGCAAAAGGGAGTGGAACTTTGGTATGTGGAGGTACACCTCCACCGTATGAAAGGAGTTTGGCCAAATATGATGGGGCAGTACTTTTTCATCTCACGTGTACCACAAGAAACTTTCTTTAACGCTGTTCGTGAAGTTGCCATGGAAGCCATACGCCAGATCGGAGAAATACTTGAAGCAAGACTATGTTATACTCAGGAATACCTAAGAGAAGTGCATGCAGAGATGATGGAGATGAAGCTCAAGGCCACCCGATGAAACATAAGATTGAATATTTCAAGGAGCATGTGGCACAATTCCAGTGGGACTGAAGGATGCTCAAGGAGGAAAAATGAATAAAGTGGGAAGTAATGCTTCACCATACCAAACCATGTGGGTGGCAGCATTTGTAATAAAGGACTTTTTGGAATTTGGATTCATGAAAAATGGTTAAGGATGTAATAAGAGATTTGATATGAAAATAATATGATTTATGGATGAACTAGTGCATTTCATCTTAAGTGTGGTGATACTCCGTAAAGCCATAGGATCAATGAATAAAGAAAGGTGTTGTTTTCGCGAAAAACTAATTTTAATAAAATCTATAAATACCCAAATTAATCCTACTTCTAGGCAAGGTCAAAACAAAGCAGTGCTAACAAGAATCGCCTAAAAATATTAATTCTAGCTCATATTAAAGCATAAATACTAATGTGACTAAAACCCATATAAAACAGTTTTTAAAAACTAAAACATGGCCGGAAATATTTTATACAGAAACTTTAGGAAATTTGCAGACTAGAGAAAAAAGAATCAATCAA
Source organism: Triticum dicoccoides (assembly GCF_002162155.2). Taxonomy (NCBI): domain Eukaryota; kingdom Viridiplantae; phylum Streptophyta; class Magnoliopsida; order Poales; family Poaceae; genus Triticum; species Triticum dicoccoides. The sequence continues at coordinate 351,399,176 of NC_041383.1, forward strand.
AAACTCCAAATAACCTAAGAGATATAGAATTTATGAAACTGAAACTTTTCTGTTTTAAAGACAGAAACGAAAATACAGAAAAAAACAAAAGGGCACTATTGGGCCTATAGGGGTTCGATCTGTAGCTACCAAACGCTCGGGCGAAACTTAACAATACGTACACGTGCGTTTATTTAACAGAAGACCGGGGAGCCGGTTCGATCTAAACCGAGGAACCGATCTATAAGGAAAACCGATCTACTAAACCGTTTTGTTTTAACTGAACTAACAAAGAGCTCGTATAAACTTACAGAGAAGAACGAGCATTGGGTGGAGATTGGGGCGGTGGTGGCGGCAACTTCGATGGTTGTGCGCGACAACGGGAGTGTCTAGAGGATGCACCGATGAGTGGTTCGTCTGGTGGTGGAGTCGGAGATGGTCGGCGACAACAAATGGTGATGGAACGAAGCGTTGAAGCTCGGTGCTCCGAGTGCTCCGGTGAAGACAACAAGGTTGGTACGGTGGCTGTAGATGAAAGGAGGATGCAATAACTTGTCAAAACGGTTGTACATATCTAGGGATGTCTACATACAAAAGGAGAAGGCTTGGGATGGCTCACCGGTGTGGGAAAACGGTGATGAACTGCAGCTTCTTCGGTCAGATTGGAACGACAAGTACGACCTATGGGGGTGGACTTGGCGAGGGGTTTTGAAGGGAATCGGTCAAGATGGGTCGTGGCTATTTATAGGACAACTTTCTTGCTCGATGGCGGCTCCTGGGAACAAGCATGCATGCGTGCGCTAGCCCTAGCGCTAGCGCTGGGCTGGGCTAGCCGGTGCGCCTGGCCTGGCCTGGCGTGGCGACGAGGTTTTTTTTAAGAAAAGGAAAACAAATATACAAAAAAAACAAAATATTTTATATAGGCATATTATATGCTAAAATTTTTAGAATAAAAACTCCTATAACATGAACATATTTTCATGACCAAAAAAATACTTAAGAAAAACCATTTTTGCAATAACTCCAAAATGAAATAGAATTTGAGTTTCAATTAAATTGTTAAACATTGTCTCTGATATTTTTGATGTGTCATATTCCTCCTCTCGTATTATTATTTTATCAGAGAATTTTGACAGGATTCAAACTAAAAAATTAAAATGGGATTCAAAAGAAATTTTTGGGAATGTTCTTTTATTCCCTCTCATTTGTTTTTTTTCACAAAGTTTCAAATTCACTCAATTTCACACAATCAATCACTCAACAATCAAACAAACAATAAAATTTATTTATTTAATATAACATTCCAAAATTTAGAATTTTGGGATGTTACATCAGCTGAAAAGAAATTAAAATGGTAGGATGAAACTAGGGATGTAAGTGGAAAATAAACTGCATCCGCGAGTCCCATCTAGTTAGTTTTTGCTAGCTCCCTAGTTCATTTTCCTCAAAAAACAAAAACTCTTTTGAACTATCATACCACTAGTGGACTTTAATCGGGATTAAACATGACCTAGTTGAAAGGGAGTGTACCACCGATATATTTAAGTTGCCAAGGTATCTAAGAAGTTGAAATAATCTGAGAAAGCACTTAACAGTGTGGCCTCATATAAACTACAAAGACAGACTTGTGATGAAGTTCATAGGAAAAGTTAAGGAGTCAAATGAACTAGGCATGCATTTCTTTAGATAGTACAACAGGCACTACTAACATATTGGCCAACTTAGGTATAGCCTAACAAGTAACAAACAAGCATTAGAATCAAGCAATACAGCAAAGCAGACAACTGAACTATTTGTAATTCTGTAGGATTACAGGTTGAGGGCACAAGCCAAGAAAGCAGCCCACATGCATTACATTTCACATGTACTAAAACACACCACCTTACCATATGTTGCTATGAAGCCTCGCTGTTGTTGCAATGTTCTTTGAAGGTATCGTCAGCATCCCGTGGTTGCTAATCTAGTTGCTGTAGTTTATTCTGCACCCTTTATTTAGGTAATATTAATTTTAATCGCATGCACTGGTTTGAATTGATCATCAATGGTTCATCTAAACTAATGAAAGAAGGGTGTGTGCTTACAGGACAATATATGTGCTTCACTCTATTTTTATGCTTGTTTGAGGTGCCAGCCCCAAAAGAACAAATATTTTGATTGATGTGGTTGGAATCTCCATAATTAATAGAAGCATCAAATTAGTCATGCAACTTGGGAAGATCAAGAACACACAAAATAGTAGAGTCTGTTTGGTTGGAGACTAGCATGGCCAAGCCGAAGTGACCAGCCACACAAGTATGGCAAGCCACACACGTGTGGCTGAGAAAATGGACACCAAACTTTGGCAAAAAAATGTTTCGATGATAAGTGGGCCATAGGGGCAATAAAATGTAGCAAAAACCAAACACATGCCAACTAAACTATGGCTGCCAAACTTTCGCTTGGTAAACTGTGGCTGGGAACAAAACATCCCCGTAATGAACAGAGGGTCGGAGCAGTGATGTAATAGGTAGCATAAGAAAATGTATGGTAAAATGAACAAAAAGCAGCGGAACCACATGCTAGTTTGCTGATGTGTAATTAAGCATAGAGAACATGAAGCAGTCTGATGGAACCAACAGGTGGCATCAGAACAACACCATTATCATAAATATAGCATGCAAGAAGTAAAATAGGAGGCAGTGATATCTAGGAAGTATAGTAATACTTAGGACAAAACTAAAGCATTGTAACTATATGTGCACTGATTTGTAATTTAGCACATGTAACATGTTCGCCAGAAGTATGGCCCTATAGGTGCAAGCCGAATAATGCGTCTCATGAAAAATTGAATGATGCCCTGAAGAAATTCAAAGGTACGATGCTTATGCTAAGAAAGTGAATGTAGGTGTCGGTCATTGGATAATAGTACCTGATTCTCGGTGGCGTATGGGTATCATTGTCATACTTGATAGCTAAGGATCATCGATGGTGCTCGTTTTGTGGTTGAGTTTGGCCCAGCTGTCGTCGTTGCTGAAGCGACTCCAGTGCTTCGGTTGTGGTGCCTGTCGACATACAAGAAAGCTCATCTGTGGTAAGTGAATAGTTCCATGATAAAGAAGATAAAAAAAAATCAAAGGAGTACAAATCAAAATAACCTTATGAGGCTGCAGCGTCAGTAAAGCAGGCTGGTGGAGTTGAATATGGCATCCATGGAGCGGGTCCGGTGTAGTGGACGAAGGCATCGGTGAAGCACATCCGGCGCGGTGTACAGTGCTTTCGGCGAGGCGGATCTGTTGCGGCAGACAAGGGCTTGTATGAAGGGCCAGCGATGGAGCAGACGAGGGAGTCGGTGAAGGGCCTACACTGTGGTGGACGAGGGTGCTGGTGAAGCAGATCTGGTGCGATGGACTATGATGGCGGTCAAGGAGATTTGGAGCGGTGGACAAGCCAGTCGTTGGAGCAGCTCCGGTGAAGTGGTGAGTTGGCAGTTGGGGGTTCCAAGGTGCGGAAGGTAGATCCGGTGAGGTGTGAGGTCAACCGCTGCAGAAGAGGACTAGATTCGGCGGCTTGGCGTGGTTGGGGGGGGTCGGGGAGGTGAAGGGGAGGGGCTCTGCAAAGAATATTGGGGGCAAAGAGGGTAAAACAATGGAGTTTGGAAGATGCCCTTTTCTGTTCATGTGGCAGGGGTAAAATAGGAATATTGCAGGGCGAAACTTTCGGGCGCGAGATATTTCGATGTTAGCAGGAAGTTTGAAAGCTTTCGGCGCCTGAAATTAAGTGTTCTGCTCTTATACGGCCGACTATGATATCATGGACGAGAATTTATTCATGTGTATGTGTATGAATAAATTGGATGATTATAAAGTTTGAACATGCCTGTATGTGTATATCTCTAGTTTTAATATATGAATTGGAAATCACGAAATCCCGGCTTAAAAAATGTACCTCCATTTAAATGAATTACAAAAGCTAATGATGGAGTCGAATTCCAAAATTTCAATCTTTGTAATTCTGGTACTTCAAAGTATATCACACATGTTCAAAAGTATTGTTATCTCATAATCCAAACTTTGAAACAAATGGATCAACCATGAGTGCACACACTATTGACCATATATATCTCAGTTACGCTAGATTCTCTCAAATACAGACACCTCAATCTTTATCTGAAGCCCCCCCCCCCGCCCACACAAACACACAAGTCGTTCTCTCCCCCAGACACGAACACACGAGCACATTAACACCCCCCTCTCTTGTAAAGTCCGGACCCCAATATAGGTCGCTATCACTTTGTCTCTCGGGCATGCACACATCTATCCCCCCACTCTCTAGGTCTCCCGGCATCTCTCTTTCCCAAGAACACACTATATATAGAGTGTATCTTTCCCATACACACAAAACGTCGCCCCAAATGTCTGTCTCCCTAGTTATGTGGTTCTCGCACACTCACCTCACACACCACCCCCATTGAAAACAAGCACACTTTGTCTCCTTGTGCACCACTCTCCTCTTTCTATCTCTCCCACATGCGGACCCGCCCCAGCTCCTTCCCTATATACATATATGCCGTGACTCTTTCCATAGCTCCCTAATGTATCATCGTTCTCAATCTTGCACATTGTTCTCTACACCATCTATTCTAGGGACACGTTCGGATTGCCTCCACTCCGCGGCTCCACGCCAGAGCAGAGCGGCAATCCAGTTGATTAAGGCCATAATTTGCGGAGTTGATTAAAGCTCGCTCCATGCGCTCCGCTCCACGGAGGACTGCCGAACGCGGCCTAGATCTCTCATGAAGTCCCTATCACACACACGATGGCTCACTTCCCTTGCGTCTCCGTACATAGGCCACTTTCGAACAATATCAACATTGTCTCCCTGTCTATATGCTACTTCTACACACAAATGACCCCTCTCTCCCCTATCTTCCTCTCTCTCTCTCTCTCAAGATCTCTCTCTCTCTCTCGCTCTCACACCCCTCTCCCACACATACTCGATGTCTGTTCCAAATAGTCTACTCCCCGCCCGTACCCATGCTATCCAGCTACTACACATGCCTTTGTCTCTCTTTGACACACATGTCATACCATTCCCCCTTCCCTATACTAGGTTTACATCATTAGTGGTCTCTCTTCTCCACATACACACACACCCTCTCACACACACGTGCGCGCACAAACACACACAGACACGCACAAACACCCATCTATCTGGATCCTTCTTTTAAGCACACACCCTTGCATATTCTCTCCAGCTCTAGGTATGTATATATTCCCCCTCTCTCTAGCTCAGACGCACACCAAAGTTCTCCATCTCTCCCCATGTTTGCATCTGTATCTCACATACTCACTCTATGATTATGTCTATGTGTCTCCATGTTACACAACACAAAGCCCCATGCACATGTCTCTCTATATCCTCCACACACAGAGACACGAAGAATCTCTTATCATTGCCTCAGTCTGTACACATATCACACACGCATGGTGTATCTCTCTCGCACACACGCTCAACAAAGGTTTTCCTGTGAATAACTTACTGTCTATTCATCAACAGTCATGGCAGTACAGCGAACACGAGACGTGAAAAAGAATAAATCTACACGTGCGTAGACCACTTAGTATGACCACTAGGACTAGAGCAAGCCGAAAGTGCGCCGCCGTCACCCCTCCTTATCAGCGACGGGGAAACCTTTTGTTTTACACAGTTGAGAAGTCATCGTGCTATGACCCCACATGCTCAGCCGTTGAATTGAATATACATCCAAGTTTATGGAAACAAGTAATGGTAATACGTTTATATCTCCATACATATATCTCTTCTCTTATAAAAAACCGAGTTAGTGATGATGGCACGCCTGCCATCTTGCAATATAGACCGTCCGATCTATATCTAACGGATAGAAATTATACGAAAAGATACCCGCGCCCTCTCTCCACATTTGCATACAAGGCCTTCCCTTGTTCATACTTATCTCCCACAACCTCATTGTTGAGAAATTAAAAAAAAGGAAGCCTCTGGAACAAACGGGCATGGTGGTCGCTGCCAGCATCGTCCATCCCCATGCCTCCGCTCAGTCCGACCACCAATCACCACCATGCCCCACTCCTCTCACCTTATCTCTCCTCTTTCTCGAGATATCATTAGTTTTTACACATGGGATTACTCCCGCATGGGTCAATCACAACAGGTGTTTTTTATTAAAAAATGCATCTTGATGTTCCATGCAATGCACGGACATCTTGCTAGTACTCCTACATAAGACTTAGTTGGTGATGATGGTGTGTCTTCCATCCGTCATTTCTAACCATTAGATCTACATCTAACGACTATGAGGTAAGTTGTTGCCTTTTCTCAACAACATCCCACTTCTCTACCAATTTGCAGAAAACCCCTTAATTAGTATCTTAAAACCAACCACATCCCTCCCTCACCTCACGAGAGCAGCCAAAGGAATATATTCTGATTGAAACATAATATATCTCTAGTGATATATGTATATCAAAATTAGAGTGTTTTCTATCAAGTTTGTGAATAAGTAGTATTCTAATTCTGATCTGTTGCAACGCACGTGAACATTGCTAGTATTTCCAACCATGCAAAAAGAAGCTAGTATTTCCATAGTTTCGAGTTTTCCGTCAAGATATTAGTCACTCATGGTTAATATTTAGTTTGAATTACGTACACGTAGGCACTATGTAACTAGCCATGCTTATTGGCTTCCAAAGATTAACTTTCACTCCTACTTACAGTATGTAGAGTATTTAACAAAAAACTACCACTTTCAACCAGCCCTAGGATGAAACTATTGTACGAAAAATAGCAAAAACATTCCAAAATTTCTTAATCCGCGCCAAAAAACCAGTTCCTAGTGCTGATTAGGCTCGTTTAAACCCGTTTATGATAGGGTTGGCCCACACGTCCGTGCTAACAAGGCAGCTTAAACCAACACATTTTGTTTGACTGTTGACATGAGGGATCCACATCTGAGCTTCTATCCTGTTCTTCCTCCTCCAATCATTATTTTTCCTGAACATTACTTCGAATAATACTGATGCGTGTTTGTCAATGGCGCCGGTGATGAACGATTTGGCTGTCGCTCCACCGGACGGGTCGGACGCCATGCTGGCCTCCGCACGGGTTGGCTGCCTGGCCCGAGCATGACTCATGCGTGAGCAAGCCGCCGCACTAGCCTTCGCTTGAGCCAGATGGCTGGCCTTAGCGCGACGCGAGCGAGCAAGCCGCCGCACCGCCGTGCCAACCTAGCTAGCAAACCTTGCAGACAAGTAGCTGGATGCATCCAGCAGGGTGTGTGCTATTTTAGCTAGCTAGCGGCCGCGAGCACTGAACGGAGTTGGCATCCCGGCTGCCGCAAGATGGGCTTCGCACCGCCGGCAGTTTTGACCTCGCCTTCTGCCGGCGGCAGTAGCTACGTCCCATGGCTGAGGATGACTAGGTGTGGACGGGTCGGAGGTAGGAGGTCACTCGGGGCTTTTTATCCAAACTAACATGTAGGTCCCACAAGTCATAATGCCTAACTTGCCGATCGAATAGAAGGCGTTGACTTAAGGGGCGACATGGGTTGAAATGTGCCTATAACGACACTTTGTAGAGTAGTCGTTTCTTGGCTGGGCTGGTTGGTAAGTGGTAGTAGTAGTTTCTTGGCATTATTAGTGGTTTCTTGTAAGGAACAATGTACTAGCGACAAAAGGTGATTCTAGGTTGCGTAGTACTCCAACGAGTACTACTAGTGGTCGCGCAAGTGTATAGCTCACTTTGTGGGTTCAATCCCGGCCGAACGCACGACGGTCTTTTTTTTAAATAGTAACCTCGCTTCAAGCCAATATTGTACACCGGTAGTTTGACTTTTGAAGTTGAACGGACGTGTCGCACCACAATCTGGGTGCACTGGATAACCCAGCCACGTGAACGGGTTTTCCCTCCGATCATCTCATGGCTCGCGTACTAGAGTAGTACTCCTATATACTCGCCTGGGTGCTCGCCCTAGCCGCACCTCGCTTGCAGCTTCCTCATCAGCTAGCATATTTAAACTAGTGCTTCCCAATTAAGCCCGAGTAGCCGGAAAAGCCTGGCGCGGCATTTGGAACTGTGCAATATGGCTCTGTATGTAAACTTCTAGTACTCTACTACTCTGTACCTTGTGGTGTTGCACGCATGGACTTCGCTTCATTATCAGCACTATAAAAGAAATTCCTCTTGTCGTGATTTTTTTTGAAACCGAGGCAAAAGCTTTGCCTCATCTCATTCATAAAGAAGGAACTACTAACAAAGTTTGACGAGATCAATTACACCTCCACAAATGGAAGCGAAAAGCCTAGTATCAATGTATCAAAGAACTCAAATGTTCTGCCCTCGCAGTAACCGTCGCTGATAAACAGGCTGCTAGTGTGCGTGTGAGAGGAGCGGCTGAGTAGGCCAACTATGCGCTTGAATAGAGAACAGAGAGTACACACTACGCAGGTGTACTTTCCCTGCACTGATAGTACAATGGTGGTTCTAGAGAACAGCAATACCCTCCACTTACAACTGTATCTCCTTGGCCTTGAGATTCTTGAGTTGAAAACGGGTGCACTATAGAAGTATAGTACATCGCAATACCACTATGCGTGCCCGCATACGAGGCCCTATGGTTACACTCTTATCTCCTCCTCGCTAGTTCTCCTCCCCCCAAAGAGACCAAGGCAGTTCGTCGCTGCTCCCATGGATTTGCCAGGCGGTTCTCCTCCTCGTCGAGGCTGGGAGACCTTGGACGACGATCCTCTGTGACAAACCGCACGCGGCTCCAACGTCCTCACCGCCGCAAGACTCGGTGCTTCCTGCACCAACTTTTTTAAGACGGTGCTTAAATAGGCTTGGGAAAAGGCCATGCTTGTTGGTCTTCCATGCGTCCTCGAGGAGAAGGTTTATTCTATGGGATAATCCTTCAAACAGTCCACCGCTCCCTGGCCATGGTTGCACGTTGACATCGCTAGAGTTGCCAATGTTCAGAGGTAGTCGAATTTTGTCCGATGAGCAGGTCAGTCATGGAGTTTGATCATGTAGTGTATATTCTAAATATAGTACTTAGTTATTCCATCCCGCAATTTCTCCGCTGCCCACCGTCTTATATATAGGTATGGGTTCGTGCCAACGAAAATTGGCTTGCATACCTCCGGCCGGATACCACCATCATTTTGCATAACATCCACAACAGTGCGGCCATTCCCGTAGACCCCCTCTCCACCATTAGGATCGGCCTTCCGGACTGGCTAGGCTTGAATACGTATGATGATGCCTACATGAGATTGAAGAAGATAGCAATTGCGGACCCGCCAACAAAAGCGACGCGGCTACGAAGATTACTATCTCATTGCGGTGTTCGACATAAGGATTGCCATCAATACAAGAGGTAGTAACGGCAGAGGCTGGCACATGTCGGCCGTGGCAGATTTGTACCCCTACACGTTCGAAGATGCCATGCGGCATGTAGGCCGCATCTTCGCGATGACAAGCCAGGGGACTTGTTTCATCTAGTTGCCATCCTACGATACGGGAGATTACAAACAGAATGCACAAACCATCATTTGCATCGCTAACAGTACTACATTATTTTGCAGGGACCAGTCATCCCCCGATCAAAATAAGATCACCGATCCAGGATGTGCATTTGCATCCGCGATTCGGTCTAACCTAAAACCTTGTAGCTGACTTTGGCATATTGGGATGAACTATCTTAGCAGTCGTTGCCCATGGTGCCATTGATGTGCAACATGGTCACACAATCTACCACGATCGGACCGTCACCATCTACCCAGGTATTCCATTTTCTCATTGTTGTGTGTTAGAGTAGTAGAGTAGTACTTGTTAGTTAGTTTATTTTCCTGACTGGGACATGTTTACCGTACTAGTAGTACAATTTAGTATAATATATTTTAACCTTCTCGCCTTCTCTTTCATTGTTGTACTGCTTACTAGTACTAGTAGGAGTACTTTTTACATTGGAGGACATGCATAGATAGCTAGGCCCTTGAAGACCTGAACCCACTAGCTCCCACCATTTTTGTTTTTCCATGTTTTACTATCTCATCCATGTAGCCAAGAGTGGCTATATATAATAAGCCGGTTATTTTACTTCCTCTAAACTGGAGTAGTACTATTTGCTGCATAGTATTACTGACCGAAATATTTGAGCAGAACATTATTATGCATGGACCTTGACTATGTATGTCATCATGTGTCTAGATTCGAGATTCCGTGCGTACCAGATGAACGGCGCCGAGTTCGACCCCCGTGGTGCTATGTGGGTGTCGAGGAACACTCTTGGAGAGTACTCGCTTTTCATTGGGGACAGCTACGCCATTGTGAAGCGGATGTCACCTTCCGTGCACGACGCCGAAGGCCTACCGTTCATGAAGCATGGTCGTGTCTTCAGTGTGCACCGCCGGATGAACGACATGCTGGGATAAGCTATCCCCGATTTATGCCGCTTCAGCTTGGATGAGTCTCCATCGTGTGGAACCGGGCTAGAAAGTTGTGATAATTATTCCAGTTGCCCACCGCTATGGATCATGCTATCCATGAAGAAGACCTAGGACTGGAACCTGGAGGAGGACTGGAGCCCATCTATAACGTGTAGGTGGAGTATGGTAAATTGTGAATGGCAGCGCTATGAATACATGTAGACTAGTCGTGCACAAATTTATCACATGAAGTGGAGATGAACTTGTGTAGCATACTGGCATTTGTCCTTTAGAATTTATTACTAGTAAGTGTGTTATGTGTACGTGCAACTTTTGTGGTTGCTACACGGGCTCCAACACGCTCTTTGAGAAAAAAAGGTGGCACAACTTTGGATATAGGTGACGTGGCGGCATCATACAGTAGCATCGTTTGCTATAGTTGTAGTACTCCTACAGGACAACAACTACTATAAAACCTTGCACTTTGATCTTTGCCTCTTCGGGAGATTCAACAGTTCATACTCGTGTGAATCTTGCACTTGGCTCTTCGCCTCTTCGGAAGGTCCAACAATGATGATACTACACTACAATATACTTCTGGCAATCTGACACCGAATGAACTGCTGCACGTCCACCACGGGGGCGAGTGCGAGATCGAGGGAGAGGGAGAGGGCGCTGTAGTCAAAACTCTCTCCTCGTCCTGCGAGGCACCGAGCACGTGGGCGAGGGAGAGGGCGTAGGCGTACTTAGTAAGCAAGCTTCGCCTCGTCCTAAGAGCCACCGCGCGTGGGCAAGGGAGTGGCTGTGGTAAGCAAGCTTCTCCTTGTTCGGCGAGTTGACGGGACACATCAAGGTAGTACTAGTCCATAACGCGTCCTTTCCAGTTAGTATGGCTTAATTTGAAACCAGAAACATACACTGGCGGTCAATGTATGTAACAATACGCTCATTATGGTCACTATATAGTTTTGCTTTGATTGTACGGTCACTAGCTCACCGTAGAGCACCGTATTGCACCCTACTGACCGACTACATAGTCGACGTGGCACTTTGTTGACTGGTTAAATTGACACCTAGTTCTGGGTCCCACCTGTTAGTTGGCAGAGCAAAGAAATTAGTTAGCAAAACTTTATACAGGCGTGACAAGAGTCCAACCCTTGCACGCAAACCACCCTAGCTGTGTATGTGAGTGCATGCACGTGTACTCACTCCCTCGGTCGTCCAACCAAGAGTGTACATCTACACTTCCAATGAACTTAGGCTTTAATCTAATTGATATTGATTGACTAATGCACCAACTTGTGCTCTAGTTATAGGCTACATGTTTATCCCTAATTATAGTATGCAATAACCTTCATTTAATCTTCTTCTCTCAATGGTCGCATGCACATATAAGTCTACTACTTTTGAGCTTAATTATGCCATGAAGTTCCGGTTCCTCATGGTCAATGTGTAAATCTCTATATGTACAGTCTTTCATGGATGGAGGGAGTAGGTTGAGCACTTGAGTGTGCGTGTGTGTGTTGCGTCGTGTGCTGTGTGCCGCATGGATGCGTGAGTGTCGCGTGCGTGCATGTGTACATGTGAGTGTTGAATGTTGCATGCATGCATGAGGCTTTTACTCCCTTCCATTGACATGTTCATATTTCAAGCTTGATTAAAAAGTTGCATGCAAGTATTAAGAGAAAACACACCAATGCGTGTAAAAGTTCTAGTCATTTGTTCCTCACGCATGCATTCCAATTAATACGTTTGTAAGCACAATTTTCTTGAGGAAAATGAGCCCATTATTGAGTACTTTCGGGAAAAAACTTCAGGCACTCATCATTTACTACTACCTTGGTCGATGATTTTTTTATTGACGTGTATATAAACCTCCGTCCTGGTTTAATGGTCCCCTTCGTACTTAGTGTAAAATTTTGACCGTAAATTTAACTAACGAAGTGTCAATGCATGTCATAAAAAACTATATCATTAAAAACTATGTTCAAATACGAATCCAGTGATATGATTTTTGGTGAAATGCATTAACTTTTTATTAGTTAAATAGATGGTCAAAATTTGACACAAATTAATACTAATACTCCTACATTATTGGCGTCGGGTGCCTTGGCCAATGTTTCTTCTTGTTGGTCAGGATGAGAGTAGAGGCATAGGGATACTATAGATAGGAAGTCTTGGTGATCCATTATTCCCCATCTCGATCAGAGAGAACTATTCAACTATTCTTCACAGTGAAGTGACAATACACGCTACAGCAGATGGGACACTTAATTAATAAGCTAAATCAGCCTTACCCAGTACTGCCATCATGTTTGCCAATGAAGCATACTTCCGCAAATACGCCTACACACCTCTCTCTTCCATTAGCTGACCTATGGGCCCTCTTGAGGTAGACCCACATGTCATCGGCTTAACTATTTACACTCCGAAGGACGGTATATCCTGGTAGTAGTACAAGTAGAATTGAGATTCAATGCACTTTCTTCCCCGTCTTTCCCTCTTCTTCCTCCTCTCTTCTTCTTCCTGCTCTCTTACCCATCGTCGGCCTCACACCAATTTCCCCCGCTCACTGCTCGCCCGCCCACGCCATCTTCCTTGGTAGCTCGCGCGTACCATATCCGACCCCCCCGATCACTGCTCGGCCACACACACTAACTTCTTTGCTTGCCCGCCCAAATCCACTTCCCCTCTCGCTCGCAGGCACTGAAAACCCTGACCACTCAGCGCCCTAAAAACCCTATGGCAGAACCGACTAACATGCAGAGCCGCAATTGGAATTCCCTCCCCGATGTTCTCTTGGAGCAGATCTGTAATCGTATGGATCACTCAGCACCGTCCGTTTGGCCGCATGCTTGGTATCTTTGTACCACCTACTCGTCTGCAACCAGATGGCCCTTTTCAAGACACCCTACTTGCTGATGCGCGATCCTCGCAGGTGTCCGAGACACCTACTTGATGATCCTACGAAGGTTGCTGTGGTGCCCCTCGACATGCTACCACTACCCGTCCACATGTCCTTCATGCGCAGCCACTACTGGGCGGGCATGAAGGCCAACTGGATCGTCCTCATCCACCAATCTGGTAGTCCGTGGCTTCTCGTGGATATCTACACCCAGCAAGAGATCACCCTTCCATCATTGGATACTGCCGCCATCGAGCCTCACAGCCCGCCGAACACTCCTGCCTACTACACACGAGACGCGTCAAGCTTTTCGTGCGACCTCCGTTTGCTGAAGGTTGTAATCTGCAAAGTGCCCACACCATCAGAATACTACATGGATTACAAGCTCATTTCCTTGTTCAAGATGGGATTAGTCTATCTAGAATCCAGTCGCCATACATGGTTATGGATCATCGTCAATCCTATTGAGCCTCCATTTCAGTCCGATGCTATAGTGCATGATGGCATCGTGTACGTGATCGACGCACCCATTGGCTGCCTATACTGGTGGAATCTATCCTCGTGTAATTGTTCTATCTCATCTCATCTTTACCTTGTGAATACGACTGCCTGTTGATTGTTACAAATTTAGAATAGATAGTATGTCTATAACCACATCATTACTATATGTTCCTCTCATTTCCTAGATTTTTATGACCACACATGTTATTGTTAGAGTTGATATGAGAACAATTGGCATCTAATGATTGTTATAATAGATATTATGAGTATAACCTCATGATTGCTATATGTTACTCTCATTTCCAAGATTTTTATAACCTCGCAATTTCTTGTTTAGAGTTGATATGAGAACGGTAGTAAGTCCTATGGTAGAATATGAGTAGGCCCTGTCATAGCTGTTTTCCTCTCATTGTTAGTTGGTGTTTGAACCATGACATATTGCTAGAATATGAAAGCCATTGGCTTATTTTTTTAACTTGGGCTATGATTATGACCACATCATTGAAATTCTCTCTCTATGATATGTGTCACTGTTATAATAATCTTAATTCCACATGTACTTTGAACATGATTGTATATTTTTGTCATTTTGGTCTGCAATTTGATTTGTTGTAGTAGACACAAATGCGCTGGCCTTCATTATTCCAGGACCTAGAATCATACCATTCAATGGGTGGTGGTTTATCGCTCGTTGAAGTGAGGACGGTCATTTTATGCTCATTTGCATGTATCAAATTTACCAAACAATTTCATCAAAGCACATGCAGTATAGTGCCTGGGGCGTTCGTGACTGTGATGGCTATGGCTGCTTCGTGTTCGAGAAAGATCCCAGCTCCGTTGGGCCAGGTGTATTCAACTGGAGGCGGGTTTATGGCCTCGACAACCACTCGATGTTCCTCTTGCTCAATTATTCGATCATCCAACTAATCATCCATCATATTACCGGTGATGATTACTGTGCTATGCAACTTCCATTCGCCAGGGGAACTGTGTTTAGACATCGTACCATGGGTTTCATGAATCACCATATCCAGAGATTCGTTGACACAGCTTGTTGCCAGGTAATCTTCAGTGTGTGAAAGGCATCAAGCTTCCATGCGATGAATGGATTTTGCAAACCCGACATGCGGCGATGTGGTTCATGCCAAAAGAAAATATGCACAACTTGATTCATACTGATATCTAGAATGAGCCATGTATCCTGCTGCTGTAGCATGACCCTCTTTTGTTGGATATTATGTATTGTTGTTAGATTGAAGGATAGATACCTTTCTGGGATCAAGTGCATCCTAACTCACCTGCGCAGGATGTACTGATAATGATGATATAGATGATGTGCAGAAGCCATATATATATATATATCAGTTAGGCTTCAAGTGTGTACTTGTTGGTGAAAGTGTTGTCCAATGGGAATTATATTTTGTACTTCTCATGTAGCCTACAAAGTCTGTCGCACAGCCTTGTAACTTCTTACTCCATTTCTAAATTTTTACTAGTCTTCTATACCGTATATTGCACTACTCATACTACTACCTCCCTCCTGGTTTATTGGTCCCCTTCGTAATTTGTGTCAAATTTTGAACATAAATTTACCTAACTAAATGTTAATGCATGTCACAAAAAATTATATCGTTTGATTCATATTTGAACATAGTTTCCAATGGTATAATTTTCAATGACATGCATTGACATTTTTTTAGTTAAACCTATGGTTAAAATGTGACACTAAATATGACTAGTACTAGTATACGTCGGTCAGATTATTCATCATGTACTCACATTGAATTGACGTGAGAACACGCTGTACGTGAGGTGGCGCAAGAGTCCCGGCGGCGTGTTCGGCTCACCCCTCTCGTACTACAACAGCACTCTCGCATTCTCTACAAAATCACTCTCCCATTCTCTCCCGGTCTCCCCGCCTCCCAGCCGCCGCCTTGTTTGGAACCATTTGGTACGATGAGCGATGAGGTACTGGAGTTGCTATAATTCATTGCAAGTGGTCAAAAGGAAGATGCTGAAAAATCAATCTCAACAAGGATGCTGTTCAAGCTAGCCGGATGAAGGAAGGAACCAACGAGGTCACTCCTATGAGTATTCGTCCCGTCGCCCTGTATTATGATTTCGATCTTTATGGGGGTTTTCAAGTCTTTAGAGTCTACACGTAGCAATGAATCTGAGATCCCAGTTTGTTTGGGTATTGTGGACTTCAGATTTGGAGTACCACTTATCTTTCGAAATCTTTCATCATTTACTTAAAACAATCTATTGATCATACATTGAGTACCATTTAAATAGAATTAATCGATGCAAGTCCAAGAAGGATTGGCCGGTGCTGCGGGCTGGCGTCAAGTTTGATCCCACGGATCAGGAGCTGATCGAGCACCTTGAGGCCAAAGTGAGTGCTGATAGTGCGAGATCTCACCCTCTCATCGATTTGTTCATACCAACCATCGACAGCAAGCACGGCATATTCTACACCCATCCTGAGAAACTTCCAGGTGAGACACCAATCGGCCCGTCTACTTGCACAAACATATTTCTTTGTTTATAGCTCTATTTTTCGTTTTAGACACAGACCTAGTGAAGCAATTACAGTTTGACAGTTAATAAAAAGTGAAACAAGTGACTGCAACATGCCAAAGTTGTACTTTCCCTGCATTGATAGTACAATGGTGGTTCTAGAGAACAGCAGTACCCTCCACTTGCAACTGTAGCTCCTTCGCCTTGAGATTCTTGAGTTGAAAACGGGTGCACTATAGAAGTATAGTACATCGCACTACCACTATGCGTGCCCGCATACGAGGCCCGGCGGTTACGCTCTTATCTCCTCCTCGCCAGTTCTCCTCCCCCCGAAGAGACCAAGGCAGTTCGTCGCTGCTCCCATGGATTCGCCAGGCGGTTCTCCTCCTCGTTGAAGCTGGGAGACCTTAGATGACGATCCTCTAGGAGAAACCGCACGCCTCTCCAACGTCCTCATCGCCGCAAGACTCGGTTCTTCCTGCACCAACTTTTTTAAGATGGTGCTTAAACACGCTTGGGAAAAGGCCATGCTTGTTGGCCTTCCATGTGTCCTCGAGGAGAAGGTTTATTCTATGGGACAATCCTTCAAACAGTCCACCGCTCCCTGGCCATGGTTTCACGTTGACACCGCTAGAGTTGCCAACGTTGAGAGGTAGTCGAATTTTGTCCGATGAGCAGGTCAGTCATGGAGTTTGATCATGTAGTGTACATTCTAAATATAGTACTTAGTTATTCCATCCCATAATTTCTCCGCTGCCAACCATATTATATATAGGTATGGGTTGGTGCCAACGAAAATTGGCTTGCATACCTCTGGCTGGATACCACCATCATTTTGCATAAGATCCACAATAGTGCGGCCGTTCCCGTAGACCCCCTCTCCACCATTAGGATCGGCCTTCCGGACTGGCTGGGCTTGAATACGTATGATGATGCCTAAATGAGATGAAGAAGATAGAAATTGCGGACGCGCCGACAAAAGTGATGCGGCTACGATACAGGAGATTACAAATGGGATGCACAAACCATCATTTGCATCGCTAACAGTACTCCATTATTTTGCAGGGACTAGTCATCCCCTGATCAAAATAAGATCGCCGATCCTGGATGTGCATTTGCATCCGCGATTCGGTCTAACCTAGAACCTTGTAGCTAACTTTGGCATATTGGGATCAACTATCTTAGCAGTCGTTACCCATGGTGCCATTGATGTGCAACATGGTCACAGAATCTACCATGATCGGACCGTCAGCATCTACCCAGGTATTCCATTTTCTCATTGTTGTGTGTTAGAGTAGTAGAGTAGTACTTGTTAGTTATTTTATTTTCTTGACTGGGACAAGTTTACCGTACTAGTAGTACGATTTAGTATTATATATTTTAACCTTCTCGCCTTCTCTTTCATTGTTGTACTTCTTACTAGTACTAGTAGGAGTACTTTTTACAATGGAGGACATGTATAGCTATCTAGGCCCTTGAAGACTTGAACCCACTAGCTCCCACCATTTTTGTTTTTCCTTGTTTATTATCTCATCCATGTAGCCAAGAGTGGCTATATATAATAAGCCGATTATTTTACTTCCTCTATACTGGAGTAGTACTATTTGCTGCATAGTATTACTGACGCAATATTTGAGCACAACATTATTATGCATGGACCTTGACTATGTACGTCACCATGTGTCCAGATTCGAGATTCTGCGTGTACCAGATGAACGGCGCTGAGTTTGACCCCCGTGGTGCTATGTGGATGTCGAGGAACACTCTTGGAGAGTACTCGCTTTTCATTGAGGACAGCTACGCCATTGTGAAGCGGATGTCACCTTCCATGCACAACACCAAAGGCCTATCGTTCATGAAGCATGGTTGTGTCTTCAGTGTGCACCGCCGGATGAACGACATGCTGGGACACGCTATCCCTGATTTATGCCGCTTCAGCTTGGATGAGTCTCCATCGTGTGGAACTGGACTAGAAAGCTGTGATAATTGTTCCTGTTGCCCACCGCTATGGCTCATGCTATCCATGAAGAACACCTAGGACTGGAACCTGGAGGAGGACTGGAGCCCATCTATAACGTGTAGGTGGAGTATGGTAAATTATGAATGGCAGTGTTGTGAATATATGTAGACTAGTCGTGCACAAATTTATCACATGAAGTGGAGATGAACTTGTGTAGCATACTGGCATTTGTCCTTTAGAATTTATTACTAGTAAGTGTGTTTTGTGTACGTGCAACTTGTGTGGTTGCTACACGGGCTCCAACACGCTCTTTGAGGAAAAAAAGGTGGCACAGCTTTGGATATAGGTGACGTGGCGGCATCATAAAGTAGCATCATTTGATATAGTTGTAGTACTCCTACTAGGACAACAACTACTATAAAACCTTGCACTTGGATCTTTGCCTCTTCGGGAGATTCAACAGTTCGTACTCGTGTGAATCTTGCACTTGGCTCTTCACCTCTTAGGAAGGTCCAACAATGATGATACTACACAACAATATACTTCTGGCAATCTGACACCGAATTAACTGCTGCACGTCCACCGCGAGGACGAGGGCGAGATCGAGGGAGAGGGCGCTATAGTCAAAACTCTCTCCTCGTCCTGCGAGCCACCACGCGCATGGGCGAGGGAGAGGGCCTAGGCGTACGTAGTAAGCAAGATTCGCCTTGTCCTACGAACCACCACGCGTGGGCAAGGGTGTGGCTATGGTAAGCAAGCTTCTCCTTGTAAGGCGAGTTGACGGGACACATCAAAGTAGTACTAGTCCATACTGCGTCCTTTCCGGTTAGTATGGCTTAATTTGAAGTCATAAAAATACACTGGCGGTCAATGTATGTAACAATACGCTCATTACGGTCACTATATAGTTTTGCTTTGATTGTACGGTCACTAGCTCACTGTAGAGCATCGTATTGCACCCTACTGACCAGCCACATAGTCGATGTGGCACTTTGTTGACTGGATAAATTGACACCTAGTTCTGGGTCCCACCTGTTAGTTGGCAGAGCAAAGAAATCAGTTAGCAAAACTTTATACAGGCGCGACAAGAGTCCAACCCTTGCACGCGAACCACCCTGGCTGTGTATGTGAGTGCATGCACGTGTACTCACTCCCTCGGTCGTCCAACAAAGAGTGTACATCTACACTTCCAATGAACTTAGGCTTTAATCTAATTGATATTGATTGACTAATGCACCAACTTGTGCTCTAGTTATAGGCTACATGTCTATCCTTAATTATAGTATGCAATAACCTTCATTTAATCTTCTTCTCTCAATGGTCGCATGCACATATAAGTCTAGTACTTTTGAGCTTAATTATGCCATGAAGTTCCGGTTCCTCATGGTCAATGTGTAAATCTCTATATGTACAGTCTTTCATGGATGGAGGGAGTAGGTTGAGCACTTGAGCGTGCGTGTGTGTGTTGCGTCGTGTGTTGTGTGCCGCATGGATGCGTGAGTGTCGCGTGCGTGCATGTGTACGTGTGAGTGTTGAATGTTGCATGCATGCATGAGTCTTTTACTCCCTTCCATTGACATGTTCATATTTCAAGCTTCATTAAAACATTGCATGCAAGTATTAAGAGAAAACACACCAATGCGTGTAAAAGTTCCGGTCATTTGTTCCTCACGCATGCATTCCAGTTAATACATTCGTAAACACAATATTCTTGAGGAAAATGAGCCCATTATTGAGTACTTTCGGAAAAAAAAACTTCGGGCACTCATCATTTACTACTACCTTGGTTGATTATTTTTTTATTGACGTATATATAAACCTCCGTCCTCGTTTAATGGTCCCCTTCGTACTTAGTGTAAAATTTTGACCGTAAATTTAACAAACAAAGTGTGAATGCATGTCATAAATAACTATATCATTAAAAACTATGTTCAAATACGAATCCAGTGATATGATTTTTGGTCAAATGCATTAACTTTTAGTTAAATAGATGGTCAAAATTTGACACAAATTACTACCAATACTCCTATATTATTGGCGTCGGGTGCCTTGGCCAATGTTTCTTCTTGTTGGACATGATGAGAGTAGAGGCATAGGGATACTATAGATTGGAGGTCTTGGTGATCCATTATTCCCCATCTCGATCAGAGAGAACTATTAAACTATTATTCACAGTGAAGTGACAATACATGCTGCAGCAGATGGGACAGTTTATTAATAAGCTAAATCAACCTTACCCAGCAAATGTTTGCCAGTAGAATTGAGATTTAATGCACTTTCTTCCCCATCTTTCCCTCTTCTTCCTCCTCTCTTCTTCTTCCTGCTCTCTTACCCATCGTCTGCCTCACACCAATTGCCCCGCTCACTGCTCGCCCACCCATGCCATCGTCCTTGGTAGCTCGCGCGTACCATATCCGATCCCCCCGATCACTTCTCGGCCACACACGCCATCTTCTTTGCTTGCAAGCACAAATCCACTTCCCCGCTCGCTCGTAGGCACCGAAAACCCCGATCACTCAGCGCCCTAAAAACCCTATGGCAGAACTGACTAACACGCAGAGCCGCGATTGGAATTCCCTCCCCGACGTTCTCTTGGAGCAGATCTGTAATCGTATGGATCTACTCAGCACTGTCCGTCTGGCCGCATGCTTGGTGTCTTTGTACCTTCTACTCGTCTACAACCGGATGGCCCTTTTCAAGACACCCTGCTTGCTAATGCTTGATCCTCGCAGGTGTCACAGACACCTACTTGACAATCCTACGGAGGTTGCCGTGGTGCCCCTCGACATGCTACCACTACCCGTCCACCTGTCCTTCATGCGCGGCCACTACTAGGCAGGCATGAAGGCCAACTGGATCGTCCTCATCCACCAATCCGCTAGTCCATGGCTTCTCGTGGATATCTACACCCAACAAGAGATCACCCTTCCATCATTGGATACCGCCGCCATCGAGCCTCGCGGCCCGCCGGACACTCTTGCGTACTACGCACGAGACGCGTCGAGCTTTTCGTGCGACCTCCGTTTGCTGAAGGTTGTAATCTGCAAAGTGCCCACACCATCAGAAGACTACATGGATTACAAGCTCATTTCCTTTTTCAACATGGGATTAGTCTATCTAGAATCTAGTCGCCATACATGGTTATGGCTCATCGTCAATCCTATTGAGCCTCCATTTCAGTCTGATGCTATAGTGCATGATGGCATCGTATACGTGATCGACGCATAGATTGGCTGCCTATACTGGTGGAATCTATCCTCGTGTAATTGTTCTATCTCTTCTCATCTTTACCTTGTAAAAACGACTGCCTGTTGATTGTTACAAATTTAGAATAGATAGTATGTCTATAACCACATCATTGCTATACGTTCCTCTCATTTCCTTGATTTTTATGACCATGCATGTTATTGTTAGAGTTGATATGAGAACAATTGGCATCTAATGATTGTTAGAATAGATATTATGAGTATAACCTCATGATTGCTATATGTTACTCTCATTTCCCAGATTTTTATAACCTCACATTTTATTGTTTAGAGTTGATACGAGAGCGGTAGTAAGTGCTATGGTAGAATATGAGTAGGCCCTGTCATAGTTGTTTTCCTCTCATTGTTACTTGGTGTTTGAACCATGACATATTGCTAGAAAATGAAAGCCATTGGCTTATTTTTTTAACTTGGGGTATGATTATGACCACGTCATTGAAATTCTCTCTCTATGATATGTGTCACTGTTATAATAATCTTAATTCCACATGTACTTTGAACATGATTGTATATTTTTGTCATTTTGGTCTACAATTTGATTTGTTGCAGTAGACACAAATGCGTTGGCCTTCATTATTCCAGGACCTGGAATCATACCATTTAATGGGTGGTGGTTTATCGCTCGTTCAACTGACGGCGGTCATTTGATGCTCATTTGCACGTATCAAATTGACCAAACCATTTCATCAAAGCACATGCAGTATAGTGCCTGGGGCGTTCGTGACTGTGATGGCTATGGCTGCTTCATGTTCGAGAAAGATCCTAACTCCATTGGGCCAGGTGTATTCAACTGGAGGCGGGTTTATAGCCTCGTCAACCACTCCATGTACCTCTGGATCAATTATCCGATCATCCAACCAATCATCCATCATATCACCGACGATGATTACCGTGCTATGCGACTTCCATTTGCCAGGGGGAACTATGTTTACACATCGTACCATGGGTTTCATGAATCACCATATCCAGAGATTCGTCGACACATCTTGTTGCCAGGTAATCTTCATTGTGTGAAAGGCATCAAGCTTCCATGCGATGAATGGATTTTGCAAACCTGACATGCGGCGATGTGGTTCATGCCAATAGCAAATATGCACAACTTGATTCATACTGATATCTAGAATGAGCCATGTATCCTGCTGCTGTAGCATGACCCTCTTTTGTTGGATATTATGTATTGTTGTTAGATTGAAGGATAGATACCTTTCTGGGAGCAAGTGCATCCTAACTCACCTACGTAGGATGTACTGATAATGTTGATGGAGATGCTGTGCAGAAGCCATATATATATCAATTAGGCTTCAAGTGTGTACTTGTTGGTGAAAGTGTTGTCCAATGGGATTTATATTTTGTATTTCTCGTGTAGCCTATAAAGTCTGTCGCACAGCCTTGTAACTTCTTCCTCCATTTCTAAATTTTTACTAGTCTTCTATACCGTATATTGCACTACTCATACTACTACCTCCCTCCTGGTTTATTGGTCCCCTTCGTAATTTGTGTCAAATTTTGAACATAAATTTACCTAACTAAATGTTAATGCATGTCACAAAAAATTATATCGTTTGATTCATATTTGAACATAGTTTCCAATGGTATAATTTTCAATGACATGCATTGACATTTTTTTAGTTAAACCTATGGTTAAAATGTGACACTAAATACGACGAGTAAGTAGTACAGTAGTAGTACTAGTATACGTCGGTCAAATTATTCATCATGTACTCACATTGAATTGATGTGAGAACACGCTGCATGTGAGGTGACGCAAGAGTCCTGACGGCGTGTTCGGCTCACCCCTCTCGTACTACAAAATCACTCTCCCATTCTCACCCGGTCTCCCCGCCTCCCAGCCGCCGCCTTGTTTCAAATCATTTGGTACAATGAGCGATGTACTGGAGTTGCTATAATTCATTGCAAGTAGTCAAATGGAAGATGCTGAAAAAATCAATCTCAACAAGGATGCTGTTCAAGCTAGCCGGATGAAGGAAGGAACCAGCGAGGTCACTCCTGTGAGTATTCGTCCTGTCGCCCTGTATTATGATTTCGATCTTTATGGGGGTTTTCATGTCTTTAAAGTCTACATGTAGCAATGAATCCGAGACCCCAGTTTGTTTGGGTATTGTGGACTTCAGATTTGGAGTACCACTTATCTGTCGAAATCTTTCATCATTTACTTAAAACAATCTAGCAATTATACATTGAGTACCATTTAACTAGAATTAGTCGATGCAAGTCCAAGAAGGATTGGCCGGTGCTGCCGGTTGGCGTCAAGTTTGATCCCACGGATCAGGAGCTGATCGAGCACCATGAGGCAAAAGTGAGTGCTGATATTGCGAGATATCACCCTCTCATCGATTTGTTCATACCAACCATCGACAGCGAGCGCGACATATGCTACACCCATCCTGAGAAACTTCCAGGTGAGACACCGACCGGCCCTTCCACTTGCACGAACATATTGCTTTGTTTATAGCTCTATTTTTCTTTTTAGACACGGACCTAGTGAAGAAATTACAATTTGACAGCTAATAAAAAGTGAAACAAGTGATTGCAACATGCCAAAGATGTTATGAAAATGCCAACTACGTGCACTAAAACCCGCATTCGACAATACTGCAGGTATCACACTAAGT
The DNA here is from genome assembly GCF_002162155.2 of Triticum dicoccoides. Taxonomy (NCBI): domain Eukaryota; kingdom Viridiplantae; phylum Streptophyta; class Magnoliopsida; order Poales; family Poaceae; genus Triticum; species Triticum dicoccoides. Next base: position 351,423,379 of record NC_041383.1, read on the forward strand.
GGCCTAAGCAAGCATTTCTTCCAACGCAACTCCAGGGCGTTCAAAAGGGGCACGCGGACGCGTTGCAAGATACAGCCGGAGTGCGGCGTGCACGCGATGTGGCACAAGACTGGCATTACCTTTCTAGTGATGGTCAAGGGCCAGCAGACGGGCAGCAAAAAGGTTCTAGTGCTGCACACCAACAAGAACTTCGACCAGCAGAGGACCAACTGGGTGATGCACAGTACCACCTCAGTGACCTGGAGCAAGAGAAGGAGCGGAAGCTGGTCCTCTACAAGATTTTCTACCAGACGAACACTAGGGCCAGGACTAAAAAGATTATAAGTTAGTTTGGTATTGATACTTGTACTACCTGTTTGTTTGCAAGTTGGTATTCTTGTCAAGGATCTTTCGGTATGAACTTGGAATTTGCTTCCAACCATCATGTCGAGGGTCAACATGGATATAAAGCTGAATCATTTGTTTCGAAACTAATTTTCAGGCACCTGATTTTTATTTGATGAGTAGCATAAGCACCTGCCATTCGAATTCCCAGTTCTCCAATTTTTTACATCTTCCAAGTATGTAGGAGATCCATACGGTTTCACAGGCTGCCAGTTGGACGCGACATGTCGGAACTGGGTTGTGGCATGCCAAGCCCAGCTGCAAATTATTAAAAGAGAGGAGCGATCGATTTGGGCCTTCCAGAACAGTTAAGTGTCGCGACCTCGATCGTGAAGTGCCTCCCATGGACTAAAAAAGGCCTAGTCCGTTATTATTAGTTGGAATATGTAAAATATTCCACAATGAAAATAAATATGTAAAATGCAATGAATTTAGGCCGCTTTCACTGAAAACCATCCGATTTGTATGAAATTTGTCCGTTGAACCACAACACGGTTGTCCATACATAGCGTAACCATACAGAACCAGGAGGTCCATGGCCGTACGCAAGCAAGTGCATGCACTTATTATCACGATGGAAAAATAATGCTGACGTCTGAGACGGTGAAACCCATGAAGTCTTCAACGTAGTCAATAAACGAGAGAATTCTGCAAGTACAGACTGATAACTAGGATCCAGTAGGTATATTGTTTTTTCAGGTTAAGAAAGTTTCAACTGGGTTGTAGACTGCCCAGGCTTGGTTTTGTTTTTAACAGGCCCAACCCATGACGACAACTGGGCACAAAGATCCAGCAGGTATCTACTGGTCTCTGGCCCGCCAGCCTTAGTTATATTTTGTCTTAGAACATCCGCATGCAGTTTTTTTTACTGAATCAAACACACAACCCAGTTCTATTTTCCTCTTGAAACGCAATGTTCTACTTCTGTTTTCTAATCTCTACCTATAGTTTTACTAGGTCATATACATGTATTATTGTATTGAAACTACATAAAGTTCCCTTTTCATCTTTACATCCTTTTTTTGTTGTTTTCCCTCCCAGCGCTGATTTTTTTACCACTGGTTTTCCCTTAAACTAACTCAATTGTCCCACGTCTTATTAGCTTACAAAAACAAGATGATATTGTTTCTGGCAAGTCAATAAGTTCTTACAAAATAAATGTTTATCATTTCTGGATTAAAACAATTCCGACTCCACGGTAATATGCAAAATAAGGTTGAACTTTTTGACTGTGGTCCTTGGCAAAAAATGGGTTGTAATGAATTCCGTAAGAATTGGGCTGCAAATTATTAAAAAAATAGCAAATGGGCTCTATATTGTCTGCCATAGATTTGGAGGCTGACTTGTGGGCCAACTAAATTCATGTGTATACAAGGTTTCTCAAAAAAAAGAAACTTGGTCAACAATCTACTCTACCAGCGTCAGATCGTTGGATGTCAATCTAATGGCAATCGTGCTTCTTCAGTGTCTGATCTTGCTGCTCCAGCCGCCCAAACCAGCGCCGACGGAACCGCCTGCTCCCGCTTCCCATGGTCGGCTATGCTGCCGGGCAGACCTCATGGCCCCACAATACTCGCATCCCTGGCCTGGCTATCCCTCTACTCACCCACACCTCCTGTTATTCTCCGGCCACAGTGGCCTCACACCGCGGCCGAACAAGTAAACCCTCGTACCCACTCGACGTGGGAAATAACTACCGAGTCTTCCTCTGCTCCGGGTCATTCCCTTAATTGGCCTCGCCGTCGTCCACTGCCTTGATGCTCTTGGCACGGCGTGGTCAACAAACGACATCCATCGGAAGAGGACTATACGTGGAGAGGCTGACAGCTGGGTCCATGGCCGCACGCAAGGAAGTGCCTCCTTTTTTTGCGTGTAGGAAGTGCCTCCTTATTACGTGCAAAATAATGATTCCTCCTCCTGATAGCTAGGACCCACCAGAAGGGCCTCTGTATTTTGTGGAAAAAAACAATCCCCCCCGCTGACAACTTGGATCCACCAGCTATTACGCACAAAAATGATGAATAGCCCCACTGCTAGGTCGGTCCCACCATTTTTGGAGGCTGACTTGCGAGCCTACTAAGTTGACGCGGACGCAGGGCTTTGTCAACTTAGTCAATATAAATAATTCTAGCTGCGGTGATCATACGATGTCCATCCAACGGTCGTCGTGCTTCTTCAACCTTTGGTCTTCTTGCTCCTGTCGCTCAAACCAGCACCGGCCGTGCCGCCTGCTCCTGTCTCCCATGGCCGGCTGTGCTGCCACGCAGGCCTCACCGCCCCACCCTACTCCCACCGCTAGCCAGGCCTTCCATCTACCCACCCACACCCCCTGTTGTTCTTCGGAGATGGCAGCCTCAAATCGCGGCTGAAGCAGTCAACCCTCGTACTCCCTTCGTGTGGGCATCCACTGTTGTGTGTTCCCCGGATCTGGGTCGTTCCCTTCCTAGGTGGCACCGTCGTCCACCACCTTGGTGCTCTCGAGCGGTACGCCATCGTCAATGCGTTCAATGAATGACAACCATCATAAGAGGACTGTAAGTGGAAAGGCTGACAGCTGGGTCCATGGCCGCATGCAAGGAAGTGCCTCCTTATTATGCGCAAAATAATGATTCCTCCAACTAACACCTCGGAACTACCGGAAGGGCCCCTGTATTTCACGAAAAAATTCCCCCCTGACAGTTGGGACCCACTGGCTTTATCTTCACATGGAAAGAACTGCCTTCTTACCCCCTGACAGCTAGGACCCACCAGGTTGAAGCGATGGTAGCGTTATCTTTCCGGCCGCGAACATGTGCGTACGTAGTGGTCGATCGGTCTCACTGCAGCGATGTATCGTGGCCGAGTAATGAGCAGCACATGTTGAAGTAGAGGCGCTGACGTAGCATGTCACGCAGTCCCGTCTATATCGTGTACACGTACATACGACCATGCTGCAATAGTAAATACGGCTATGTAAGTACATACGGGCGGGGTCTCGAATGCGTAGTCACACATACGTACGGCCAGGGCTCGTATACATGGAGAGGCAACGGACAACAGCGACGTCGTCCTATTCATTGTTGCTAACCGGCTGGGTCGGAATAGAGGAAACAACATCGTCTTCACTGAGAGCCAAGTGACTAGGTCGGAATGCTTCATGTTCATCAAGAGCGAAGCCACCGGGTCGGAACGCGTCCTGTTCATCGGGAGCCAGCCGGCTTGGACTGAACAGCAGAAACAAGGCCTAGTGTACCGTAGAACGGAGGAAACGTGCCTTCTGTTCGACCACGTATGGTCAAAATGGGGTACTTTTCATCGGGAAGGGTCTGGCATACCGCAAAGCGGTGGAAACGGACTTCTATTCGAGATCCTACGATCAAAACGGGGTCCTGTTGACCGGGAGGGGTGTGGCATACGGCAACATGGAGTAAACGAACTTCTCTTCGACCTCCTACAGTCGAAACGGGGGTCCTGTTCATCGGGACGGGTGTGGCATACCGCAAAACGGGACTCCACGGGCTACTATTTATCCACCATAGACTTCATCCAGCCTCCACCTACTACTATTCATCCACCGTTGACTTCCTCCAGCCTCCACCAGCTACTGTTCATCCACGGGGTCCTGTTCATCCAGCCTCCACCGGATACTATTCATCCAAGCCTCCACGGGGTCATGTTCATCCAGCCTCCACCGGCTACTATTCAACCAGCCCTCCACAGGGTCCTGTTCACCCAACCATCCACGTACAGGGTCCCTCCAGTGGCTACTATTCATCCACCCCCACCTCCTCGATCGGGGTCCTGTTCATCCAGCGGCAACGACCTCTACTACCATGGGATCCTGTTCATCCAACCCCCACCAGGAACTGTTCATCCAACCCCAACCACGTATGTCTCGACTCGTTCAACAAACCCCCACGTTCACTGTTCTTCAAGAGGCAGCAGGTTCGGTCGGCTTCAGTTAGCAGCAGTTTCAAAGGAATCACTCGGGTTCAGTTTGCAGCAAGGGATCAATCAGGGTTCAGTAACGTAGCTAGTGCAATCGCTCGGGTTCAGTTAGAGCTCAACGCCTTGCTCATGTTCAGTTAGAGCCCAACGCCTCGCACACACGCGCGTACATGTACGAGAGAAATGCGCAAACCTCCATGCATCACTCGGCCCTGACCACCCACCGTAACTGAGAATTCCCCAAAATTTTCCTCGCCCTCGCTTCTACCACGATTTTTTCGGTCATGGGCGGCCCAAAGAATGTCATGAAGGTGTGTCTCCAACCCACCCAGGACGAAAAGCCCATTTTCTGGCATCGTTTTTTGTCATAGAAGTAGGAGTCCACCACATCTATGATGATACCAGGTTTTGTCATAATTATCATCATAGAAGTGTCATATGACAGAAAAAATTTCGTTCGACCCAAAATGTCACGGATGTGTCTTTTTTGTAGTGCTAGAAGCAGCAACATCAACACATGCATAGTGGGCAAATAGAACATGCAAAGTAGCAAGCAATCAGGCAAGCTCCACACCTTCCCTGATCTAGAAAATCCTAAAAGTAACCAAAATGGCCAAAGCTCAGAAACATTTTACTTCACTGAAATATTAACACTTGATGAGCTAAAGACAAAAAAAACTACCGGTTATTACAATATCAGCAGAAGTTCTCTGTTAGAGACTAAAAGAGACAGACCAAAAGAATTTTAGATCATAACAAAAATGCATTTATTCGGTTTTTTTGTAGGGTGGACATATGTTCCTTTCTATGTACTGAACTATTGAAAGTTTGAAATCTGAACTTTTGTTCTCAAGTACCAATACTACATAACACATAAATCCAATTGTTTATGTGTACCAATAATTTTGTTCTTAAGTTTCTACACTTTTTTTGCTATAATGACTATAATCATTTATGTACATGCCAATGATATTTTTGAACTTCGGTTATAAATAAAGAACACATACTATAATTTAGATTGTCAGTCCATAGAGGGGTCTTCTTCATGGTGAGCCTGGTTACGCAAACAGTAGCAGCAACCATGGAGGGCTTAGATTGGACTAGGACAGACTAAGCAACACCAGTTCCACGAAAAAAAGACTATGCTCCATCTAGACAAATACATCCAAGAGAAGATGAGAGAAACATCAACACATAGACTCACTGCTTTGGCAAAATGGCAAATACGTACTACATCTGAAGAATTTGTAAAAGTTTGGTGTTCCTTTTACCTCCATGTCATTCTTCTTATCTTAGGAGGAGGACGCGGCCCTAGTGAATCACATGATGAAGACATAAGAAGGCATTATTGCCAGCAATAGTTGGCACACCCGAGAACTTGCACTGAAGGTGCATTTAAGCTTCAAAAGGCAAAGTGGCTATGCAAGGGACAAAATAGAAAGTGTATGCATGTAAATATTATAAGAAACAAGTGCATTTAAGCTTCTTCATAAAAGCATAATCCAAATAAAGCATGGCAACAGGAAGAGAGAGAAGGATGCATCCGCGTAGGCGTTCGTGTACTTGACCTTGGGGAGGAGGGCCAGCTGGCGGGACCTCCTCAAAGGCGACAGAACCAGGGACACCACCTCGATGATCCTGTGCCTCTTTTGTGCTTCTCTGACAACTAAGGTGTGATGTTTAGTACAGAGAGCTATATTCTTGGAGAAGTCCCACCTTTTCTACAAAAACATTTGTTTTCTACTTGGAACGTCTCTCCTCTTGAGACTAAACTTATATAAATTGAATTGTTGAACTTTCGGAGATCTTTACAAGAATTGCATGGTTTTAGTTTTTTGCTTTTACCTTGTTGCTTCTCTGAACTTAAAAAATAAACTTTGTTATATGTGCACATTAAGAAAACCACGCACAACTGTTGTGCTATAGAAATAACATGGAAACACAAAGGAAACTGGACTTACAATCGGTAAGTAGATGTACTAAAAAGCATTAAAAAGATGAACTAAAAACAAGGGATAATTGGTTTTATGCCACTAGTTGTGTCCCACTCGACAAGATTGCCCCTAATTTCCAAAAGCCAGTAGTTCTGTCCAACCCACTTTGGTCGTCTTGTGCTTTTGCCCTTTGACCGTTTGACCGTCACTTTGAAAACTTCATAACTAATTCATACTAATCGAAAAATGCAAATAAGATACCAAAATGTTCGAAAAAACATCACATGTATGTCAATGTCACTTGCATTCATGACAAAAGTGTTGGTAAGTGCCCATCTGAGTTTTAGCTCTTATCACACCACCATGAACAGTAAAAACTTAAAAAGTTCAAAAAAATCCAAAAAAAATTGTTGTCAAAGAAGGAAAAATGTTTTAAGTGCTTGCCAAGTTTCATCAGGGAATGACATTTGTGGAAGTCATGGCAAAAAAAAATCTATTTTGGGGTGTTGATTGTTTTTTTCCATGACTTCCACAAATGTCATTCCCTGATGAAACTTGGCAAGCACTGAATACATTTGTCATTTTTTGACACCAACATTTTTGGATATTTTTGAACTTTTAAGATTTTAATGCTCATGGTGGTGTGATAAGAGCTAAAACTCGGATGGGCACTTACCAGCACTTTTGTCATGAATGCAAGTGACATTGACATACACAATGATGTTTTTCCGAATATTTTGGTATCTTATTTGCATTTTTATGATTTAGTGTGAATTAATTATGAAGTTCTGAAAGTGACGGTCAAATGATCAAAGGGCAAAAGCACAAGACGACCAAAGTGGGTTGGACAGAACCACTGGCTTTTGGAAATTAGGGGCAATCCTGTTGAGTGGGACACAACTAGGGGCATAAAATCAATTATCCCTAAAAACAATTGAACCTCTTCAAAAGTATTCAGGAGAGATAACAAGAAACTAAAACGCGCGGGCGACACAGTTAATTGAACTGGGCCGTAAGGACTAGAACCAAAACTATCACTATAAGTAGATGTTTTTTATAGGTTTTTGGGAATGAGGATTCTTAATTCATTTTGCAATTGTATAAAAGTTTAAAAATCTATACTACTCCATAACAAATGTTTATACTTCACATGTCCATAAATATTAGCTTTTTATTTGGCAACAAATAAACATCAAATATGATATTTCATTTCTTGTAAGCATATCAACAAACAGCTTGAGAGCAGCAGGAATAGAACAAGTTCTTACCATCGGGGACCTGCCCACTTGCGTGATCTGACGCCCACTCATGCGAGTAGAACTGACAGACACACCACCGGGGACCTGCCCACTCTGCGAGATCGAACTGAGCCCGTTCGTGATGCTAAGGACGACTAAACTTATGGTCTCTCGAGATCTAAATTGATTGTGTTACAAGTATACACACAAATCCAAACAAGCTCATGTGAGTACATGTTAAAAAGATAATCCAGTTCATGTATATTAATTGTACAACTTCAAACAAAACTTTTTTAAAATGTATTATTTTTTCTATAACAACTATGGTCATCTTGCCAACCATGTAAACCGGTTAAAAAGATAATCAAGTTCATGTATATTAAGAGGAGAAGTTCAAAAAATACTTTTAATAACAACTATATTCATCTTGCCACCCATTCACTTTTTTCTTTAACAAAATTCACACATTTAAAAAGTTTGTACTAGCGTGGGGAAGCCTCAGTTCGTTGACAAAAACTCTCCCGTTCTTTGATAGTTTTAATTTTGTCCGAACTTACTAGTTTCCCGGTTTTGAACTTATAGAATTTTATAAACCAAACTTCTACAGGTTTCTTTATTTTCTCTAGAACAAAAACCGAAGGAGACTGGACTCAAGAATTATATGAAAGAGAAAAACCATAGGTGTGAACTTATTTGGAGGCTTTTGTCGAACAGAGGAGACGAGATGCTGCAAGACCAAAACCCGACTGCTTGAATACACAATACTTATGTTGTCAATACTTCTCTCAGTTCTGATTTCTGAACCTTCCCGAGTAGTAATACATGTACTGTGCGATACACAATTCTGTCATTGAGCAACTGATCTCGAAAGAAAACACTACTTCAGTGCACACACCAAATCATGAGAAAAATAGCGGCAGCTGATACGTCTCCAAGGTATCTATAATTTTTTATTGTTCCATGTTGTTATATTATCATTCTTGGATGTTTTATAGCAATTTTATATCATTTTTTGGCACTAACCTATTGACATAGTGCCCAATGCCAACTGCTATTTTTTGCTTGTTTCTAACTTCGCAGAATATCCATATCAAATGGAGTCGACATGCACCAAAACTTTTTGGAGATTTTTTTCTGCCCAGAAGACAACTAGGGAGCCAAGGAAATGCAGGAGGGAAGACCCGTGGGGCCTACAATGCACCAGGGCGCGCTAGAGCCTCTGGCGCGCCCTGGTGGGTAATGGGGCCCACGAGAGACCTTTCCACCGTCTCTCAGCTCTATAAAATACCCAAATATTCCAAAAACCCTAGGGCAGTTGACAAAAAACAATTCCAGTTGTCGCAAGTTCCAGAACCACGAGATCCAATCTAGAGCTCTATTCTGGCACCTTGCCGGAAAGGAACAAGAATGGAGGGGTTCATCATCCTCAATGGTGCTCCTCTGATGATGCGTGAGTAGTTTACCACAGACCTATGGGTCCATAGGCAGTAGCTAGATGGCCTTGATGTCTGCTAGAACTACGTCGGTATTTCCCCAAAGAGGAAGGGATGGTGCAGTATAGCGACGGTAGGTGTTTCCCTCAGTGACAAGACCAAGGTTATTGAACTAGTAGGAGAACCTCCTCACACCACGTAAATACCACCTGCACACAAATAACAAATAGTCGCAACCCGACGTGTTAAAGGGGTTGTCAATCCCTTTTGGGTACGACGCCTCAAGATAGGCAAAAATGTGAGGTAAAAAGTGGTAGATGGGAAAAATAGATCGCGAAACAAATAAATTGTAGCAAGGTATTTTACTATTTTTAGTTTAATAGATCTGAAAATAAATGCAAGAGAAAATATATCGCAAAGGCAAATATGATGAAAAGAGACCCCGGGGTCGTAGGTTTCACTAGTGGCTTCTCTCAAAAAAATAGCAAACGGTGGGAAAACAATTACTGTTGGGCAATTGATAGAACTTCAAATAATCATGATGATATCCAGGCAATGATCATTATATAGGCATCACGTCCAAGATTAGTAGACCGACTCCTGCCTGCATCTACTAATATTACACCACACATCGACCGCTATCCAGCATGCATCTAGTGTATTAAGTTCATGAGGAAACGAAGAAATGCAATAAGAATGATGACATGATGTAGGCAAGATCCCTTTATCTATTGCGGCAGATATAGATCTCATCTTGTTATACTTAGTTGCAACGATACATACGTGTCGGTTCCCCTTCTATCACTGGGACCAAGCACCGTAAGATCGAACCCACTACAAAGCACCTCTTCGCATTGCAAGATGAATAAATCAAGTTGGCCAAACAAAACCCAAATGTCGGAGAATAAATATGACGCTATAAGCAATCATGCATATAAGAGATCAAAGAAGACTCAAATAACTTTCATGGATAATAACATAGATCTAATCATAAACTCAAAGTTCATCGGATCCCAACAAACACACCGTCGAAAGACTTACATCATATGGATCTCCAAGAGACCATTGTATTGATAATCAAGAGAGAGAGAGAGAGAGAGAGAGGAAGCCATCTAGATACTAACTACGGACCCATAGGTATACAAAGAACTACTCACACATCATAGGAGAGGCACCAATGGAAGTGGTGAACCCCTCCATGACGGTGTCTAGATTGGATTTGGTGGTTCTGGACTCTGTGATGGCTGGATCAATATGTAGTTGACTCCCCTAGGGTTTCTGGAATATTGTGGTATTTATAGAGCAAAGAGGCGGTTCGGGGGGCACCCAAGGTGGGCTCAACCCCCCAGGGCGCGCCTGGGCCTCCTGGCCCGCCCTGGTGGGTGCTGCTCACGTCGAGCAGCCCCTCAGGTGCTTCCTTGGCCCATCGGCATTCTTCTGCCCAAAAAAATCCTCCAGGAGTTGTGTTGCGTTTGGACTCTATTTGATATTGATTTCCTGCGATGTAAGAAAACATGCAGAAAATAGCAACTGACAGTGGGCACTATGTCAATAGGTTAGTACCAAAAAATGATATAAAATGACTATAAAATGATTGTAAAACATCCAAGAATGATAATATAACAGCATGGAACAATAAAAAATTATAGATATGTTGGAGACGTATCAGCTTCTTCTCTCTTTTTGATTCTCAATTAAATGTTCTCCTCGATGTTCTTGGAGAACTATTTGATGTAGTGACTTTTTGCGGTGTGTTTGTTGGGATCCGATGAATTGTGAGTTTATGATCAGATCTATCTATGAATATTATCTGAGTCTTCTTCGATCTATTATATGTATTATTATTATAGCGTCATATTTATTCTCCAAAACTTTGGTTTGGTTTGGCTAACTAGATTGTTTTTTCTTGCAATGGGAAGAGGTGCTTCGTGATGGGTTCGATCTTGCGGTGCTCAAATTCAGTGACAGAAGAAGAAGTGAGACGCATGTATCGTTGCCATTAAGGATAAAAAATTGGATCTATTCCTACAAGAATAGATCTTCTCTACATCATGTCATCGTTCTTATTGCATTACTCTGTTTGTCCACGAACTTAAAACACTAGATGCATGCTGGATAGCGGTCGATGTGTGGAGTAATAGTAGTAGATGCAGAATCGTTTCGGTCAAGTAATATTGGACGTGATGCCCATATACATGATAATTGCCTTGGATATCATCATAATTATTTGCTCTTTTATCAATTGCCCAACAACAATTTGTTTACCCATCGTATGCTATTTTCTCAAGAGAAGCCACTAGTAAAATCTACGACCATCGGGTCTATTTCCTAACATATAATTTTCTGATCTATTATCCAAAAACCCAAAATACCTTGCTGCACTTATTTTATTTTACTTTATTTTATCTTTTTGCTAGATCTATTTATCCAATCTCATACAATTTAATTTGTCTCAATATCGAGGAGGGATTGACAACCCCTCTTGCGGGTTGGGTTGCAAGTAATTTTTATTTCTGTGCAGGTGCTGTTTACATAGTGTTGCTTGGTTCTCATACTGTATTGATAACCTTGGTTTCACAACTGAGGGGAATACTTACCGTTGTTGTACTGCATCATTCTCTCCTCTTCGGGGAAATACCACTGCAGATACAAGCAACCAAGAAGAATTTTTGGCGTCGTTGCCGCGGAGACATCATCTACATCTATCAAGTACCAATCACAAATCGCATCTCCTTGCAATTTACATTATTTTCCATTTGCCTCTCATTTTCATCTCCCCCACTTCTAAAACGGTTTTGCAAAAGGACAAAGATATTTTCCTTTTATTTGCCTTTTTGCCATTCGATCATTTGTTTGTTTCTGATCTTGTTTGTCTACTATTTCACTGTGGCTAGCATGACTACCCCTCCTTTGTCACCGCATTTTGAAGTTCTATACTTCCAACAGAAGCAAGGAGAAAATTTGGAAGATGCTCGGTGTAGGTTAATGGAATCCTATCGCATTTGGAATATAAAGGGAGATGCAAAGATTTTTCATCATAATTTTTATATAGGTTTAACTATGCAACATTGGCAATTCTTGGATTTTGCAGCTAAAGGGAATTTTACTGAGATTCATGATAATACTGCCTATGAAATAATATAGGGAATATTGGGAGTTCCGCCACCAAAAAGGGATTTACTTCTACACAAGAAGGGATTCAAATATTAGACAAATTGGGTGATCTACAGAAAAATTTGGTTGAGTTGCAAAAGTCTAACGAACCCCTCAAACATATTACTGGGAACCTCAGTCACATGAATACTTTGATTACACTGTGGAATAAGTGGTTGGATATTTTAGATCTTAAGATGGTCTCTTTTTTGAAAATATTGGGAAGCGTAAAGAACCTCTCGGGTTTGAGAAAGCTCTTACAAAAGTAGCAAAAACTAAAGATGACAATACTTGAATCTATGCATTATGCCTAGCTAGGGGCATAAAACGTAGCGCTTTTTGGGAGAAAACCAAATGAATAAAATATATTTTTCTCTTTCTCTTTCTGTTTTTGTGTGTTCACACAATTACGCTACAGTTATGATTGTGTTTTTATGTTTTAATCCATGTTTTTGCCAAGTAAAGCCTTTAGGATCATGTTGGGTGATAGTTGATTTGATCTTGTTGGAAAACAGAAACTTTTGTGCCCAGTAGAAGAATTGTTAAAAATCACAGAAGCGAGATAAAATTCGGAATTTTTTACACAAGATTGATACACAAATTTCCTATGTTGTCCTAATTTTTCAGAAATTTTGGAGTTACAGAAGTATGGTCAAAGTCCAAATTACTAAATAATGTTCTGTTTTTCACAGATTCTATTTTTGTTGCATTGTGTGCCTATTTTGATAAATCTATGGATTGTATCAGGGGTATAAGTGATGGCAAAGTTAGAATACAGTAGGTATAATGGATCTCACGAAGGTTTTGTTGAGTTTTGTGTGATTGAAGTTTTCAAGTTTTGGGTGAGATCACGATGGATGAAGGAATAAGGAGTGAAAAGAGCCTAAGCTTGGGGGTTCCCATGGCAGCCCAAGGTAATATTCAAGGAGAACCAAGCAACTAAGCTTGGGGATGCCCCGAAAGGCGTCCTCTCTTTCTTCTAACAACCATCGGTAATTTTACTTGGAGCTATATTTTTATTCATCACATATCATGAGTTTTTCTTGGAGCATCTTGTATTATATGAGTCTTTTATTGTCTTGCTTTTTAGTTTGTCACAATCATCCTTGCTAGACACACTTATTTGATAAAGCCATAATGATGCTATGATTTGCTAGAATTGCTCTATGTGCTTCACTTAAATTTTTTGATCTATGGAATTGCTCTAGTGCTTCACTGATATCTTTTTGAGCATGGTGGTGCTTTAATTTTTGAAGAAATACTCTCATGCTTCGCTTAGATTAATTTGAGAGTTAGGAAATTTTTGAAGAAATTCTCTCACTTATATTGTTTTAACAGATGAAGAAATCTATTTATGCACATGTTCTTAACTTTAATTTGTTTTAGAGCTTGTTATAAGAAATGGTTATTGAAAGGATCAATGTAGTTGACTAGAGGGGGGGGGTGAATAGGCAACTAACAGTTTGTAGCTTTTCTTTACCAAATTAAACTTTGCATCAAATTGTCTAGATATGCAACTAGGTAAGCAACCTATATGATGCAACAACAATAATCACACAAGCAAGCAAAGGATAAAACACAATGTAGCTTGCACAAGTAAAGGTAAGAGATAACCAAGAGTGGAACCGATGGAGACGAGGATGTGTTACCGAAGTTCCTTCCCTTTGAGGGGAAGTACGTCTTCGTTGGAGCGGTGTGGAGGCACAATGCTCCCCAAGAATCCACTAGGGCCATCGTATTCTCCTCACGCCCTCACACAATGCGAGATGCCGTGATTCCCTATTGGTGCCTGTCGGTGTCAAAACCGGCGGATCTCGGGTAGGGGGTCCCGAACTGTGCATCTAGGCGGATGGTAACAGGAGACAAGGGACAAGATGTTTTACCCAGGTTCGGGCCCTCTTGATGGAGGTAAAACCCTACGTCCTTCTTGATTGATATTGATATTGTGGATGTTTACAAGAGTGGATCTACCACGAGATCAAGGAGGCTAAACCCTAGAAGCTAGCCTATGGTATGATTGTAATAGTTGTTGTTGTTGTCCTACGGACTAGAGCCATCCGGTTTATATAGACACCGGAGAGGGCTAGGGTTACATAGAGTCGGTTACAATGGTAGGAGATCTACGTATCCGTATCGCCAAGCTTGCCTTCCACGCCAAGGAAAGTCCCATCCGGACACGGGACGAAGTCTTCAATCTTGTATCTTCATAGTCTTGGAGTCCGGTCGATGATGATAGTCCAGCCGATGATAGTTCGACTGATGATGGTAGTCCGGCTATCTAGACACCCCCTAATCCAGGACTCCCTCAGTAGCCCCTGAACTAGGCTTCAATGATGATAAGTCCGGCGCGTATATTGCTTGGCATTGCAAGGCGGGTTCCTCCTCCGAATGATAGAAGATTGTGAACACCAGGATAGTGTCCGGCTCTGCAAAATAAATTCCACATTCCACCGTAGAGAGAATAATATATACACAAGTTCAATCTGCTGACGTTTTTTGCGGCATGACGTCACGCCACTACCAAGCCATTACTTGAATCGTTTTTACTCTACCACCTCAGCGCATTTAGCGAAGCGGTTTCCTTGGCACGTCTTGTCGAAGCAGAGATCGTGTTCCCCCTTAATCCGGGATTCTCATCAATACGGACGTGGGTAACCCAACCGCGCCATTGATGGTGATGCTTGGGGGATAAGCGAGTTTTACCAGGCCGGTGGGGGACGCGTAGACTTCGCCCGCCCATATAAGGGATAAGGATTCACCTTTTCACCTACGCCTTCTTCCTCCTTTGCTTATCCATCTCTACGCACTCGAGCTCCAGCGCCCAAGCCCGCACATCTCGTCTCAACCTTCCCCAGTCATGTCTGGAGCGGGAGGCAAGTGGATGACCTCCTCCGTTACGGAGGAGCACATCGAAAGACTGCGCAGCGCCGGCTACCTGTCCGGCGACATCGCGCACCGGCTGCCCGACGAGGGGTAGCTCATCCCCACCCCCAGGCCCCATGAGAGGGTCGTTTTTCTTCCCCACTTCCTCCGCGGACTGGGCTTTCCACTTCACCCCTTTGTCCGGGGGCTCATGTTCTACTACGGCCTGGATTTCCATGATCTGGCGCCGAACTTCATCCTCAACATCTCGGAGTTTATCGTCGTGTGCGAGGCCTTCCTCTGCATCCAGCCCCACTTCGGCTTGTGGCTCAAGATCTTCAATGTCAAGCCGAAGGTAGTGAAGGGCACTCAAGCAGAGTGCGGAGGCGCCATGTTGGGCAAGATGCCCAACGTCCTTTGGTTCGAAGGGGCCTTCGTGGAATCCGTCAAGGTGTGGCAATCAGGGTGGTTCTATATCACCGAGCCGCGCGACCCTACGTGGGCGGCGGCCCCCGAGTTCAGATCTGGTATCCCCACGCAGCTCACCTCCTGGAAAGAGAAGGGCTTGCTGTGGGGTAGTTCGGAGGAGCTGACGGGACTCCAAGCCTGTATCCAGAAGCTGGTGAAGAAGCTCAGGCTGGTTAACGTGGTCCAAGTCATGCTCGTCCACCGGATTCTCCCATGCCAAGAGCGGGCATTCAATCTGTGGGAGTTCAATCCGGAACAGCACCAGGCGCTGAGCGGGCTCTTCGACACGATGTACGAAGGCGCCTGGAGGGTGCTGCTCAAGGGCGCCGAAGCCCCCGCATCCGCGACTGAAGATCGTGGATTTCGCTCGCAGCGCCAAGCCGACGAGGTAAGTGATTCTACCCCTTTACGGGACACTTGCTTTTCATAGTTTGACTCTATGCGGGTTTTAATTTCCCCTTTTCCTTTGACAGGACTGGATGAGGAAGGCGGAGCAGATTATCTGCCCGGCTCCTATGCCAGAAAACCCAGTAGACGCCCATCTAGCGAGGCTGCTGGTTCCGGCACTGCACGTGGTGCCGGAGAAGAAGGCCAAGAAGGAGGCCACGGGTGCTCGAAAGAGTTCCCGTTTTCAGGTGTCCGACGACTCCGGGGCGGACTCCTCCCCCAAAAACGAGGAGGAGAAAGAGGACTCTCTCCCAGAGGAGGGAGAGAGGAAGAGGAAGGCTTCCCCAACAGGGGAGGCCGAAGGGTCCAAGAGGGGAAGGACTATTCCCCCGGACAGCTCCGCCAACATCAACGTTGGCGAGGAAGAATGGCCTTCAAGGGCCAGGCCTCCGGCAAGATCGTAAGTATCCGGATTCCTGAATGATTTATAATTTCTTTTTCTGCGTCACATAGTGTCATTCTGATGCCGCATGCTGCCTGTAGTCCGGCCAATGATGATCTCCCCGCTTCATCGAGCGGGTCGTTGGCTCCGTCGGATTTAGACTCCATCCCGACCGCCTCCACCCCTCGCGACACCGAGGACGCCGAGGTGGGATCCCAAGAAGGGACCCATCATGGGGAGGCTCCGGAGGTGCCACAAGGCGGCCTCCCAGACTTTGCGCCGGACCACACATCAGAACCCGCAGTGGTTCCGGAGTCCGGCGGCGGCCCCTTCGCACGAAGGGCAAGACCGTGAAACCGGCAGCTTCCGTCCAACCGGAGGCGCCGGACAATTTGTTGGAGGCGCTGCAGAGCGCTTCCATCGAGGAAAAAAACCGCACTATTATGAGTGCGGTGATTCAGAAGGTACAGCTTGCCAAGAGCGGGCTGACCGAAGCCTGTAGTAGCCTTCTATCAGGCTTTGAGGTAAGAAGTTAAAAATATGCAATGTAATACCGCATAGACAGTAGCCCCTGATGCTCGGTTCGGTGTTCGGAAAGAAAAGCCGGACTGAGGATCTGAAAAAAGAAGATATACGCAGGGTTGCTAAAAAATTATGTCAATATGGGTTGCAGGCTGCGCTGCTGACCTCTGCCACACTGACTGCGGAGGTCGGTGCTTTGAAGCAGGAGCTCGAGCGGTCCGAGCAAGAGCTCGGCCGCGCCAAGAAGCAGCTCCAGGACAAAGAAGGTGAGTAACACCACTTTGAACTTGTACCTTACAGAAAAGGATTTAGGTTGCAACAAAAAATAACAAGGATAACATGGGTACTACAGGGGCCACGAACGAGGTGGTGACCCTGAAGGAGGCCGTGTCCGCGGCCGAACGCAATGCGGCCGCGGAACGGGCAGAGCGAGAAAAGCAGGAGGCGCGGGTGGCGGTGGTTCGGCAAGAGCTCCAGGCTCTCATGGAAAAGCATGAGAGTTTGGAGCGTGACTCAAAGACTCGAGAGTCCGAGCTTGCCTCGGCTCTCGAAAGTGCCAAAACTGCCAAGGCCGATGCCCATAAGTCCCTTCAGGAGATTGAGTTGGTGAGGAAGATAGCAGCGGGTAAGGTATTTTTCATGCAAAGCAAGCATGTGAATGTAAATTACGTGTTACTTACCCGAATTCGGAGCTCTCCAGGGGCGTTTGCAGATCTGCCTCGCAGCGTGTCTGATGCCGCCGCATTCTACCGAGCCGAGGAGGGGAGCTCAACGGAGAAGGTCTTCTGGTCTCAGTATGCTGAGGCCGGCCATCCAGTGCCCCCTAGCGACCAGCTGAAGCAGCTGGTCGAGCTCCACAAGGTGGCCGAGCAGGCCATGAAGTGCCTCATAGTCCGACTGTGGCCTGGAGAGGCCTTGCCTGGGAGCTACTTCGGCCTCGTGCGACGGTTGGTGGATGCGTGCCCCTGGGTGGAGGTTATCAAGCGCTCCGCCTGTATTGAAGGTGCTCGTCGGGCCCTTGCCCGCGCAAAGGTGCATTGGGGCAAGCTGGATGCGGAGAAGCTAATCACTGACGCGCCACCAGCGGGCAAGGAATATCGTACGCCCGAGATGTCTGCAAGATTGCGGATGAGTGCCCCAGGGATGTAATTATTGAGTAAATTCGCAATGTGTTATCCTGTGCGCTGAAAACTTTGTTCATGTGCGCTAAGCAATGCTTGTTAATTTAAAATATTACCTTCTGTGCGGCCATTTATTAAATTTGAGAGATGGCAAGTCGTCGGCTTCAGCCCCCATGCCACGAGTGCTGGGGTGTTCGGGATAAACTTGAGCACTCTTGTTCCCATTTTTGGGTCCATCTAGGGAGGCGCTCAACACAACGAACAAGGCAACCGGACTTATAGTGCTTGAACACTCTCACTTAGCCATAGAATTCTATAATTTTAAATTTCGGCGAAGCCCCTAGTATTTGGAAGACCAAATTCGGGGCGCTATCCATGCCTTCGTCGGACATTATCCGGTACTTCGCTCGAAGCGGCGTAGGTCTTTAAGGACCCGAAAAGACCTCTCGAACAGCGACTAGTCTCTCGCCTTATCATGACAGTCAGTTTTAGCTTTCTCCACTGAGGCGTTAACCCGGCTCAACCGGGGCGCAATCGCAGTGGTTCTCCCAGTGCTACCTTAGCCGATAGAACGGAACGTAAGGTGCCAAACATGGGAGCCGGGCAAACCCAACTATTGACCCAAGACATGATTCGGAGCCGATTCATATAATGCTATAAGTTCGGGGTGCCGCACTTGTGAAAGTGTTCGGACTTTATCACACCATAATGTGGGGAACATAAGCCCCTGGTGTATTTGACCGTACCAAAATGTACGGATGCAACATGTCGTAAATGAACATATATATATATATAAGGTAATGCAATTATGGGCAAAAAGTGCTGCATTTTATTCGAGAAGATATGCTATGAGTGTGGAATGATACAAATAGTGCAGAAAGCAAGGGATTGGACGAATTAAAGGCGTCTCCCTCCAGGGGTAGGCCGCGGAATGGTGTATTTAACAAATTTAATGCTCGTAATGGAGACCACCTGAGTGTTCGTCGCAGCCTTTGTCCCTCCCTGGCTGTTGCATCATGAGTTCGGCAGGTTCGCCGCCGGACAGAGTTCTGTATAAAAAAGAGATAAATAAAAGATAAAAAGAGCGACACACTTGGGAGCCCCTGGTGTGGTCGAACCGCACTCTGGGTCTATTGTGTTTGTGCCTCTCCCCCTATGCCCATGGTATCTCCAGGGCATAATTATGTATGCGGAGAGTTTGTCTTACAATTGTGCGAGGGCTGGGGTTGAGGCCGCATTGCTACGCGTGCTCGGAACGTGCCAGGTGGTCTTGGTTGATGTTGCTCCGGGCGCATTTGGCCATGTCCGGTTGTTTAACGGACGGACTCGAAAATTGCCTTAAAAGGCTGCTCTGTACTTCTGCCGCGAGAGCCACTGTATGTTCCTCCGTTCGGAGGGAGCGTTCCGTGTTTCCATTGACCGTGATGACTCCACGAGGGCCTGGCATCTTGAGCTTAAGGTATGCATAATGCGGCACCGCGTTGAATTTTGCGAACGCGGTTCGTCCGAGCAGAGCGTGATAGCCACTGCGGAATGGGACTATGTCGAAGATTAACTCCTCGCTTCGGAAATTATCCGGGGATCCGAAGACCACTTCCAGTGTAACTGAGCCTATACAACTGGCCTCGACACCTGGTATGACGCCTTTGAAGGTTGTCTTTGTAGGTTTAATCCTTGAAGGGTCTATGCCCATCTTGCGCACTGTATCCTGATAAAGCAGGTTCAGGCTACTGCCGCCGTCCATCAGGACTCTCGTGAGGTGAAATCCATCGACGATTGGGTCTAAGACCAATGCGGCGAATCCGCCATGGCAGATACTGGTCGGATGGTCTCTTCGATCGAAAGTGATCGGGCAAGAGGACCATGGGTTGAATTTTGGGGCGACTGGCTCCATCGCGTATACGTCCCTTAGTGCACGCTTCCGCTCCCTCTTGGGTATATGCGTTGCGTATATCATGTTTACCGTCCGAACTTGAGGGGGGGAATCCCTTTTGTCCTCTGTTGTTCGGCGGCCGGGTCTCTTCCTCGTCATCGCTGTGTAGCCCCTTGTCATTGTTTTCGGCGATTAATTTGCCTGCCTGCTTGAATACCCAACAATCTCTGTTGGTGTGGTTAGCTGGCTTTTCAGGGGTTCCATGTATTTGGCAGGAGCAGTCGAGTATTCGGTCCAAATTGGACGGGCCCGGAGTGGTTCTTTTGAATGGCTTCTTCCGTTGACCGGGCTTGGAGCCTCGGAATGCGGCATTGACTGCCGTATCCTCATTGCTGTCGCCGTTAATGCGGCGTTTGTTTTTGTTTCGACGCGACCTGCCATTGCGGTCCTTGGTATCCGGACTGCCAGCGTTTTTGCTGAGGTTGTTGCTGCGAGCTAGCCAGCTATCCTCTCCCGCATAGAAGCGGGTCATGAGTGATGTGAGGGCTGCCATGGATTTCAGCTTTTCCTGTCCTAGGTGCCGGGCCAGCCACTCATCGCGGATGTTATGTTTGAAGGCAGCGAGGGCCTCTGCATCCGGGCAGTCGACGATTTGATTTTTCTTTGTGAAGAACCGTGTCCAGAATTGCCTGGCCGATTCGTCTGGCTGCTGGATTATGTGGCTTAGGTCATCTGCGTCCGGTGGTCGCACATACGTGCCCTGGAAGTTGTCGAGGAATGCGGCTTCCAGGTCTTCCCAGCATCCAATTGACTCTGCGGGCAGGCTGTTAAGCCAATGCCGAGCTGGTCCTTTAAGCTTGAGCGGGAGATATTTGATGGCGTGAAGATCGTCGCCGCGGGCCATATGTATATGGAGGAGATAATCCTCAATCCAAACCGCGGGGTCTGTTGTGCCATCGTAGGATTCGATATTAACGGGTTTAAACCCGTCAGGGATTTGATGATCCATTACTTCGTCAGTGAAGCATAGTGGGTGCGCGGCGCCTCTGTATTGAGCAATATCACGACGTAGCTCGAGAGAGCGTTGTCTGCTGTGTTCGGCCCGGCCGGAGTAGTTGTATCCGGCGCGACGGTATTCGTCGTGGGTCTTGGGGCGCCCACGTGATCCATAGATAGATCTGGATTGTATTGCCTTGTCCTCCAATATATCCCGCAAGTCTGGCCCGTTCCCCTGTGGCTTCATGATTTTTGAGCGATGTCGGGGTACGGTTTTGGTGGAGGGTTTGCATGCCTCTCTGTCGCGGCCACAAGGTGGTCGGTCTGCCGTATTGTGCGCTGGTGATGCAGGTTTGTATGCTTCCTCCTCTAGTCGAGGGAGCAACTTACGTTTTGGGTAACTTTTGGAGGGGCGTTCGAGTTCATACTCTTTGGCCGCGAGGACCTCGGTCCATCTGTCGGCCAGTAGGTCTTGATCAGCTTGAAGCTATTGTTGCTTTTTCTTTAGGCTGTTTGCCGTGGCCATTAGCCTGCGTCTGAAACGCTCTTGTTCGACGGGATCCTCAGGTACGACGAATTCATCGTCGTCGAGGCTTGCCTCGTCTCCGGAGGGAGGTAAGTAATTATCATCCTCGACCTCTTCGTCTGCCGCCCTCTTGTGAGGGCTTGCTTCTGCCTCCTCCTGTGCTGGATCGTGCTGGAGGGGGTTGTCTTCGGCACTTTCTGGGGTGTTATTATCTCCTGTGCCGGAATCTCCATTCTTGCTGTGGCGGGATTTAGAGCGGCGCCGCTGACGTCGGCGCTTGGGCTGTTTCTTTAAGGAATCGGCCTCCGTTGCTTCTTCGCCATCCCCATCCTTTGGGGTGTCCACCATGTATATGTCGTAGGACGAGGTGGTCTTCCAGTGTCTTGTAGGCACTGGTTCTTGATAGTCTCCGACATCATCGTCCATACCGTCGATGTCTTCGGAGTCGTAGTCGAGTATGTCGGTTAGGTCGTCGATGGTGGCTACGAAGTGGGTGGTGGGTGGGCTCTGAATTTCTTCGTCGTCCGTGTCCCAACCATCCTGGTCGTAGTTCGACCAGGGTTCTCTGGATAGCGAGAGATGCTTCAGCGAAATTAAGATATCGACGAAGGGTGAGTGCTGAAAGATGTCCGCAGCGGTGAATTCCATGATCGGCGCCCAATCGGATTCGACTGGCAGGGGCGCAGGAGGTTCGGAGTCCGGCAGAGAGTCCGGCACCTCGGAGTCATGAGCTTTATGCGGGACAAGGTAAGTGTTCGGCTCCATCGCCCTAGAAGTTGCAGCTCCCGAGGCGGTGTCCAGCCATCCGTCCTCGATCTGAGCGATCGGCTCCGGACTATGGGTCGGAGCGGATTCGTGTGCGGCCTCCAAGGTGCTGTCCGGCGGCAGAGTTAGGTCATGCCCATCATGACAGCACGTCACGCTTGGCTGTGGCTCAGATCCATCGAAGATCAAGTCCCCGCGGATATCGACCAAGAAGTTTAGGCTTCCAAACCTGACCTGACGGCCAGGGGCGTAGCTTTTGATCTGCTCCAGATGGCCAAGTGAGTTAGCCCGCAGTGCGAAGCCGCCGAATACGAAGATCTGTCTGGGGAGAAAAGTCTCACCAAGGACTGCGTCGGTGTCGATTGAAGAGGCCATCAAGCCTATCGGTGACGACACAGAGGAACTCTCAATGAAAGCATCAATGTCGGTGTCAAAACCGGCGGATCTCGGGTAGGGGGTCCCGAACTGTGCGTCTAGGCGGATGGTAACAGGAGACAAGGGACACGATGTTTTACCCAGGTTCGGGCCCTCTTGATGGAGGTAAAACCCTATGTCCTGCTTGATTGATATTGATATTGTGGATGTTTACAAGAGTGGATCTACCACGAGATCAAGGAGGCTAAACCCTAGAAGCTAGCCTATGGTATGATTGTAATAGTTGTTGTTGTTGTCCTACGGACTAGAGCCATCCAGTTTATATAGACACCGGAGAGGGCTAGGGTTACATAGAGTCGGTTACAATGGTAGGAGATCTACGTATCCGTATCGCCAAGCTTGCCTTCCACGCCAAGGAAAGTCCCATCCGAACACGAGACGAAGTCTTCAATCTTGTATCTTCATAGTCTTGGAGTCCGGTCGATGATGATAGTCCGGCCGATGATAGTTCGGCTGATGATGGTAGTCCGGCTATCCGGACACCCCCTAATCCAGGACTCCCTCAGTGCCCTTGGAGGCGGCGACCGAACCTTTAGAAAGAAGGTTGGGGCTATCTCCACAACTTAATTGGAGGCTCCCATCGACACCACGAAGCTTCACCACAATGGACGATGGCTCCGCGGTGACCTTAACCGTCTAGGGTGCTCAAACACCCAAGAGTAACAAGATCCGCAAGGGATTAGTGGGGGGAATCAAATTTCTCTTGGTGGAAGTGTAGATCGAGGCCTTATCAACCAATCCCTAGAGAATCAACAAGTTTGATTGGCTAGGGAGAGAGATCGGGCAAAAATGGAGCTTAGAGCATCAATGGAGCTTGGAGGTGGAGGAGGTAGTCAACTCAGAGAAGAAGAATCCCTTTATATAGTGAAAGAACAAATTCAACCGTTATCCACCGACTCAGCCCGCGAAGAGCGGTACTACCGCACCAGACATGCGGTACTACCGCAAGGGCCTGCAGTACTACCACATGGCACTGCGGTACTATCGCTAGCGATGCAGGGGCTAGACAAGACCTGTAGTGCAGAGGCAGAGAGCAGTAGAACCGCTGGCGTGGTACTACCGTGCCCCCTTGCGGTACTACCGCAAGGCAGGAATAGTCTAGGCTAAGAAGGCACGAACATATATAAATACATCCGTGACTACTTCCGCTGAGTTTTGATCTATGCAAAAATCCAACACGGTACTACTGCAAGACTGGAGCGGTACTACCGTGTAGGGCGCGGATGTAAAAAATTACATCTGCCCCTACTTCCGCTCATGCTGATGTGCCTGGCCAGAGCTCACGGTACTATCGTGCCCATGTAGCAAGACTACCGCGTAGGGCATGGATGTAAACAATTACATCCGCCCCTACTACCGCTCGAGCATCTGCGCCTGGCCTGAGGCCACGGTACTACCGCTTCCAAGGAGCGGTACTACCGTGAGCACCTACGATACTACCGTGCTGGAGGCCGGTACTACCGCAAGGGCCTGAGGTAGAAGCGCTCCGGAGAGCCATACTACCGCCTGCCTCAGTTCAACAACACTAGGAGTCCTTCATTTGGCATAGACACAGAGAGACAGAGGATGCTACAAAGAGCCAAAGGAAAGGTGGTGCAAAAAGGGACAAACGTGTATGTGTTGATTCCACCCAAGCCTTTCCAACGTGGAGCCCCTCTTAATAGTACGGCTTTCCTACGACTCAAATCCACCAAAAATAAACATAGAGAAACGCCATCTTCAATAGTCTTCGAGGGGCACCAAATCGTCTTGTGTTTAGACATGATATATCTAAAATGCTCAATGCACACGATTAGTCTGCAAAAGCATTGTCATCAATCACCAAAACTACTAAGGGATAAATATGCCCTTACAATCTCTCCCGTTTTGGTGGATTGATGACAACACGGGATTTGCACATAGGGATATAAAATGAAACAACGGCAAACTCACCATTTATAAAATATAGACGGACTCCCCCTAGATGTGTGCACCATAGAGAAGTGCTTTGGACTGCACGACACACATACGAGGATCATCACTCCCCCGATATTTTATAGACAAGGCATCTCTTGCAACAATACAACTAACACTAAGCAAGTAGGCAAGACAATGAATATGAACATAAAGAGAAGGGCACAAGATAGCATTGCCTCACAAATTACTTAAGCAACGAAGACAATAAGATACGCTAGAGTGCATATGTCTTACACAATATGATAGAACTTGGTCTAACAAGCACAAACCAAACCAAAGAAAATGAGGTTCAACAGAATGAAAGCAAAGCGACCGAGCAAAACAACACGACACAAGACTCACAAATCCACACTCTCTCCCCCTTTGGCATCGAGACACCAAAAAGGCAGAGAGGACACATACGACACAGGTGGTAGCTCAAACTGCAGTGATCACTCCTCATGTTCCTCATCTGTCTTGG
The DNA here is from genome assembly GCF_002162155.2 of Triticum dicoccoides. Taxonomy (NCBI): domain Eukaryota; kingdom Viridiplantae; phylum Streptophyta; class Magnoliopsida; order Poales; family Poaceae; genus Triticum; species Triticum dicoccoides. The sequence goes on from NC_041383.1 coordinate 351,448,261, forward strand.
TAGCGGGAATGGGCCCCTCCTCTAACTCTGTCAACTGATATCCTTGCTGGGCTATCCAGGCAGCCTCCGGAGTGATGATTTCCTCTGAGCCACTCTCCACATGTTCGCCAAAGGTCCTCAAGATCTTCTTATCGTGCTGGCGACTCTCCTTGGAGGCAACATGGGTCCTGTACTGCCCTTTGGCCTGCATGCAGAACATGGCCTTCATCTTGTTCTTCAGCTTCTTAGCCCAAGTGGGCTCAGAAGAGGGAGGAGTGTATCCATCAGATCTGTCCTCATCCGCTTCCTCCTCCTCGATCTCATCCTCATCCACATCCATCTGAGCAGCCTCTGCCACAGCATGGTTTGTGGTGTTAGCCCATTGTCTCTTGATGCAGATCTTGACGGGCTCATGACGAATCCAGCTGGGGGCAAGAAACTCATCATCGGGATAGAGCTTCTCCCAAGTCTTTGTGATCAAGAGGAACAGGTAAGGTCCATAGATGGGTACCTTACGGTTGAACACCGCAAACTGTAGCTCGCACCACATGATATGTGAGACATCAAGTGGTTGTGTCTGAGCATGGCGCGCCTACTCACAAAAGAGCATCATATCCACAAGATAGGCATGCACCTTGTCCTTGTCACCGATGCGCGGAAAGAGGGAGTTGCAGAAGATCCTATGCATGATGCAAGGAAGGAGTTCAGCACCCACGCCTTCTTTTTATTGGGAAGCGTCTTCTCCACAAGGAAGGGTTGAAGCTTGTTCTTGTTGGCTGACTCGGGGTTGGCATGAGGGAGAACACCAACGGGCGTGTCGAGCCCCTCATCAGGAACCTGAAGCAAATCCATGAAGTCCTTCCACTTAGCAGTCATCTGTTGTCCATTGGTCATCCAGGTCATGGTCCTTGCCTCATCAGAATCGAAGTGGACCGAAGCAAAGAACTGAGCCACAATCTCTGGGTCAAAGTCCAGGAGAAAAGTAAGCAAGTTCTCAATGCCAAATTGCTCCACCAGGTCCAAAGCCTCACCAAAGTAGTCACGATGCTTATCCTGCCTCATATGATTCATGTCAATCCAGTGCATGTCCACGTAGATGTTCTGGTTGGCCTTGATCACATCCAGATAGATAAGATTTTGCTGCTTGGCCCAAAACAAATCATTCCCTCTGAAGTTTGCACGGGGATTCAAATAGGGGATGATCTTGGTATCTCATCGATGCCCATTGTTGGCTCCTTGAGCTTGGTGGCGGTGGTCTTGGTTCTGTGTTGGGGGGATTGGAGCCCTCTGGAGCTTCATCTTGGTTGCGCAGGCGCTTCGAGCCCGTGTCATGTACATGATTCGACCGGCATACATTGGAACCGGAGCCACCACCTATGACACACAACACAAGAACACTCAAGAAAAGCGAGAAGGGTCAATGCAAAGACCATAACAAAACAAATGAAACAAGTAGAAATAACATTGGGTATTTGCCACAGGGAATGTTCGACTACAATGGTAGTACTGCACCGTTGTGTGGAACTAAAATTTTACTACTGCTCTAGGCATGGTAGTACCGCACCAGGATGGCACGGTACTACCGCGCCTGGAGCGGAAGTAAAATTTTACTTCCGTGTCACGCGCGGTAGTACCGCTCCTGAGGAGCGGTAGTACTGCGGGAGACGACTACAGTCAGAGCGGTAGTACCGCACGGGAGGTGCGGTAGTACCGCTCGGGGTCAGATCCGGGGCGAATCAGATCTGGGCACAGCCACAATAGCGGAGTGGTACTACGGTTGATCAAAAAATCTGTGTGGTAACATACCAAATAGCATCTCTACAGCACTAGTACTCTCCTCCATCCTACTCTTGCAAAGATTTGGCCTAAAATCTCAAGAACAACATGCATCTCGCCAAAAACCTAGAGACAAAAGAACGAAGCAAAGAGCGAGGGATTGAGGGAGAATCCTGGGTCCATGGCAAGAGGGCAAGGTGGGGAATGATCCCACCAGCCGGAATGCAAGGTGAGCGGCCGGAGACGGAGATCCGGCGAGGTCCTCCGGCGCGGTTCTTGGGGAGGAGAGAGAGAGACGATGTGAGGGAAAGGAGTTGAATGGGTATGGGGGACTTAGAAATCCCCTTCCCGCTCTTAACCACCACGCACTCACAACCGTGCGGTAGTACCGCGGATCATTGCGGTAGTCCGCCCGGGCGGAAGTACCACATGCTGGGCAGTAGTACCGCTCGACCAGCGCCAGTAAAAAATTACTGCCATGCTGGTTGTAGTAGTACCATGCACAGCTCCTGTGGTAGTACCGTGGCAAGCCATGGTAGTACCGTAGACCCGAGAAAATGCAGGTTTTGCAAACAAGAGAGGAAAACAACCTTTGCAACGCAACCTTCACGCAGATACACCAAAAAGCTAGCACGCGAGGCATGACAAACTCAAACATGGCTCAAAATAAGGCAAAAGACAACAAAGACCAACACACGAAACAAAACTCTCAAGAAGAGAGGGCGGTGGCCGGAGCCACCTATGTATGAGTCAATTGGTATGGCACCACAAAGAATTATCCTTGGGCCCATGACCAAAACTCGTCTTTGAAGCACAAGTACCATCAAAATGGCTAATGTGAAAGAGTTGATCAATTTGTGCATAATGGGGGAGGGAGAATTCATTGAGAGAACAACACTCCCCCCATGTCCATGCCTACACCTAAACAAGATATCAAGTTGAATATGGTGGGGTGTGCAAGGGTTCAAGCTACATTGCTTGAATCAATGATATTTAGCTCATGCCTTAACTCGTGAAATCTTGCTTCATCCAAGGGCTTCGTGAAAATATCTGCAAGGTTATCATGAGTGTTGACATACTTGAGCTTGATCACCCCTGGCCTAATGTGATCCCGGATGAAGTGATACCGAATCTCAATATGCTTCATCTTGAAGTGTTGCACCGTGTTGAGAGAGATCTTGATGGCACTTTCATTGTCACACCAAAGAGGCACTTCGTCACAAGTGACACGGTAATCCTTCAAAGTTTGGCTCAGCCATAGAAGTTGAGCACAACAACTACCGGCAGCCACATACTCCGCTTTGGTGGACGAGAGAGATACACAACTTTAATTAGTCCCATCCATGAGGAGACCCTTAATTACCATTCGGTAACCAAAGTGGGGATCACTGGTAGTGGTGTCGGGATGCAGGGTTGTTGCATGTGTGCACACATCTATACTTGGCTCCACCCACAAAAAGGAACATATAAAGTGGCTTAGGAATTCAACTTAGAAGTATGCTTAGGCATCGGTCGTGCTACACACATACTAGTGGGGAATCTGGACACCATGGAAACACTTTAGTCATATCGATTCCAACAACAATTAATCATGTATCGTGCTACTTTTATTTACTTTTGCAGTTTACTTTGTTGTTGGCACCAAACATTCAATACTTTAAACTTTCGTTTCCGCTTTGCTTTGGATCACAACTAAATTTCATGCACAATAATTTAAATCACTACAAGAGACAAAAAATGATTCTTGTGCTCCATTTGGGATTGATATTCTTACTTCGAAAAGGCTACAACTAAACCTTGTAAACTTGCAGGCCATCAATTTTTTTGGCGCTATTGCTGGGGAGTTGAGTGTTTTTGGTCTTTGTTATGAGTTTGATTTATTTTTGTGTACTAATTTGTTTGCAGGTCCGTGGCAGTCATGGTTGAGTTTGGGCACCTTTATCAGCTCACTGCAATGTAGCTCTCGAGGCCACCTATCGGAAACATCTTTGCATCACTGGGCATGAGACTTGATGGCGTATCTACGAGAGTAACCCGAGTCTACTAGAATTATTGCACAATAATCAATTTAAAGATAAAAATGGCGAGGACCCTTATTGACATTTGCAATTATTCGATAAATATGTACAATGTTTAAATTTAATCTTTCACCAACGATGATATGAAACTTAAATTGTTTGTACAAACAGTAACCGCTGAGGCGAAAGTATGGCTACTGTCTCATCCTGCAGGTACCTTTGACACTTGGAAAACATTATACAAGACATTATTAGTGTGTTATTATCCAGAAAAGAAATCTTGTAAAGCCAAACGATGAATTATAAAATTCAATCAAAGACCAGGTGAGAGCATAATTAAGGCATTGTTTAAGCGTATCTTGAGACGCAAAACCAGCTGAAAGCACATTTTCTCCCTTGGGTGTTTTGGTAATCAATGTGAACATACATATTCCTGGACTACTAGTTCTACTGAGAATATTTTAGGTAAGTCAAACGGTGGCATGGCAAGGACAAGAGGATGTGGACCCCTACAAAATGCTAAGGGCATGGATTGACAAAAGCTCAAGACTCTACATTTTTGGTTAAGTGATCCAAGATCACATTGAGTCCATAGGAAAGCCAATACTATTAAAAGAGGATGAGGTTTTGATGATAATCTGGTTGCTCAAGTGCTTATTAATATTGCTTCAAAACCCTCAACCACCTTATCTATCCAAATATGTCCAAAAACCTTCAAGCCAACTCGGTCTCTCTGAATCTTACCTATCCGGACCAACCGAGTTCATCTGGACACTACCATAGCCAAACCTTAACAATCGAATCCACCTATATGGATCTTGGTCCCACCGAGATGGCCTTGCCAACTCTCTATTACCTGTTGCCATTATTTTGGTCTTACTGAGTTTTTCAATTGGTGCCACCGAGACGGCTTGCCAACCTTCTATTGCCTTCTTTCGCGGTCTTACCAAGATGATGCAATCAGTGCCATCGAAGCTAGGTTATGCCCTACCATTGCACATCGATCGCTATGAGATGTTTCCATTCGGTCCCACCGATACCTCCAACATTCATATATTTTACACAGGTTGGTATCACCGAAATTTCTGATCAGTGCCACTGAGTTGGGTCAAATGTGTGACACGGTTGGATTTCATGTGGATGCTATATATACCCCTCCACCCCCTCTTACTTAGTAAGAGAGCCACTCGAACATAACTAAACTTCCACCATTCATTTTCTGAGACAGAACCACTTACTCATGTGTTGAGATCAAGAGATTCCATCCCTACCATTTGAATCTTGATTTCTAGCCTTCCCCAAGTTGCTTTCCACTCAAATCCTTCTTCCACCATAGCCAATCTATGAGAGAGAGTTTAGTGTTGGGGAAACTATCATTTGAAGCAAAAGAGCAAGGAGTTCATCATCTACATACCATCTATTACTTTTTGGGGAGTGGTCTCTCCTAGATTGGCTAGGTGTCGCTTGGAAGCCTCCCACATGATGTGGAGTTGAACCAAGAAGTTTGTAAGGGCAAAGAGATCGCCTACTTCATGAAGATATACCCGAGTGAGGCTAGTCCTTCATGGACATAGGCCATGATGGAATAGAAAAGGTTGCTTATTCATGGACCCTTGATGGGTGGAGCCCTCCGTGGACTCATGCAACTGTTACCCTCTGTGGGTTGAAGTCTCCATCAACATGGATGTACGATAGACCACCTATCGAAACCACACCAAAAATCTCCGTGTCTCCATTGCATTTGCTCTTTCTGATTCCCATCCCTTTTACATTATTACACTTGCATGCTTTACTCTTTCTGCTTCCTATACTCTTGCCTTGCTTGTATAAAATGTATTGTGTGCCCTTTAACATGTGCTAAACTCAACCTTAACTTGAAGAATTGTAAAAACTGCTACTTTTACTTATTAAGGGTCTAATCACCCCCTCTAGACCCCTCTTCTTGATCTTTCAATTGGTATCAGAGCTTTGGTCTCCATTGCTTTGGTTTAATAACCATTGGAGGAAGATGGATGAGTCTCTGTTTCGGAGTATTAGACATAGAGTACCTATTCTTGATGGGGAGTTTTATGGTTCTTGGAAAACTGGAATGCTTGAGATCTTGAATGAATATAATTTTAGTAAGTATATTCTTAGCCCTTATGTGCCTCCTATTGATCCTTTGCATCCTACCCCCGATGAGTATCTTGACATGGTTTGTAATCTTAGGACGGTCAATCTTATCATTAGAGGATTACCTAGAAATGTGCTTGTTTGCTTGCAAAACTTTGAATGCGCATATACTATATGGAATTATCTTGAGGAAGGCTTTGCAAATTACTCTCTGAAAATTCTCAATGAAGTCCATTGATTTTCATAAGATGAAGCCTAGTGATCCCAAGTTTGATGATGTTGGAACTATTAGCAACATTATCATGGAAACCGTTAGAATTCATAAACTTGCACGGTATCATGGTCATAAATCTAGCAAATCACTTGAACTAGGTGATGATCATATGCATGCGCTACAAAAAAGGCACATCCGTGGCATTACGGCCCGAACGAAAACTTTTTCTGTCATGCTTATGACACTTCTATGATGATAATTGTGACAAAAGCACGTATCATCATAGATGTGGCGGGCTCCTACTTCTATGAAAAAAAATCATGACAGAAAATGGGCTTTTCATCCTGGGTGGGCCGAGGATGCACCTGCATGACATTCTTTGGGCCATCCATGACATAAAAAATCATGGTATAAGTAAGGGCGAGGAATTTTTCACGGAGTTCCCGGTTATAGTGGGTGGTCGGGGCCAAGCGATGCAGTGTGGTTTGTGTGTTTCTCTTGTACGCACATCTAGGTGCTCACTAACTGAACCCGAGCGAGGCGTTCGCTTACTGAATACGAGGGATCAATCGATCCAACTACGTACTGAAGCTGATCGATCCTTTCGAAGCTAACTGAACCCAAACCAATTCCTTCGCTAGTGCTACTAACTGAACCTGAGTGATCGATTGCTGCTGCTGCTTATACTGAAGCCGATGGAGCCCCCGTACAAGATGTAACCACCCGGTGTGTTGGGTTTGCCTCTCAATGAACAATGCTCGTTGCTGCTAGTCGAGATGTCATGAGTCGACCTAGCCGGTTGGTTGCCTATGGATGAACAGTTCCCTATGGGGGGTGGATGAACATGACCCCGAGGAGGCCGTGTCGCGGTACGCCACACCTAGCCGGTTGGGGGTAGATGAACAGGACCCCGCGGAGGCTGGATGAATAGTAGTCGTGGATGAACAGTGGCTGGTTGAGCCTGGAGGAAGTTGTTTTGGATGAATAGTAGCAGGTTGAGGCTGGAAGAAGTTGACGGTGGATGAACAGTATGCCGTGGTGTCCCGTTTTACGGTATGCCACACCCCTCTGGATGAACAGGACCCTGTTTCGACCGTAGGAGCTGGAAGAGAAGTTTGTTTCCTTTGTTTTGCAGTATGCCAGACCCCTCTCAATGAAAAGGACCCCATTGCAACCATATGTGGTCGAACTGAAATGTGTTTCCTCTGTTTTGCGGTACACCAGACCCCTCTCGATGAATAAGACCCCGTTTCGACTGTAGGCGGTCGAAGAGAATTCCGTTTCCTCCATTTTGCGGGAAGCGAGACCCCAAGTTGATGAACAGTATCCCGTTTCAGATGTTTCGTCCAAGCAGAGTTGGCTCCCGATGAACAGGACACCTTCCGACCTAGTCATTTGGTTCCCGATGAACACAATGCAGTTTCCTCTGTTCCGAACCAGCCAGTTGGCTGCGGATGAACAAGACACCATAGTTGTACGCGTTCAAGACCCCCCATATGTATGTATGTAGTCGTATTTACTTTCTTGAAGTGTGGTTGTACGTATGTGTACATGATTTAGATAGGACTGCCTGAACTGCTGTGTCACACATGTCGCTCCTTGCTTGGCCACCGTTCATCCTTACAGTGAGACCAATCAACTAGTATGTACGTACACATTCGTGACCAGAAAGACAACCCTACGTATGGTTCGACTGGTTGGGTCCCAGTTCTTAGGGAGGATATGAACGCACTTCCTTGCATGCGAAGATACAGTTGGTGGGTCCCAGCTGTCAGGGGGTCATTTTTTTGTACTAAGGACGCGCTTCCTTTCGTGAGAAGATGTAGCTAGTGGGTCCCAGCTGTTAGGGGGAGAAAACATTATTTTTCTGTGTAAAAATAATGTAGTTGCATGCATGTGTCCATGGGCGTGGTGCGTCCCCATTGTCAGCCTCTCCAAGTATAATCATCTTCCAAATGACTCTCGTTCGTTGACCATGTTGACCACACCGTGCCAATCGCGCCAAGGCTGGTGGATGACGGCGAGGTCCTAGACGGGAACGACCTGGAGATGGGGAAGAGGCGACAGTGAAATTGCAGATGGAGAGGAGTGCAAAACTTGACTGGTTCGGGTGCGGGGTGGGCCTACGCTCGACGGAGAATTACAGGAGGTGTGGAGGAGTGGAGGGATTGTCTCGCTGTCGGTGGGGTAGGGTTTCGCTGCGAGGCGCGTGAAGCAGTGCCGCTGGACGCCGGAGGTTGGAGCAGGCGGTCCCGGTAGCGCTGGACGAAGAAGACGATAGATTGAAGAAGAATGTCGGCCGTTGGATGTAAATCCAACGCCTTGCTTAGGCTTCGACCTTTGTGTTTTTTGCGAACGTGTGTTGTATCTATTATATATGTAAATCCAACGCCTTTGCAGAATATTATGTGTGCAGATGGACGAAGGATAGGTCAAACAGAATATTATGTTGTTTCTATTATATATGTAATAAAATATAAATATAAATATAAATATAAATACTATTAATAAGGGAAAACATAGGTCCAGTTTGGCATTCTTATAGAAAAATAGAACTGAGTTGTGTGGTGTACCGAAAAAACAAACATAACTTGGGCTGCTCTATTATAGACAAGCTAGACTGGGAGGCCCACAGGCCGCTTGATACCTATTGGACCCCCCAAAAAAGTTGAAACCTGCAGGATCAACTATGTCTGCATGTCGTGGGCTGCGCATGTTAAACAACCTAACCTAGGCCATGGACCTGGTGGGCCCGGACTGTCAGCCTCTCGACGAACAGTCATCTCCCAATTCTTCTCGTTTGTTGACCATGTTGGGAACAACAGATGGTGGCACCACGGCGATGTCACCAAGACGGAGGACGACGTTGAGACCTCAGACCGGAACGAACAGGAGTCGGGGAAGATGTAGGCAGAGGGAGCATGAGGGTTGACTTGTTAGGGTGCAGGGTGGGCCAGTGGAGCTGCCGCTGGCGGAGAATGTGTGGGAGTAGAGGGATGGCCTGGGCATAGGCTAGGATGGGTCAGCAAGGCGTGCGCAGCAGCGCTGCCAGCAGCTTTAGGAGGAGGACAAAAGATTGACCAAAATAAAGAAATACAAATGGATAGGTGGTTGGTCCTAGATGTCTATGTACGAGACCTGCTAGGTCTACCTGATAAGGGGTATGTTGGGAGGAAGGACATTCAAAGCCAGTAGCCCAGTGAACTAGTTACATACATAAGAAAGTAGCCACTAAAAAAACATGTTAATGGGTTCTTAGACAAAATATTTCGGATAAAATAGATAATTATGATACATAGGCTAATGCGTGAAACACATAGATGACAAAGCTGCTTAAGCAGATAAAGTACACCATCTAGACCTTCCTAGCAGGCTTGATCATGACACTACGGCTGTTCGTGTCGTCATCAGTTACGGGAAGCAGACACACCCTCATGTCCAAGATCTGCATGTACATGTCGTAGCATGCGTATGCGTCCTTGGCCGGTAGGTGATGTAGGCTAGATTCGAAGGTACCTCCCAAGTGTTCATGTCCTTCGTATCAACATCTTCTTTCATGTTGGCGTAGCAGGGTTCGATGATGGCTATGGCGAGGTGAACCACAGAGTCCTTCTCCTGCATGTTGCCGATGATCTTGTATTTCTTCTAGATGTCGACGAGCTTGTTGCACCAGATGGCCGAATCGTAAAGCACAATCGCGTTCTTCCTGCTCTCCACCGCAGCGAAGGTGCAGTCAGCGGTGCCAATGAAATGAGTGAGTGCTCTGGAACCTCTGATGGCCCTACAACAATGGTAGACGAGAACCTCGTCCTGCACGCATACCTGGGCAACGATGATCCGCTGGTACCTGTCAGGAGATGAATGGATGGGCACAAGGTCTAGTCCCGCGACCTTGTGCTTCTCCTCCTATAGGTACCTCTTGAACTTGGTGAGGCAGATCTTCACCAATCCGGATCGTTGGTGTACATCACATTCAACCTTGTGCTACCATGGGTCTGAATGGCAAACTCAAAGGGAACTCCTTGTTGAAGTACATATCCAGCAGGCTCACCCCTCGGATCGTCATTGGAGTCTCTTCTCACACAGAGTTGATGTGGAGGTTCTCGTTTTGTGGGGATTGGTTGTAGGGCCATATGAAGACGAAGGGTGTGTATTGGGGTACTGGGGCGGCACCGCGGCAACAACAGTTCATTTTTCCAATCTTGGGGAACTACAATCGACGGTGCACATAGTGGTTAGACGGTGGCAGCAGTTCATTTTTCAACTCTTGGGGAACTGCATTCAACAGTAAACTGAGTGGATACAGGTGGCAACAGTTACTACCCCTCCCTCGCCCGCTGCACCCCCGGCAGAACATGCCTCTTCAACGCATTCAAACGCCTCCATTAAACCCGCATGGAAACCGAGAAACCAATTCCGGCCACACGTCCGATCACGAGCAGGTCAGTATGGGTACTATAATAGCAAGTGTTAGTGGTCACTTTCCTTAAATTCTGTTCACTTTAATGAAATTTTATTCTTAAAACAAGCAAAGCATTGGCTCGTTCAATCAGTGCCACGGGATCAACATGCACAACAATTGGAATTATTATTCTCAGGACGCACACGATCAACTCATTTGCTGCACTTTCACAGACAATACAACCAACTTTGCATAGCTTGTTATGGTTGTTGTCCTACGCACAATCATGTCGTGTTTCCCAACTTGCAAGATTCACAACCAACCAAAAAGAATCAAATAATAAGTACAACAAAGATGTCTACACATCTCAATGATTCACAGATCAGAGTTGATAGTTACTATACAACTAAAACATTGTGAGAATTCAAGCAAATAAATAAAATCGATCGATGGTTCATGTAGGGAATTTGACTCAAGGATTTACTGAAACATTGAAACCAGTCTTGTTTATGGCCACACATGTCAAACATTGGCAGATGAACATGTTCTGCATCACTGGTAGCTAGCCCAACATGGTATGCATCACTTCCAATATATGCATAAGTGGGTCGCCAACTTCGGGAATGCTTTGACCATCCCAACATCTATAATTGAGTATTCATATTTGCACAGATAAAGAAAGATCATGATTACTATAATAGTGGAACTAATTGAAGCAACTTTATTTTCAGAACAAGAAAAGATTGTGATAAAATAGCTTTATTAATAAAATACAACGTTAGCACAGTATGAAAAAGCATGATCATGTGGATAAAAGGACAATGCTGACCTGTGTGAGATGACTTTGGGAGATCAAGTTGTTCTTTAGGAGCCCTCCGCTGCCACGACAGTAAGCCTGATGGACTTAGCCAGTTCAGGACTCGATTCTCTCGGATACGCCTTCTACAAGTGGTGAACTTGCAGATCCACGCAAATGATTCTACTCGTACAACCTTCTTGTGCAGTTCACCTATAATGAGGAAATGTTTGCATCATGCTACTAGAAAGAAGTACATGGTCTCATGAGCTGGCAGTTGCTTCTTCAATAGTTGAACTAAAATTGAGCAACATTAAGGTTGGCTATCATGCTCATGCAAGGTGTAAATATAATTTGCTTACCCTTTTGTATAGTTCCACCCAAATCAAGTGTCATTGTGGTGACGGTGGCGGCTAATCTTGCAAAGGAAAATAAACTATTGCACGAGATTACCTTTAGAGTTAGCCAAAGAGGTTAGAACTCCAATCACCCTTTGTGCAGTTCCACTAAAATAGATACATGTTTCCCATGTGACATTTTAGTAGAACTGCACAAGACACTCTCTCAAAAAAAGTGTTTTGTGCAGTTCACCAAAAGGTCACAATAGCAACGACGTGAAATGGGTATCCCTATTTGCACAAAAAGATAGAAAGGGAACAATTACTGGTCAATAACCAGATATGCAACATACACAAAATTAAAAGATGCATCTTCATTATCTTCATGGCAATCAAGTAAGGACAGTAGAAATTTTTAAACAACAACATTGCTTCATATTACCGGAAACATTATGATCAACAATGACATTAGTCAAATATGGCATTACTTTAATGGTAGTGTTATTGCTTGTTTTACCAGCTGCATTAGATTAAAAGCAGCTAAAGGGCTGGTATAAGGGCATGGGATAGTGGGGACACCAGCACATTCCCCAGCGTAAATAAGCAACTTACTTATCATACTAGGGAAAATAGCAGGAGTCCCATTTGTAACACGGTTTAATTGCATCATATTACTGGAGGCATTAGATTAATAATAACATTGGCTAGACATGTCCTTACTTTAATAGTGGGATTGCTTCAGTTTACAAGCGCTCTTACATTAAGAATAGCAAAAACTTGGTATAAGGGCATGCGACAGTGGACGCATCAGCACAATATACATACAAGGAGGCATAAAGTGGTAATGCCGAGTTTGTTCATACTCCGTGAGGGTAGCAAATCTAATCTTGGACACCTTTTACTATGTGAGGGCAGCAAATCCAATCTTGGACATACTCTGTTGGCTTGTCCCCCAGCTTCCACTTTCTATCCTTTTTTCAACCAATAATAGATTTGTTCCTTATCCAGTTTGTACTGCCTTTTCCCTTTATTTCCCTTTTCAACCAAGAGACTGGTTGGGTATCCAGTCTCTACAAATGTCCCCCTATTATTTACTCTTTGAATCAGGTCCTAGATTCGTGCTACAACTTTCCCCCTTTCTTCCATGTATGAACCAAGTCCTAGATTCGACTGCATGAAGTAGATTTACCTGTAATAATACTAAAAATTTAGGTGGCTTTGGAAGAGCTAATGGAAGTAGAAAAAGATCCACATGCAGCAATGTGTGAACCTCGGGCAGTAGAGCAAAGCTGTTTTCGAAGGAAGTTATACCTGAAGGTCGTCAGGATGTGACTAGGAGGGCGGCGGGAGGGCGGATCTGCCCACAATATGACTGGTAGGAAGAAGGGGTCTGAGGACCTCCCGAGTCGATGATGTGTCGGAGAGAACATCACGGGTAGAGGATCAGGACCTGCCAACTATTGTGGGTTTCCTCCCTCGCCGCCAATGACTGCATGAATGATGCACCTAGTCCCCTACACACCCCGACCGAAGGAATCCGGCCGGATCTCTTACCAGCGGTGAGCAGAAAGAAAATGTTGCTACCATTGTCTTGTTTATATCTAGAGAGGATGAGAGAATGAAGAGAGCAACCCTAGTAGAGCAAGCGCTCAGGCTCCTGCCTATATATATAGTGGAGTGATTAAATTTTTCTCTCCATAACAAGCGTTTCAATTTGTGTACGTGGCATTAAAGAAATGAAACTCTCTATTATATTTAACGTGACTAATTGCACGTCGCACTTTGTACTGTATTGTACTAATTACTACTACGTCCGTCCTAATTTATTAGTCCTCTATGTATTATGTGTCAAATTTTAACCATAGATTTAACTAACAAAATGTTAGTGCATCTCACAAAAAATTATATCTTTACTTGAACATAGTTTCCGATGATATAATTTTTTGTAACATGCATCCGAATTTTGTTAGTTAAATTTACAGTCAAAGTTTGGGACAAAATACAAAGAAGACCAATAAACCAGGACGGAGGTAGTAGTACTAGTAGTACTCAACCGGTCTCTTGGTATTTTTATATAAATTTGGTCAAGGTTTGTAGAGTTTGACTAGACACGAATCTTATATGTGGAGTAAAAAGGAACGAAGGGAGTATGGTTCACTTGTGGAGCCCGGCCCTCCATTCATTGAACAACCCCATGGGTAAATAAACATATACTAGTATTTATATAGAACGAACAAGCTCGAACTATTTTTGCTTCGAGATATCGATGGTACAGTTTGACCACATTGCATCAATGGACTCATTACTTTGAAGTAACCTATACGTATAAACACATGCATGATTTACATTCCCAATTGCTAGCTAGAGATTGAACTGTATTTGTTTACATGTACCACTTTTTTCTTTTCTTTTCTGTTCCGTGGCCCAAATCATCTATACAAAATTATAGGAGTATTTAGAAGTCGAGGGCGGGGCTTTTCCCAGGAAATACACATGGTACTTTCGCCTAGCTGGTTTGACAGAAAGGCGAGGAGGGTGACGGAGTAGAGGATTCAACTTACTACTGGAAAGGTAGGGTTGTGTGATTTGATGGCTTGTTACTGTTGGAAATATGGGGTCTTGTAATATGACTGCTTATTATAGTCATTATTACTACGGCGCTACGACCGGGTTGAGGCTCCCCTTTCGTTCCCCACTCTAATCTGGTGCATGACACGTCGACCAGGATGCTGCCTCTCCCACATGTCGGCAACATAAGAAGGAGCAAAGAATCATGCAGTATATATAGTAGTATATACTAGTATGTCGGAGGAGTGTGAAACACGGCAGCCCAGTGAACCAGCATGTGATGGGCCATAGAAAACAACGTGGTTATATGGCCATAAAAACAATGTACTACAGTCTAGTCTCTAGCAGTACGAAAACACAACACCGCTTCCTCCTCCTGGTTTATCATCATCATACTTTCCCCATTCCTGTGTTTTAAGTATCCTGCGAATCGAAGAGGCGTTTAGACTGGATTAGGTCCGGTCGTTTTTTTAAAATGTACTATCCAAAATTTAATGAATGTGCTCCAATTTCTTTGAAAATAATCTGTTTTGCATGTAGCAATTTATTTATTTATTTATTTATTCTTCTGTGTGGGGTTTGCATGTAATTCGTCGGCTCTTAAATGTAAAGTACACCGGCATGGTTGCATATGGTCCGAGTCATGCATGCACTATAACCCAGATGCTCTATGTCCCACATGTCGCCGAAAGGAAGCACGTGGAAATTGCCTAGGAGTACATATAGGAGGAAAAATGCATGAAAAAAATATGTACTATGAAGCATAGCTGCGGTTCAAATAGGAGACCTAAACTAGTGACATGTATAGGTCGCACGCACCCAACTAGTGGTACTAGACGTACGAGTACTTAGTACTCCTATTCTATCAACACGAGTCCCATCTGACAACAGAATTCATGCTATAGCTAGCTCTTCTCCCTCATTTCTCTCTTCTAATTCTAACTCAGCCAACATGTGGTGGCCGGGGTGTGGATTTGCCGATAGTTAGTTTGCTCAACTGGGGCCCCACCTGACAGTGAACATGCTAAGACAACAAGCGTTCCCTAGCTTGAGCAGCATGCCGGACAGACCGTGTGGGAGTGCAACATGAAGGCGGCAGTCTTTACCTTTTTAATATGTAGATAGAAAATGCCAAGCCAATGTGCACTGAGCGGCAGGCTGGAATGATAGAGTAGGGTGCGACGCGAACAACACGCGCGTGTTGTACTTGCTCCACTTTCTTGTTTTGAACTCATGACATGTAACACTCAGTTTTGAATTTATAAGTTAGGTTCTCGCGCCAACACATATACTCCCTCCATGTAGGTTGGGTCTCGTACATAAATATGTGAAGGAAATATGCCCTAGAGGCAATAAGAAAGTTGTTATTTTATATTTCCTTATTCATGATAAATGTTTAGTATTCACGGTAGAATTGTATTAACCGGAAACTTGATACATGTGTGAATACATAGACAAAACACTGTGTCCCTAGTACGCCTCTACTAGACTATCTCGTTGATCAAAGATGGTTAAGTTTCCTAGCCATAGACACGAGTTGTCATTTTATAAACGGGATCACATCATTACTGGAATGATGTGGTGGACAAGACCCATCCGTTAGCTTAGCATAATGCTCGTTCAGTTTTATTGCTACTGCTTTCTTCGTGTCAAATATATATTCCTCCGACTATGATATTATGCAACTCTCAAACACCGGAAGAATATAAAATGTCACAACGTAACTGGGTGATTATAAAGATGCTCTACATGTATCTCTAAAGGTGTTTGTTGGGTTGGCATAGATCGAGATTAGGATTTGTCACTCCGAGTATCGGACAGGTATCTCTGGGCCCTCTCGGTAGTGCACATCATATGAGGCCTTGCAAGCAATGTGACTAATGAGTTAGTTACGGGATGATGCACAACGGAATGAGTAAAGAGACTTGCCGGTAACGAGATTGAACTAGGTATGAAGATACCAACGATCGAATCTCGGGCAAGTAACATACCGATGACAAAGGGAATAACATATGTTGACATTGCGGTTCGACTGATAAAGATCTTCATAGAATATGTGGAACCAATATGAGCATACAGGTTCCGCTATTGATTATTGACCGATGATGTGTCTCGATCATGTCTACATAGTTGTCGAACCCGTAGGGTCTGCACGCTTAATGTTCGATGACGATATGTATTATATGAGTTATGTGTTTTGGTGACTGAAGGTTGTTGGGAGTCCCAGATGAGATCACAGACATGACGAGGAGTCTCGAAATGGTTGAGAGGTAAAGATTGATACATTGGAAGGTTATATTCAGACACCGGAATGGTTCCGGAATGTTTCAGGGATTTTTCGGAGTACCGAGGTGTTACCGGACCCCCCTTAGGAAAGTTAATGGGCCTCATGGGCCATAGGGGAGAGGAGGAGGCAGGCCACATGAGGTGGTGCCCCCCCAAGGGAGTCCTAATTGGACTAGGGGATGGGGCGCGACTCCCCCTTTCCTTCTCTCTCTCTCTCTCTCTCCCTTCCCCGTTTTCCCCCTCCGGAAAGGAAGGGGGGTCCGAATTGGACTAGGAGTCCTAGTAATACTCCCCCCTTGAGGCACACCATAGGCCGGCCCTCTCCCCTCTCCCTCCTTTATATACGGGGGCAGGAGGGCATCCCAAAGCACAACAGTTGTTTCTTAGCCATGTGCGGTTCCCCCTCCACCGTTTACTCCTCCGGTCATATTGTCGTAGTGCTTAGGAGAAGCCCTGTGTGGATCACATCACTAACACTATCACCATGCCGTCGTGCTGACGAAACTCATCGACTCCTTCGTGCCTCTACTGTATCAACAGTTCGAGGGACGTCATCGAGCTGAACATGTGTGTCGGTGTCAAAACCGGCGGATCTCGGGTAGGGGGTCCCGAACTGTGCGTCTAGGCGGATGGTAACAGGAGACAAGGGACACGATGTTTTTACCCAGGTTCGGGCCCTCTCGGTGAAGGTAAAACCCTACTCCTGCTTGATTAATATTGATGATATGGGTAGTACAGGAGTTGATCTACCACGAGATCAGAGAGGCTAAACCCTAGAAGCTAGCCTATGGTATGATTGTTGATCGTCCTATGGACTAAAACTCTCCGGTTTATATAGACACCGGAGAGGGCTAGGGTTACACAGAGTCGGTTACAATGGGAGGAGATCTTCATATCGTATCGCCAAGCTTGCCTTCCACGCCAAGGAAAGTCCCATCCGGACATGGGACGAAGTCTTCAATCTTGTATCTTCATAGTCCGGGAGTCCGGCCAAAGGTCATAGTCCGGCCATCCGGACACCCCCTAATCCAGGACTCCCTCAGTAGCCCCTGAACCAGGCTTCAATGACGACGAGTCCGGCACGCAAATTGTCTTCGGCATTGCAAGGCAGGTTCCTCCTCCGAATACTTCATAGAAGATGTTGAACACAAGGATAGTATCCAGCTCTGCAAAAATAAGTTCCACATACCACCGTAGAGAGAATAATATCCGCATAAATCTAATCTGCTGACGTATTCCGCAGCGTGACATCACGCCACGGCCAAGCCTTTATTCGAATCATTTTACCATTCCACCTCAGCGCGTTTAGCGAGGCGGTTTCCTTGGCACGTCTTGTCAAAGCAAAGATTGTGTCCCCTTATTCCGGGATTCTCATCAATACGGGCGTGGGTAACCCAACCGTGTCTTTTGGTATGATTCTCTAATTGAAAGCGAGTCCCAAACGGTTACGGGGAGGGCTCTTGGTATTCAACTCCTTTATAAGGAGACCAAGGCTCGACTCTTTTCTTTTTCAATCCAATCGAATCCGCCCCTCGCCTCGAGTTCCAACAGTCAAAGCTCTAATTTTAGGCGCTTCGGACCTTCGATGATGTCTGGCTCCGACCTTCAAGGCCGGTGGGTGCCTTCCACCATCACGGAAGAAGTCGTGCGAAAGCTGAGAGATGCCAGGTATCTAACCGGCGAAATCTCGCATAGGCTGCCTGCTCAAGGGCAGGTCATTCCCTCTCCCCAGCCCGGTGAGAGCGTGGCGTTCGCATCTCACTTCCTTCGGGGGATAGGCTTCCCGATTGATCCCTTCGTGAGGGGGATGATGTTCTATTACGGGCTGGAATTTCACGAGTTAGCTCCAGAGTCCATCCTCCAAATTTCATCATTCATTGTCGTGTGTGAGGCCTTCCTCCATATCACTCCTCACTTCGGATTGTTGCTTAGAACCTTCAAGGTGGAGCCGAACATGATAAAAGGGCAGCACGCTGAGTGCGGAGGAGCTATTATAAGCAAGATAGCCGGTGCTCCCTGGCCCGAGGGCACTTTCCAAGAGGAGTCGGCTTATGGCAACGGGACTGGTTTTACATCACAGCCCCTAGGGGCACCACATGGATGGCGCCACCTGCTTTCCGCTCGGGTCCCCCACCACGGCGAGCATCATGGGTCAATGAAGGGCTTATCTGGGGGCCGTCCAAAGACGTTCCCCTACTGCAGGACCGCATTCGGGATCTCCTAGAAAGAGATATTAACTTGACCGTAGTGGCGCAAGTTATGCTGATTCGCCGATGCTGCCCTGCAAACGTCGCCCTCTCCGCCTGTGGGTGTAACATCCCAAATTTTCAATTTGGAATGTTATACATAGATCATCATTGCATATCATATTTTTGTTGCATTATTGGCTCGATCCTAGAAATTCTATGCAACTCAAGGACCCACGGAGAGAGTTGGGGATTTTGTTATTTTCTTATTTGAGTTTTTCTCAAATTTTTAAAATAGGATCATTGATTTTATTTATATTATCTTCAATTATTTCTACTACCAAAAATTCAGAGAGAGAATAAAATGACTTTCCCAAAATAAAGAAATAATAAAGATTTAATAAAAAATCAAATAAGATTTATTTTGGAGTTTTTCGCCCTTTTATTTGGATTTAGGAAAAATGCGCGTTTTTCAAAATTGTATTTAGGCCCAAAATAAATGTTCTTCTTGTCCGGCTTGATTTTAGAAGCCGGGGAAAATTTATTTCGGGATTTTTGGAGTCTGTTTAGTATTTCTTATTATTTTTCTTCTGCGCGGAATTATTTAAAAAAACACGTAACCGACCTACGGGCCGTGTCCGCCTAGGACTCCCGGCCCGCCGGGCTTTATAAGCCGGGGAGGCCCAGCCGCCCCAAACCCTAGCTGCCACCCCAGCCCCGATCCGCCGCCGCCACCTGCCGCCGCCGCCGCCAGCAGCCGCCAGCCGCGCCGCCGCCCCGCGCCGCCGCCCCGCCCGCCGAGCCGCCGCCGGACCCCGCCGCCGTCGCCGGACCCCGCCGCCGTCGCCATCCACACGCTCGCCGAGGTTCGCCGCCGCCTCGACTTCCGTGCCGGTTTTTTTAGAAAACCGATCGGTTTTCCGTCGGTTTATTTTCGGTTTTTTTAGTTACAGTTTTTTATTATTAGATCGGTTTTATTTTCAGTTTAGTTTAATTAGCGAGCGTTCGCTCGTTCGTTCGTTTTAACGAACGTACTCGTCAGATCTGTTTAGTCAACGAACGTTCGTTCGTCAGCCCGTTCGTCGTTTTTCTTTTTCTCGGATTTAATCAGCGATTTTTCTGATCGCAATTCCTCATCCGATTTTCGTTTTAGTATAACTTTTTGCTCGTTTATCGGAATCAGGCGATTCAAGCGCCTGGAGTTTCGTCTCGAAACCCTCTTTCGGAATAATCAACTTAAACAAGTTTTTGCCTCTGTAAAATTTGACTTAGATCCAAATTAGTAAAATGAAGCTGTTTTCTTTCGCCGTTTGACTTTCATTGCTTTGTTTGATTTGGTTCTTTTTGCAAACCAGAGTTCTTAAGTTGAACTTTTCAGGTTAGATCTTTTATTCGAGTTTTACTTGTGCATTAGATGAGTACTTATTGTATGTTTGTTTGTTTGTTTGTCTGCGATAGAATACCCGGAGTGTGCCGCCTGTTACTTCGAGTCTCTAGGTTTCGCGGATCATCAGCAAGGCAAGTAACACTTTGATCATACCTTTTCTCATACCTAGTTTTTATGCATTAGACCAATCCTCAAACAATTGCATGATTAGGATCTAATTAAATTGTGGGATGGGAAGTAGATGAGGTAGTACCTATTACCTGTTTTATTTTCAAACCCCTGGGAGTTACTTCTACGTTTGCTTATTATGCTATGCTATGCTAGTAGACGTGGATTGGGTGAGTGTATCCATGACAGATGTGAGATTGTTAAATTAATGGTTTATTTAAGGTAGCAACTTAAACACACATCTGGGTGGATTGAGGCACCTGGTTTCTATCAGGACTTGCCTGTATTTCTTCGGACCACCACCCAGGCTCAAAGGGATCATGAGATTATTCAAACTAGAAACTTACGTGTGCAGCCACAAGCCATTATGGGCTCTGGCATAGTTGATTAAGTTGTGCGAACTCTTACGGGTAGACTAGCAGATGTAGGGGAAAGTAGGTGTACCGGTCAAACCCACATGTAAGGTGCTAGTGCTTCCGAAAGACTATGTCTCGGTCATCCGTTTCTCAAACATCATGTAGTGCGAGGAATCAAACGGAGGCGATCGAGTCTTGTGGGGAAAAGTGCGCAAACCTCTACAGAGTGTATAAACTAATCATGGTTAGCCGTGTCCCCGGTTATGGACGTTTTGAGTATCTAGTACTTGGATATCATGTGAATCTCATCATGTTACTCTAATTTTAATATTGTTGGGTTTAATGAGTACTTTTAATTGGGATTGAGAATGCTGTCAACCATTCTCAATGTTTAACAACCACCATGGTAGTTAAATAAATTTATTCCTTTGCAGTAGGGAAAAATTGGCTTTATGCAAAACTGTAACCATAGAGCTTTTCCACCAGCCAAATATGCATGTAGTATAGCTTAATCAATTGTTATCCTCTATGTGTTACATTGCCAGCATATTCCATGTGCTGACCCGTTTTCGGGCTGCAATGTTTCATGTTGCAGACTTTTCAGACGACGAGTAAGGTGCTTTTAGGTCGTGGTTCTATACTCAGTGATGCCGTTGGAGTTGATGGACTCGCTTATCTTCCAAGTCTTCCGCTGTTGTCGATTTTAGATGGCCTTAAGCCATATTTATTTCAATAAGTTCTCTTTTGAGACATTTGATGTAATAAATGTGTGATTGCTACTCTGTTATAAATCCTCCAAGTACTGTGTGGTGTCAGCATTACTGATCCAGGGATGACACTGAGCACAGAGATCAGACTATTTGAGGTCTAGTCGCTACAGTGGGAATTTAATCCGGAGGGACCGCGAGTCCTCCAACATTTTATGGGCGCGACACCCGTGGAGATGTACAAATTGTTCTTTGGATCACAAGCAAGGTGTCCGGATTTGTCCGAGGACGTAGGTCTGAGCTGCAATCGCCCGGATGCTAAGGTAAATAGCCTCGTATTTGGACACACCATCCGCATTTTCATCATAAAGTTGCCCTTTAACAGAGCTATTCTTTGAACAGGCGTGGATAGCGAAGGCAAAGCTTATCAGGTGTCCAGCCCCCCTGCCCGAGACCGCGCCTGATCATGTGTTAACCAGGATTCTGGAGATTATGCTTTCGGCAGAGGGCGAAGAGGGGAACCAAGGAGCTACCGCCTCCACGGAGGAGACTGTCAGGAAGGGAGGAATCGAGAATTCCCCCAGCCTGGGAAAGAAAAGGAGTGCCTCTGAAGACCCAGAGGGGATGACCTCGAAACGGGGGAAGAAATCTTCGTTAGAGGATCCGGCGCCGGAGACTGCCCAGGCCGCATTGCGCCCTCAAGGGGATCAGCCTTCCTCCGAGCCGTAAGTAAAGAGAGGGGTTCAAAAATGAGTAGCATCCCTGTTTTATTTCTGAGGAAGATAACCAAAATATTACCTTGCAGTTGGGATCTCAACCCTTCTCAGTAGAGCTCATCTTCAGGGGATCTTCATCCGGAGATGATGGACTAGTCCGGTGCTCAAGGTTGGTTCCGCCCTTCCCGAGGACAAAGGAAGCACCTTCTACCCGCTCTTCATGAGCACCATCGCCGCCGGTCTGGTGCCTCCCTTTTCCGAGTTCTTCCTTTCTGTTCTCCACCATTAAACCTGTAAGCTTTGCACCTCCATCCCAACTCTGTTCTTCTCCTGGCGATTTTCGACTACTACTGCGAGGCTCATGTTGGGGTAAGGCCCTCGGTGGCCTTGCTGCGCCATTACTTTTACCTCCGGGTTTCTCGCGGCCCCATCACCATGTGCGCGAGCTTTGTTGCGTACACCAGCTCAAATGCTATCTCGAAGCCCGGGAAGAGGATTGAAGGCTTCAGGAGCAAGTTGGTCATGGTGGATGCTGGGCGCATCCATCCCTGGCTGATTCTGCCCACGAGGCAGCCCAAGTCTGTCGACGCTTGGTCCCGCGCGGAGCTCATCGATCCCCGCACGAAGCCAGTGCTGGAGAGGATGGACGCGGACCTGTGGCCGGGCAACATGGCAATGGCGAAACTGACCGGGGTGTCGCTCGTTAGGGAGTTCCTGGAGCATCGAGTGGCTCCGCTCCGGGAACACTCGCTCCCGCTGTGGAGGCTCGGGGAGGGGGGGCGATGCCGCCCTTCGCCCGAGCTCCGAAGTCCTGGACGACGAAGATCTGGCCGCTGTCCTCCAATCCTGGGTTGGGGGAGACGTGGCGAGATTGGAAGGTGCTCCCGTACCCCTGTTCCTTCGGGATGATTGGGAGCAGGTGGTGAATTCCATGCCCGCTTTCAACGGGGACGGGCCTGTGCCCGCGGAGGTTCCTGAAGACCTGGCAGCCCTGGCGACGGTGAACGTATCCTCCGGCGACTACGGCAGAGAGGAGGAAGAAGAGGAGCAGGAAGAGGATCCCGAGTCCGAGGCGACCGACGAGGAGTCGAGAGTGCCCCTCCCTCGGTGTAGGTCCCGCGCTCTTCGCCTCATGCCGGATGACGACGAGGATGGCAATGAGTGAGGCAGTGAGTGCTCGCCCCTAATCCCGAAGAAGGACAGGACGGGGCTGGTTCTCCACGGGCCTGCTCCAGCTCCGAGGCGATCTTCAAATGTGCCTCCTCCTCTCAAGTCTCTTGAGGTTGATCCCAGCAGCCGGCTCTCGGGCTTCAAGTTCGGCCGGAGGTTGCTTGAGCCCGCGAGCGATGACCAGTAAGTGCTTGATTCTCGTTTTGCTTCTTGCTTCGTTGCTGAGGCTTGACGTCCATATTCCTTGGCTAGACCGGTGCCTGCGGCGAAAAAGCTGAAGGGGGCCCCTGAGGCTTCGTCTGGGGCAGCACTTCCACCCGCGGGAGAAGGGGGCGGCAAGACCCGGGCCTCTCCTGCCCGGTCATCCTCGCGAGGCCTGGCGGGGCGAGCTGGGGTGAGCTAAGCCCCCGTGGCCGAAGCGACTCCCGAGGTGTCCTTGCCTGACGCCACTGCCGCAGTCATCGGGGCGCATAAGGTCCCAACTCATGGTGCTGTGATCATGCTGCCGTCTTCTCCTCCTACTCTGCCAACTACCATTTCTCCGACTCCTTCTACTGTCATGGATCGTGCTGCTACTGAGCTGGACCATCTGCGAGAAGATCTTCAGGGCACCGACCCTCGCTTGGTGGTCGGGCACCTGGAGCTGGCCTCTGGCTGGGTCCGCTCTGATGCTTTAGTTCGAGCGGCGCTGGCACAGGCCGCGACGACTTGCGACGAGGAGAAGCAGGCCATCCTTGAGGCCAAGGCCGCTCGCGACGCTGCCTTGGGTGAGGTTGCGGATGTCCGGGGTCGCTGCAAGGTGCTGGAGAGTGAGCTGCAAGGCCTGCGCGACCAGCTCGCCAAGGAGGCCCGTGACTGCCAGGAGAAGGAGGAAGATATGAAGGCTCGTGAGGCTGCCTCCAAGGACCGGGATGCCAAACTTGATGAACGCCATGGCCGCTTAGGTGCGCTGGAGCAGGCGTTGGAGGCAAAGAGGATCGAGCTGGACGGCAAGGCGCGGGTCCTGGCCGAGGACCGCGTGGCCTTCGCAAAGCTGGAGGAGAAGGCTCGCACCTTGCTGAAGACACTTTATGAAAGCGGCTTGGAGAGCCCGCTGGCCGGTGCCGAGGATGGCCCCGCCAAGCTGCTTCCCTTCCTGGTCCGCGCCCTTGAAGATGTCGCCCTCGGCCTTGGCCCCACGGCTGAGGCTGAGGCACGTGTCCTTTCTTCTGCAGCGCTGACGAGCGTCTTCACCCACGTCTACCTCCGCGACCCCGACATTGACCTTGACAGCCTGCTGGAGCCTGTGAGCGGCGAGCTTTCCACTGTCGCTGCTGAGGCTGTGAAGGGTCGAGCAGAGGCTCTACTAGCGAAGTTCCATGCTTTCAGCACCAAGCAAGGCGAGGCGCTGTCGATCCTCAGGCTCCACGAGGCGAAGTCGCCCAGCGCAGCTCCGTCACCAGCGATGGCACCGCCAGAAAGTGACCCCTTCGCGGCTCCTGTCCTGTTTTTAGCTCCTGCAACACGCATCATGCCTCATGGAGGCGTTTAAACTTGTGTTTTGCGTTGTCAAAGCACTCTATGGACTATAATATTTGCTTTTGAATTCCTTGAGATTTGCGCTTTTCCTTCCTACTTTCTTGTGTTCTACGTCGGCAGAGCCCGGCCCTGTGCATACCTTAGCCGCCGTTAACCCCGACCGGAAACCAGGACGGGACCAAGGAGTGAGGGCCTACGTGACCAGTTAGGCTCCTGAGTCGCGATGCTCAGGAGTCCCCCTTGACGCGCGAATAGCAAATAGGGAGGGGAGATGTATGAGTAAACCTACCGTTCTACATCGGCAGAGCCCGGCCCCGCGCATACCTCAACCGCCATTAGCCTTTCAGAACTAAGGGGTGAGGGGTTAAGTGACCAGTTAGGCTCCTGAGTCGCGATGCTAAGGAGTCCCCCTTGACGTTCAAACGGCCTTCGTACCTTGGCTCCGCTCGGGGAGAGATGTGCGATGAACCAGGCCCGAGGGGCCTGGCTGGGTGGCGTGCGCCTGGGCATGACCCAAGCGTAGCCCCCGTGCCCAGCCCCCTCGCGCGGCACTCCCAAGGGGAGGCGTTGCGATGGGGCCGGACATTGAGCTCTGGGCTCCCTGAGGTTGATGCGGCCGGGGGCCACCCTCAGTTGTTTATCACCAGCACGGAGCATAGCGCTTCCATATACGTACGGGCATAGCCGCTCCTCGGTAGTGTCGTCAGCCAGTGCGCATCGTGCTTCCACTGGTGCGTGGGAGGGGGCTCCCCTCCGGGAGGAGCCCCCGGGGCGTGTACAACCCTACCCTGACATGTGGCTGGCACGGTAGGGCCCGACGAGGTGTATCTGGGCACCCGTGAGACAGCGCGGGACTCACGGGGCCCTACCTCAAGGCAGGTTGCGCCTGGCTCTGGGTCTTTACTTGTAATGTGTTCCTGCAAATTTGGTTAGATGCCGACGCTCTACGTCCTCAGGTCTCGGCCCTCGAGCGAGCTCAGCCGTCGCTGGTATGCCAGGTCGCGATGCCGTGGACAAAGCCACAGGGTGAGGGCTGGAGAGCCAGTAAGAGCCCATGAGTCGCGATGCTCAGGTACCCCCCCTTTAACGTGCAAGCGGCCGACATGAAGGAAGACGGGTGCCGTGGACAGGCATCAAGTAATGATCATGATGAGTCAAATGCATGACTCAAATAAACGCGAGAGGGATACATGTCGGGTCTGGACCGAGCGGCTTGGGGATAATGCAGCCCGAGGGGCACCCCCGATAAAGTAAGCTAAAAACATGAACCAAAGGGATACATGCCGCAGGGACGGACCCACGCGGCCTGGGAATGATGCAGCCCTGGGGGGCGCTCCTAGCTGAAAATGAAACCCGAAGGATGTCACCTGATGATGTTGAAGATGAAGGGATGCTCAGGTAGCGGTCGGCATGCGCTGCGGAAGCCGATCTTCATGAGCCCCCAGGCCCAGGAGCCTCGGGAGGCTCCGGAGGCGCTGGCGGCTCCTCATGGACCATCTCCATCTCCGCCAGGACTGTGGAATGCCTGGCCGCTTGAGCCTCCAGGATGCTCCTCATGAGGCGCTGACGCACAGCAGCCGCGTTTGGCAGGCCGTAAGGCATGCGAACATAGATGTGGGGTGGACCTTCACAGCGTCCCACTCGTGAGGGCCAGAGGCGCTCCTGAGAGGCGGCACAGTTGAGTCCTAGTATGTTGATGCAGACGCGCAGCCCACCATCCTCGCCTGGATGGGGAGCTATGGCGGGTAAGCCGCGGCTGCCACTCATGACTCTTGACTCCTGCATCTCCTAAATGATCTTGCTGACGAACTCACGAGGGTTTGGCCCTCCTTGCCTTGCTCCTTCCTGAGGAAAACATGCTTTGAAGCACGCCTCCAAGTGGTGCCCGAGTGCCTCCCTCATGATCCTAGCAAAGTCGATGGTCCTCCAGGAGAGAGCCCTCGAGCCTTGCTCGAGGAGGGCGCCAGGCGCGCCTTCCTATGCGACAGAAGGAGGCGCCCCCTGAACAGGCGCGGACCCTGAGGGGCCTGCCTCCTGAGGGGTCGGACCAGGCGATGTCTTCTTCTTCTTAGGGGCAGCCTCGAGAAGCCTTCCGCTCCTAT
This sequence comes from Triticum dicoccoides, assembly GCF_002162155.2. NCBI lineage: Eukaryota > Viridiplantae > Streptophyta > Magnoliopsida > Poales > Poaceae > Triticum > Triticum dicoccoides. The sequence goes on from NC_041383.1 coordinate 351,475,060, forward strand.
GATCTGGGTCTTCAATTGACGCGGCTTGAAAAGCACGTTCCGGAGAACACACAACCTCTCTCTCTTCACAAGGCACCATGATGACTCCACCGCTTCCTGGTATCTTGAGGACATTGTAGCCATGATGAGTCACGGCCATGAACTTGGCCAGGGCTGGGTACCCGAGGATGGCATTGTACGGCAGGCGAATGTGCGCGATGTCGAAGTCAATGAGCTCGGTGCGGTAGTTGTCGCGCTTCCTGAAGGTAACAGGAAGGCGGACCTGCCCTATCAAAACCGTGGAACCGCCAGTGACTCCTGAGAAAGGCTTGGTTGGCTGTAGCTGATTGTATGGCACTTGGAGATTGTTGAACGTCTCAACGGATAGGACATTGAGCCCTGCTCCGCCATTGATGAGGGTCCTGGTGACTTGCGCATTGCTGATGATTGGGAAACACAGCATCGAGAGGACTCCGGCTGTGGCCGTGCACTTGAGCTGATCCGCTGAGCTGAATGTGATGGCGCACGCTGACCACCTGAGAGGGCGTGTGGCCTCAAGCTTGGGGGGACTGCATTCACTTCGCGAGCAAACTACTTGAAGATGCGCTGAGAGGCCGGGGCTTGAGCGCCGCCCAAGATGCAAGCAATTGCGCACGGCTCCTGGAAGCCTCCAGCCCCCTCATCCTGATGATAGTCTTCATTCCTCCTCGGCTGTGGTGGCAGAGGAGGGAGGCCCGCGTTGCCTTGTGGGCGATCCTCACGAGGCTAATCCCTCCAACCTCCCTCGCGAGGCGGGTCCCTCCAACCTCCCTCACGAGGCTGGTCCTGCCAGCGGTCCTCGCGAGGTCAGTCACGCCACCCTTGGCGTGGGCCACGGTCTTCCCATTGTCCTCCACTTCTTCCTCCTCCTCGGCCATAGCCCCGGTCGCTGCGCTCGGGGTGTCGACCGGCATGCACGTCCTGCACGGCCCTGAGCTCTTGGCATTCGTTGGTGTTGTGGGTGTGGAGGTCGTGGTACGCGCAGTACCAGCTGCCCTTGGATGACTCAGGCTGATCCCTACCTCGCTTGGTGTCTGGCTCTGCTGCAAGCACGGCAGCCCCCTTGCGCTTCATGTCCTTGACCTTGGGCTTCTTCTCTTCTGGGTCGGCAGCTGGCAGCTCAAGGAGGGAAAGGCGCCCTTCCTCAGCCCTAGCGCACTTGGTCGCCAAATTGAACAGCTCCAGGGAGGTGCACATGTCCTCATGGATCGCAAGCTCCTCCTTCATCTTGACGTCACGAACACCGTCGGAGAAGGCTGAGATGATGGCCTCCTCAGACACCCTGGGGATCTTAAGCCGAGCGCTGTTGAAACGCTGGATGAACTTCTGCAGGGTCTCTCCCGGCTGCTGCTTGATGCGGCGCAAGTCGCTCATGGCCGGGGGCCAGTCGCGGGTGCCTTGGAAGTTGGCGATGAATCGGCTGCGCATCTCGTCCCATGAGGAGATCGTGCCAGGAGCCAGGTTCAGGAGCCAGGTGCGGGCACCGTCCTTCAGCGCCATGGGGAACCAGTTCGTTATGAACTTCTCGTCCCCGTTGGCGGCTTCGATGCCCAGCTCATAGAGCTGGAGGAACTCCGCAGGGTCAGCCATGCCATCATAGCGCGGGGGTAGATCTGGATTGAACTTGCCAGGCCAGGCCACGCTGCGCAGCTCGACAGTGAAGGCACGATAGCCTGCAGTGGCCGCGGGAGGCCTTGGGTGATGGAGAGCTTGATCTTGGAAGTCTCTGTGCGCTGCCGCCAGGAGCAGCGCGGGGTCTTGACACGCTGGAGCAGGAGCGCGTTCGTGATGGGTCGATGCGGGGAGCACACGGGCAGCTTCTTGGGGGCGAGGGATCTCTTGGCAGGTCTTCTCTTGTTGTGCTAGCGTCGGACGGAGTGGGTTCCGCCCAGGGGCCATGCGCCTTGGGGCCAAGGCGCCTTCTTGAGGGGGTGGCGGCTGAGGCGCCCCCAGAGCTTCGTCGCCCACGCAGGGCGGGCCACGGTGCAGCGAGAGGGATGGCGCAGGGGAGCCCCCAGCGGCGGTGACGAGCTCGGTGATGCGGGCAAGCCACTCGTCGTAGAGGTCGTCGACGGGACACTAGTGCAGGAGCTTCCGCGCCAGGAGCAGCACGGCGTGCGCATCCGCAGGGGCGCGACGGGCATGGGACAAGGAACCGACTGGAGTTAGTGACGGGGTGGCGGTGCGGCCTTCTCGCCACACCGAAGGATGCAAGGACGACGCCTGCTGCTCGTTCCCCGCTGGGCCGGTGACGGAGTTGACGGAAGGGGACGGGGAATGGCGGGGGCGCCCGCCGACAGGGGCCGTCTGGGTGACGCGAGTGGCGAGAGCGGCCCGGCGCTCGGCGCGGGCTCAACGAGCGTTTGACATAGATGCGACGGGCGGCGAAACACGAGGCGACGGAAGGCGGATTTTGGCGCACCCCTACCTGGCGCGCCAAATGTCGGATTTCGGGTTCCGGCAGACCCTCAAGGTTCGAACTCTGTGGTGCACGCGGAGATCACACCTCCTGCCTACCCACGTCTCGTCGCCTCGCAAGGATCTAAACTACACGAAGAAAACACAGGGGACATGAGATTTATACTGGTTCAGGCCACCATTGTGGTGTAATACCCTACTCCAGTTTGTGGTGTGGTGGATTGCCTCAGGGGCTAATGATGAATAGTACAAGGAAGAACAGCCTCGTGAGGGGCTGCTCTTGGCTGGTGCGATGAACTGCTTGGGTGAGTTCAGTCGCCTCTCTCTCTCACTAGTCTACCCAAAATCTTCCCCTTCTTCCCCTCTCTTTCTCCCTCTTTTCTTTTTATCTTTTTCCCTGCGGTGGCTAGCTCTATTTATAGAGGGAGGCCCTGGGCCTTCTTCCCAAATATTGAGCGGGAACGGCGCCAACAATTGGCCATTTTGAAGGGGAACATCTAGTACACTTATCCTAACTAAAGTCGGTCCTAGCCTGCCAAAGACCCTGACGGTGACGCCAGCTTGGGCTCCACGATGACATCCATCCTGCCGTCCTGCTGGTCTTGGTCTTGTTGCACCGAAATGGTTGCCTTTGCTTGATACTCCTGCCTGCACTTGCGCCCTTTGCACCAAAGAGGAAACAAGGACTCTGCGCAGGCCGGCGCCCGCCTGGCCTCGGTCGTCATGGCTTGCATCATGGGCACCAAGTGAGGTACCCCGCCTTGATCTCTCCGCCTCCTCGCGAGCCAGCCTGACGAGGCTGTGCCCGAGGAAGCCTCCTGTCGTCCGCCCCGCGAGGCTTGGCCCGTCGCGAGGGTCTTGAGTATGTGTTGATGAAGATGGGCCGTACTGGGCCACTGCCTGAGCCACGCCGCAGGCCGCAGGCAGGCAAGTCTGGGTACCCCCGTTCCTAGAACGCCGACAGAAGTTGAGTCAGACTCAATGCCCGACCACTGCAGAAGATAAAGAGAAAATGAAAGTCATTTCCTATGCTCCAACCATAGGTTCTATCATGTATGTTATTTTGTGTACCAGACCTGATGTGTGCCTTTCTATAAATTTAGCAGGGAGGTACCAAAGTAATCCAAGAGTGGATCACTGGACAGCAGTCAAGAACATCCTGAAGTACCTGAAAAGGACTAGGGATATGTTTCTTGTTTATGGAGGTGACAAAGAGCTTGTCGTAATTGGTTATGTCGACGCTAGCTTTGACACTGATCCGGATGACTCTAAGTCACAATCCGGATACGTATTTTTATTGAATGGCGGAGCTGTTAGTTGGTGCAGTTCCAAGCAGAGCGTCGTGGCAGGATCTACGTGTGAAGCGGAGTACATAGTTGCTTCGGAAGCAGCAAATGAAGGAGTCTGGATGAAGGAGTTCATATTTGATCTAGGTGTAATACCTAGTGCATCGGGACCAATGAAAATCTTTTGTGACAATACGGGAGCAATTGCCTTGACGAAGGAATCCAGATTTCACAAAAAGACCAAACACATCAAGAGACGCTTCAACTCCATCCGAGATTTGGTCAAGAAGGCAGACATAGAGATTTGCAAAATACATACGGATTTGAATGTTGCAGGCCCGTTAATTAAGCCTCTTCCACGAGGAAAACATGATTAGCACCAAGACTCCATGGCTGTTAGATTCATTACAATGTAATCTAGATTATTGACTCTTGTGCAAGTGGGAGACTGAAGGAAATATGCCCTAGAGTTGTTATTTTATATTTCCTTATTCATGATAAATGTTTATTATTCATGCTAGAATTGTATTAGCCGGAAACTTGATACATGTATGAATACATAGACAAAACACCATGTCCCTAGTATGCCTCTACTAGACCAGCTCATTGATCAAACATGGTTAAGTTTCCTAGCCATAGACGGGATTACATCATTAGTGGAATGATGTGATGGACAAGACCCATCCGTTAGCTTAGCATAATGATCGTTCAGTTTTATTGCTACCACTTTCTTCGTGTCAAATATATATTCCTCCGACTATGAGATTATGCAACTCCCGGACACCGGAAGAATGCCTTGTGTGCTATCAAACATCACAACGTAATTGGGTGTTTATAAAGATGCTCTACAGGTATCTCCTAAGGTGTTTGTTGGGTTGGCATAGATCGAGATTAGGATTTGTCACTCCGAGTATCGAAGAGGTATCTTTGGGCCCTCTTGGTAATGCACATCATATGAAGCCTTGCAAGCAATGTGACTAATGAGTTAGTTACAGGATGATGCACTACGAAACGAGTAAAGAGACTTGCCCATAACGAGATTGAACTAGGTATGAAGATACCGATGATCGAATCTCGGGCAAGTAACATACCAATGACAAAGGGAATAACGTATGTTGACATTGTGGTTCGACCGATAAAGATCTTCATAAAATATGTGGGAACCAATATGATCATTCAGGTTCTACTATTGGTTATTGACCAGAGAGGTATCTTGGTCATGTCTACATAGTTCTCGAACCCGTAGGGTCCGCACGCTTAACGTTTGATGATGATATGTATTATATGAGTTATATGTTTTGGTGACTGAAGGTTGTTCGGAGTCCTGGATGAGATCACGGACATGAAGAGGAGTCTCGAAATGGTTGAGAGGTAAAGATTGATATACTGGAAGGTTATATTCGGACACCGGAATGGTTCCAGAATGTTTCGTGGATTTTTTGGAGTACCGAGGGGGTTATCGGAACCCCCCGGGAAAGTTAATGGGCCTCATGGGCCATTGGGGAGAGCAGGAGGCACACCACATGAGGTAACACACCCCCCAGGGAGTCCGAATTGGACTAGGGGAGGGCGTGCGACCACCCCCTTTACTTCCCTCTCTCTCTCTCCCTTCGCCTTTTCCCGCTCCGAAAAGGAAGGGGGGTCCGAATTGGACCGGGAGTCCTAGTAGGACCCCCCCTTGGGGGCGTGCTCTAGGCCGGCCCTCTCCCCTCACCATCCTTTATATACGGGGGCAGGGGGGCACCGCAAAGCACAATAGTCATTTCTTAGCCGTGTGAAGTGCCCCCCTCCATCGTTTACTCCTCCATTCATATTGTCGTAGTGCTTAGGCGAAGCCCTGCGCGGATCACATCACCAACACTGTCACCACGCCATCATGCTGACGAAACTCATTGAATCCTTCGTGCCTCCACTGGATCAAGAGTTCGAGGGACTTCATCGAGCTGAACGTGTGCAGAACTCGGAGGTGCCATACATTTGGTACTTGATCGGTTGATTCGAGAAGATGTTAGACTACATCAACCGCGTTAAGTTAACACTTACGTTTTCTATCTACGAGGGTACATGGACACACTCTCCCCCTCTTGTTGCTATGAATCTCCTAGATAGATCTTGCATGAGCGTAGGAAATTTTTTGAAGTTGCATGCTACGTTTGCCAACAATATGAAGTCAAGATTTGGCAGAAAACACGATGGTGACCAGTCTACTTCCGTCCTTGTTTATGGGTCCCGATCATAATCTGTGCCAAATTTTGACCATAAATTTTACTAACAAAATGTTCATGCATGTCACCCAAATTATATCATTGTAAACTATGTTCAAATACAAATCCAACAATATAATGTTTGTTGACATGCACTAAAATTTTGTCAGTTAAATCTTTGGCCAAAATTTAGCACAAATTACAGAAGGTACTAATAAACCAGGACGTAGGTAGTAAACCAGGACGAAGACAATGATACTACATATAATTAACGCCAAATAGGAGCAAGGGATCACACATATCATTTATGGTTCAAATAAAAATGCCATACACTAACACATTAAGGTCATGAGGCGATGAAGTGCTGGTTACAGGAGGCATGAAGAAAGATGCATCCATTGACAACCTCCTCCTCCTCGACTCAGGGCACCGGCCCACCGAACGGTGGCTGAGGAGCAGTGGCTTTCGTGGCCAGGTCAACATGCTTCTGAACAATGGCGTCCAAATATTACAGCTGTTCGAAGAAGGCCAACGTCTTTGTGTCCTCCCTGGTCTTGTAGTGGCATATGTAGACGATTTCCTCGTAGACATGGATGTGTAGGTCGAAGGTTTCTTGCATGGCGAGGTGCTGCGCGGCGAGCGCAACCTCAAGGTGGACATTCTTCGTCATGACCTCCGGCAGTTGCAGGGCCACCAGTGCTTGAAAGAGTTTGTCACCATGGAGGCCGATGAGGGTGGCAGGCAATGAGGATCTTGGGTGCACGGGCTGGAGGAGTACATCAAGGTCGTCCACGCGCTTCTTGACTGTGGTGAACTTGCATATGGAGAAGACCATCATCTCGTCCATGCGAGGGGCAAAGCCGGTGTTGACGAGGGCTATGATGATGGCGGCTGCCAGCACCATCTAGAAACATTGCACGGTGCATGCCGTAGGCCGGCATCTTGGATGATCTGGCATAGTAGACTACCGCTCATGTCCACCGCCTCCATGGGTGCTTGTGCCTTCTGTTCACTTGGTCTTGGTCTTGGATTGGTGTAAGCAGAGTTGTGCACACTAGTTTTATATGATTTGGTAGATGGATTGGAGTGGTGGGGCGCCTTTATATGAGAGTCCAAACTGCATTGCATTCACATAGTGTTGGCTCCATTCTGCTTCTCCAATTATTTCCCTCTGCATGCAAATTGAATGAGGATGCATCATTGATCGTTCAATGTTTTGGGAACCGCTACCCTCTCCCTCATTGGCATTCAAGCTATATCAAGGTAAATGCATGTCAAAAACATACTAGTCATTAGTAGTACTACTACATTGTCCACTCCGACTAAGGCAGGGAGGAAAACGAGAGAACTTAATATTTGTTTGCTAGTTAATACCATTGCATCTAATGAACTGACCGCTGCATGCTGTGCTAGGTAGTCTCAAGGCATTAAAAACACACACGACCCACACCTCTTATTGGTTGATTCCTATTCATGTCTAGAAACAAGAAATGTGGTTGGGTTTGTTTTGGGATTATTTGATTTTTGTGAGATGACTATAACTAGCAATTGCCACAATAACCATAAGATCTTCATCCGACGGTGGCACCTATTGGACGCAAACAACAATATAAAAGAATTTCCACAAAACTGCCACACCACACCCCTCGCCAACACATAAGACTACCACGCGAGCGTTCGCAACTGCCACGTTCGGGTTGCGCTTGGCTCTTCGCCTCTTTGAGATGTCAAACAATGATGTTACTACTTCTACAGTACCGAATCAACTGTTGCATGTCCACCACGTGGGGGAGGGAGAGCTCGTTGTAAGCAAAAGCTTCTCCCTGTCTGCGAGCCACCGAGCGCGTGGGCGAGGGAGAGGGCATAGTAATCAAGCTCCTCCTTGTTGTACGAGTTGACGCGACACATCAAAGCACGATTTTCTCAAAAAGTTGTGTTTACCTATGCATTAATTACAATGCATGTCATGAGTTTCCTATTGATCCTTGCTCCTGTTGATTCAATGCACCTTGAAGTATGAACACGTGATGGTAAACTTGTTACAGTGGAGGGCACCTCGAGTGTTTGGAGGCAGCACTGCCTCTAACATGGGCCCCACATGCTTGCCTCTAAACTTGGCTAAAGACATGCGGTGTATATATTTGCTGCAACCTCTAACATTTACCGTACCACAAGTTAAAATATATATTTCTCTCTTGACCAGATCAGCGTGCAAACTACAATCACCAAGATGACAGGTAGGGCCAGAAGATTAGTTTAATCAAACAAATGTTTGGAGACAGCCACTTGGCATGGAGGCGACTCCCATGATTTTAAGCTTAGAGGCATGGTCTGCAGTGTATGGCATCGGCTTCTACGGCTTAGAGGCAGCCTTTAGAGGCGGCAAAACAAAACATTGTGGATGCCCAATATGAATGGTAACCTAGGCTATCTTACTACATCCAGAGTAGTAGCGGGTAGCCGGCCCCTAAAAATGGAGAGTAACTGTACACTAGCAATAAGTAGTACACGCTATCCTAGACTATGTTACTATTACCTCCCCTACACATGAAACTGCCACGCGAGCGTTCGGGTTGCGCTTTGCTCTTTGACTCTTCAGGAAGTCGAACAATGATGGTACTACTACAGTGGAGTACTAGTATGCTTCTGGCCATCTGACACCGAATGAACTTTTGCATGTCCATCGCGTGCGGGAGGGAGAGCGTGTAGCAAAATCTTATCCTAGTCATGCGACCCACCACACTCATGGGCGAGGGAGAGGGCATTGTAATCGAGCTTCTCCTTGTTGTATGACTTGATGCGACATATAAAAGCAGTGCACTCAATATTTTTCAAAAAATTGTGTTTACCAATGCATTAATTACAATGCATGCATGCATGCCGTGACTTTCCTTTTGATTCTTGCATGTGTTGATTCAATGCACCTTGAAGTAGTATGAATATGTGATGGTAAAACTTTCTAATGCCCCAGCCCTAAAGGGAGAGATGGTGGTGCACGAGGAGGGCAAGATCATGCCAACGGAACAGGACCCGACGATGGAGGTCTCTATGGATCTAACCTTGCTCCACTGCCCCTTGTGCCTCTGCCCCTTGAAGCCTCCAGTGTAAGAGGTGTGAATACATCTCGTCCATTTGGCTGATCGAGCAAGGTGCAGGTTTCTTGATTAATGTGATGTTCGATTGATTTTTGAAGTGCAAGGGAAGGCCTGTGGTCTGCACGTATTGCTGCAACGAGTGCCCTGGGAACCAACGGTAGTGCCAGAAGTGCGAGCACGGCAGCGACTTTGACATGCGCAACACGGCGATGGACACCGTCCTCTCCTCGGTGACGGTGGAGTGCCCACACGAAGGCTGTGGGCTCTATGTTACTTACCACAAGCTCGCCGATCACCAGAGCGTGTGTCCGCTCGCACCCTACAAATGCCCCATGCCCATCTGCGGCTACAAAGGCCCACCGCCGACGCTCCCCACCACACCAGCAACGTGCATCCCATGCCCGTGCACAGGATCTAGTATAGCAAGGTGCTCCAGCTGCAGGTGCCAGTGTCGGAGCCACGGCGCTTGCTGTTCGCAGAGGAGGATGGCCACACATTTTGCATGGTCGGCGGTGTCCTCGACATCGACGTGCCTATCGACGTGTTAGTCATCTACATCAGAGCGAGGGCATCCCCGCCGCCGCACTACATGGCCAAGGTGTGGGCGAACGGCCCGTCGGGGGAGTCCAAAGGTAGGACCAATGCCGTCAAGGTAGAAATCAAGGTGACAAGCAGCAAGGAGCCCGGCGCCGGTGCCATGTAGGAGCTGACTTCTTCAAAGTGCCACCCAAGTTGCTGGCGGGGGCTGGGTTGTTGAGGACGATGTCCCTCCACATTTAGATTAGCAAGCTCAACTCCTAAATGTTTCTACAATGCCTTTTATCTATCTTAGTAATATGCTAATATAGGGTTTAGCTCGGCCTACTTTAGCTTATGAGATGGTGGATTTTGGTGGCGATGTAGCAATTACTTCGACATCAAATCAGCGGTTAAAATAGTTTCCAACAGTCGAAGGGATATTTTGTGTCTATTGGATATAAGATCCTTTGGGTAAGAAGTAAACCTAAACATAAGTTGCTTATATGCTTGTTTGTTCAGGAAGTGTTGCATACTTCTGCGAGTTGACGTGACACATCAAAGTAGTACTACTAGTAGTAGTACTCACCCGAGTGCGCACCAGGCAGACCAAGCTCATGTCATGTGTGGCCTGCACATTAACCAAAACCTTGCGCCTCCAGCTGACCCTCCGCGTTTTAAACTTCTCAATCACAAGGACAAGGAGCAACGTGAACCTTTGATAGAGCCAATCATATAGTTGAGAACACTACAATTTGTAGCTACAGATGCGTGTGTGTGAGAGAGGACAAGTGCGTGTGGGCACAAAATACTAAATGTAGAGTACAACTGTATGTGGGTGGAATCGACCTAGAGAGCTAGAGATGGTGTGTGCGAGAAGTCCCAAGAGACTAGGTGTGTGCGTGGGAAAGAGGGAGAGAGATGATAGGTCGATGTAATGCGTGTGAAAAAAAAGACTAGTCAATAGCTCGCCATGAGGCTATTCTGGAAAAGGCCCCAATAACCATAAGATATGTATCCAACGATGCTAGTTATTGCACAAAAACAGCAATAGTAAAAGAAATGCCATGGCATTTTACAAAACTGCCTCACCACGCCCCTCTACTACCCATTAAACTACCACATGAGCATTCGCAACTGCCATGGTCTGCTCCTATGTGCGATCTTCATTTTTTTTAAGGGGTCTACAATAAAAGGCCAGGCTTTTGGCACACGGTAGGCGGGGGAGATTGGCCTGTCGGTTTGGTACTGCTCACATGCAGGCAAACATAAGTGATGTACCAAGCCGATGCGCATCGCTTTGGTGAGCGGTGGGCCGGACATATCAGATGTTCATGCTACTGCTAACATGCGGTTGCACATGTAAGTGATGTTCCAAGATGATGCCCGTCCCTTCAGTAAGCGGCGGGCCGGACCTACCTCATGTTGGTGCTACTGCTTACATGCGGTCACATGTGCCAGTGATGCACCAAGCTGATGTGCGTCCCTTCGGTGAGAGGCGGGCCGGATTGGCTGTGTGTTGGGGCGATGCCAGTGTTACGGGCTGTAAGTTTACCGCCTAACTTAATTTGTAAAGGGTAACACTTGCTTTGGCTCCTTCTCGTGAATCAGTCACTAGAAATGCTCATTACATACATTTCTCGGAAGCGTACATGGGCCCGCATTCTCACAGGCCATCGTGGGGAAGCCAGATGCCTGCAACATCTCAGAGCAAAAAATGAGTAGCCTACTGCTGGCTATTTCTATAATCAGTTTAGAAATTATCAGTTTCATGTGTGACGCGATATTAGCAATTCATTGATGTTGATCCAACGGTCTAAGTGCCTCAAAATGGATGGGATTCGCGTCTACAGTAACCTCATTATACCCTACAGTGTCTACATTCTTCAGGTGCGCCAAATGTCAGATTATGGGTTCCGCAAACCCTTGAGAGGTTCGAACTCTGGGGTGCGTGCAAAGATCTCACTCTCCCCAGTCTGCCGACTCCCTAATCTCACAATCTAATGCGTTGAGCTCGAAGGAAACGGGACACACCAGTTTACCCAGGTTCGAGCCACCTTGCGGTGTAAAACCCTACTCCTGCTTTGTGGTGGATTTGCCTCGAGGGGCTATGGAAGAACTAGTACAGTGGAGAACAGCCTCAGGAGGCTTGTTCTTGGGCTCAAGTGAGCTGGTGATCTGGTGAGGGTGGAATGGATCTGATCCCCCTCCTTGATGGTTGCTAGGTTATTTATAGTGGCCTTGGTCCTCTTCCCGGATGGAGGCGGGAAGGGATCCCACAATGGCCAAATTTGAAGGGAGACAACTGATACATCTCCAACGTATCTATAATTTTTTATTGTTCCATGCTATTATATTATCTGTTTGGATGTTTAATGGGCTTTATTATGCACTTTTATATTATTTTTGGGACTAACCTATTAACTGGAAGGCTAGTGCAAATTGTTGTTTTTTTGCCTATTTCAGTGTTTCACAGAAAAGGAATATCAAATGCAGTCCAAACAGAATAAACCTTTGAGAGAATCGTTTTTGGAACAAATGCAATCTAGGAGACTTGGAGTAGATGTCAAGGAAGCAACGAGGCGACCACGAGGCAGGAGGGCGCACCCAGGGGGTGGGCGCGTCCCCCACCCTCGTGGGCCCCTTGTGGCTCCCCTGACCGACTTCTTTCGCCTATATATACTCATATACCCTGAACACATCAGAAAATAACCTAGACTGGAAGTTCCGCCGCCGCAAGCCTCTATAGCCACCAAAAACCAATTGGGACCCTGTTCTGGCACCCTGCCGGAGGGGGGATCCCTCACCGGTGGCCATCTTCATCATCCCGATGCTCTCCATGACGAGGAGGGAGTAGTTCACCCTCGGGGCTGAGGGTATGTACCAGTAGCTATGTGTTTGATCTCTCTCTCTCTCGTATTCTTGATTTGGCACGATCTTGATGTACCACAAGCTTTGCTATTATAGTTGGATCTTATGATGTTTCTCCCCCTCAACTCTTTTGTAATGGATTGAGTTTTCCCTTTGAAGTTATCTTATCGGATTGAGTCTTTAAGGATTCGAGAACACTTGATGTATGTCTTGCATGTGCTTATCTACGGTGACAATGGGATATTCACGTGATCTACTTGATGTATCTAGGTGACATTAGGGTTTTGGTTGATTTATGTCTTAAGGTGTTATTCTAGTACAAACTCTATGATAGATCAAACGGAAAGAATAGCTTCATGTTATTTCACAACGGACTCTTGAATAGATCGATCAGAAAGGATAACTTTGAGGTGGTTTCGTACCCTACAATAATATCTTTGTTTGTTCTCCGCTATTAGTGACTTTGGAGTGACTCTTTGTTACATGTTGAGGGATAGTTATATGATCCAATTATGTTATTATTGTTGAGAGAACTTGCACTAGTAAAAGTATGAACCCTAGGCCTTGTTTCGAAGCATTGCAATACCATTTTCCCTCACTTTTATCATTAGTTACCTTGCTGTTTTTATAATTTTAGATTACAAAAACCTATATCTACCATCCATATTGCACTTGTATCACCATCTCTTCGCCGAACTAGTGCACCTATATAATTCACCATTGTATTGGGTGTGTTGGGGACACAAGAGACTCTTTGTTATTTGGTTTCAGGGTTGTTTGAGAGAGACCATCTTCATCCTACGCCTCCCACGGATTGATAATCCTTAGGTCATCCACTTGAGGGAAATTTGCTACTGTCCTACAAACCTCTGCACTTGGAGGCCCAACAATGTCTACAAGAAGAAGGTTGCATATTAGACATCAAGCTCTTAGGGTTTAGGCATCCCCTCTTTCGTCTTCGTCTATCGATAACTTTACTTGGAGCTATATTTTTATTCACCACATGATATGTGTTTTGCTTGGAGCGTCAATTTATTTTCTTTTGTTTTTCTTGCTATTTGAATAAAATACCAAGATCTGAAATTCTTAAATGTTAGAGAGTCTTCACATAGTTGCATAATTATTCAACTACTCATTGATCTTCACTTATATCTTTCGGAGTAGTTTGTCGTTTGCTCTAGTACTTCACTTATATCTTTTAGAGCACGACGGTATTTTTATTTTGAAGAAATAGATGAACTCTCATGCTTCACTTATATTATTTTGAGAGTCTTTAGAACAGCATGGTAATTTGCTTTGGTTATGAATTCAGTCCTAATATGATAGGCATCCAAGAGGGATATAATAAAAACTTTCATATAAAGTGCATTGAATACTATGATAAATTTGATACTTGATAATTGTTTGAGATATAAAGGTGGTAATGTTAGAGTCATGCTAGTTGGGTAATTATGAAGTTGAGAAATACTTGTCTTAAAGTTGGCAAGTCCTGTAGCATGCACGTATGGTGACCGTTGTGTGACAAATTTGAAGCATGGGGTGTTCTTTGATTGCCTTCCTTATGAGTGGAGGTCGGGAGCGCGCGACGGTTAACTCCTACCAACCCTTCCCCTAGGAGCATGCGTAGTAGTACTTTGCTTCGAGGGCTAATAAACTTTTGCAATAAGTATATGGGTTCTTTATGACTAATGTGAGTCCATGGATTATACGCACACTTACCCTTCCGCAATTTGCTAGCCTCTACGGTCCCGTGCATTGCCCTTTCTCACCTTGAGAGTTGGTGCAAACTTCGTCGGTGCATCCAAACCCCATGATACAATACGCTCTATCACATATAAACCTCCTTATATCTTCCTCAAAACAGCCACCATACCTACCTATTATGGCATTTCCATAGACATTCCGAGATATATTGCTATGCAACTTTCCACCGTTCCGTTTATCATGACACGCTTCATCATTATCATATTTCTTTGCATGATCATGTAGTTGACATTGTATTTGTGTCAAAGCCACTATCCATAATTTTTTTCATACATGTCACTCTTGATTCATTGCACATCCCGGTACACCGCTGGAGGCATTCACGTAGAGTCATATTTTGTTCTAAGTATCGAGTTGTAGTTCATGAGTTGTAAGAAAATAAAAGTGTGATGATCATCATTATTAGAGCATTTTCCCATGTGAGGAAAGGATGATGGAGACAATGATTCCCCCACAAGTCGGGATGAGACTCCGGACGAAAAAAGGAGAAAAAATAAAAAAATAAAAAAAGAGGCCAAAGAAGCCCAAATAAAAAAATGAGAGAAAAAGAGAGAAGGGACAATGTTACTATCCTTTTTCCACACTTGTGCTTCAAAATAGCACCATGATCTTCATGATAGAGAGTTTCTTATTTTGTCACTTTCATATACTAGTGGGAATTTTTCATTATAGAACTTGGCTTGTATATTCCAATGATGGGCTTCTTCAAAATGCCCTAGGTCTTCATGAGCAAGCAAGTTGGATGCACACCCACTTAGTTTATTTTTGATGAGCTTTCATAAATTTATAGCTCTAGTGCATCCGTTGCATGGCAATCCCTACTCCTCGTATTGACATCAATTGATGAGCATCTCCATAGCCCGTTGATTAGCCGCGTCAATCTGAGACTTCCTCCTTTTTTGTTTTCTCACATAATCCCTATCATCATACTCTACTCCACCCATAGTGCTATGTCCATGGATTACACTCATGTATTGCGTGAGGGTTGAAAAGGCTGAAGCGCGTTAAAAAGTATGAACCAATTGCTTGGCTGAAACCGGGGTTGTGCACGATGGTAGAATTTTGTGTGACAAAAATGAAGCATGGCCAAACTATATGATTTTGTAGGGATAAGATTTCTTTGGCTATGTTATTTTGATAAGACATAAACTGCTCGGTTAGCTCCGAATGAGAGGGAGGTTCCTGACGAGGCTCAGAGCATGATCACTGGGATTGTCAAAGTGACCAGAGGAGAGGGTACTGAGACACAGATCGTGAAGTGGCTCCGGGAGTTAGCTCTTGGGGACTTCCAGTGGGATCTTGTCAGGCTCGAGGCAAAGCTGTTTAAGGTGGAGTTCCCTTTGGTGGAGGATTTGTAGAGACTTCTGAGCTTTGGGATGTGCAAAGTACCGGGCACTGATGGTATCCTCGAGTTCCATGAGTGGAAGCGGGTTGAGCCTCAGGGGAAGCCTCTTACTCAGGCTTGGTTCCGTTTTCCCGGGGCTCCTTTGAGGCCTATGCAGGATGCTAGGGTCGTGGCTAGCCTGGGCATTATGGTGGGGAAAACGGAGCGAGTGGATATGGCGTTTACCAAAGCTCACGGGGTAGCTCGTCTTCTGGTTAGTATTTTGGACATTGAGTTCGTGCCCGATGTGGTCAAGTGGTCATATCGAGGCCAGATTTATAACCTCGTGATTGAGTTTGAGGATGAGAGCCTATTCGCAGGGGCGGCTCCCGGGACTGATGTTGATATGCACGAGGGAGATGACAGTGCGGGAGCTAAGGAGACACAGGTCAATGATCCTGGGCGAGAGTTGTCCAAGGGACCAGATTCCGCTCCTCAGACGATCGGGAATGGGACGGTCCCGCCCTCCTCCATGCCTACGACTCTTTGAGATTTGGGTCTCTTGAGCCTGCCTCTTCACCTCCGAGACTTTAGAGTGAGCGGGTGGAGTCGGTCGAGGCTTTTGAGCACATGTTACCTGCGTTGGATTTTGAGGATGCTGCGAGTCCCGTCCTTTGGACCGCACCGATCTTGCTAAGGGGTAAGGAGGAGGGGGCTCCTTTGTTTGTTTGTGCTTATTCTCAGACCATGGGTCCGGCGGTGGAGGTCTCTCCCTCGGGAGGGGGTCCAGGGATGTTGGTCTTGGTTCCCTCTTCTTCGGTCGCGATAACGGAGCTGCAGGTGGTGGTTCTGAGTTGCGGAGGGGGCTCGGGGCAGGTGGCCTGAGTGCCCTCTTCTCCGATTGAGGTGTACGAGGACTTGGTGATGGAGGCTTTTTCTTTGGGAGGGGGTCCGGGGCAGGTTGTCTCGGCACCTTCTTCCCCTCTTGCGAGACCGCAGCTGCAGGCGGCAATTCCGCTTCCGGGAGGGGGCTCGGGGCAGGTGGCCTCGAGGTCCTCTTCTCCTGCGGCTTCTGGGGCGGCCGGCCCTACGGTGGCGTTGGTAGGCCCTTCCTCTAGGTGGGCCGGGGTGGGGGTGGGGGGTGGGGGTACCCGGGCAAGTGGCCCATCCTCCCCCATTCACCGGCTTGGAGCCGTCCCTCTGCGTTGGGGCGCCACCAACGTCAGCAGTGTCATTGAGCGCCCACCTGTGTCCGGCGGTCAGGCTATATCGTTGTTGGAGGCTGACCGGCTGCGTGCTAGGGGTGAGGCAGGAGGCCCTACCCGGGGAAGGATCACTCGGGAGGAAGTGAATGCATTTGGCGGGATTTCGGACCCGGTTTCTGAGGGGCGTCGTTTGAGCTGCCATCTCTAGAACCATCCATAGGTTGATGACATCCAGCAGCGGTGCGCCATGCGGGCGGCCAAACTGTCACTACTGGTATGTCGGTTAATACATCTAACTCTATCTTGCATTTCACCAATGATGAGATTGTTAATAATGCAAACCAATTAGGAATTTCACTAGGTAGTAATGATAGTGAAATTTCAAATTTTGTTAATGATATCCTGGATTTAGAGGCTGAGCGGGCTTCAGAGTTGATTCGTAACTTAGCAGTGGTTAAACCCATGAATGACTCCGATATTGATGCTTTGGGAGTCAGGGTGCTTGATAATTTTTGTGCGGATCTTGCCACTACGCTCCCTAAGCCTGAGGAGGAGGAGGAGAGTGTTGATAATGTTATAGTAAGACCTCCTGAACCTGGTTGTGAGGACCGGATGGAGATGGAGGCCATTCCTAAATGCAAATGGAAGCGGAAAATTTACCCGTCATCCTCCGTGCGTAGGAGTGCTAGGATCCGTACGGCTAAAAAATTCCATGACGAGATATGAAAGGAATCTTCTGGAATAGCAGAGGTCTCAAAGACTTGGCTAAAAGAAGGTTTCTGGCAGAGGTGTCTACTGAGCATAGCTTGGACTTTATCGCTTTGTCGGAAACTAGTAGAGACAATTCTTCACCACAATTTCTTAATACTTTTTCGGGTAGTATTGACTCTGACTGGCATTGTCTGCTACCGCGAGGAAGATCGGGTGGGATCTTACTCGGGGTTAGATGCGATTCTCTCGAAGTACGCAGTGTGGTCGTGGGAGATTTTGCTGTTAAGTTTTGGGTGCGGTCGAAGGTTGATGGGTTTAATTGGGCTTTGGTGGCGGTATATGGTGCCGCACAGCCAGAACTCAAACCTAATTTCTTGGCTGATCTAGTTAGGATTTGCGGCTCTGAGCAGCTTCCAATCCTAGTGGGGGTGATTTTAACATCATTAGAAGGCGTGATGAGAAGAATAATGATAACTTTGACGGTAGATGGTCGTTCATGTTTAATACTATCATTGAAAGCTTGGATCTGAGAGAGATAGAGCTTTCGAGCAGAAAGTTTACTTGGGCTAATGCGATGCCAAACCCAACGTTTGAGTAGTTGGATCATGTACTGGCTAGTGTCGAATGGTAACAGAAATTTCCCTTTGTAACAGTTCAAGCACTCTCTCGTGGGATTTCTGACCACATGCCTTTATTTATTGACTCTGGGGAGGCCACCCACCTGGGAAACAAAAATTTATTTTCGTTCGAGCTCGCTTGGTTTGAAAGTGAAGGCTTCCTTGATCTCGTAGCCAGAGAGTGGGCTAAAGATGTAGGAGGTAGGACTGCGCTTGAGCGTTGGCATAATAAGATTAGACACCTGAGAAGTTTCCTACGCGGGTGGGCTAAGCATCTTAGTGGGATTTATAAGGTCGAAAAGGAAAGACTCCTTACCCTTATTCAAGCCCTATATGTAAAAGCAGAAACCACGATTCTACCGGCCTCAGAGCTTCATGCCAAGCTTGACGCTGAGATGAGGCTGAAAGAGCTTCTTAGTGAAGAAGAATTAAAGTGGGCGTTGCGGGCCAAGGTCCAAAGAGTTGTCCAGGGGGACGCTAACACTCAATTCTTCCAAATGATAGCTAATGGCAAGCACAGGAAGAAGAGGATCTTTCAGCTTGAACAAGATGAAGGAATGATTCTTGGTCAGGAGAACCTAAAAGTATACATTACTGAGTACTACAAGCAGTTGTTTGGGCCTCCAGAGGATAACTGTGTGTCTCTGGATGACTCTAGGATTGAGGATGTGCCTCAACTTACTGTTGTTGAGAATGATATTTTAGCTGCCCCTTTCTCTAAGAAAGAAGTTTTTGAGGCCATATCGCAGATGAAAAATAATAAGGCTCCTGGCCCGGATGGATTCTGGGCTGAGTTTTATAAGAAGTGCTGGCATATTATTAAAGGGGATCTGCTGCCAATGTTCCATGATTTATTCTTTGGACAGCTTCAGCTTTTTCAACTGAATTTTGGAACGATAACCCTGCTTCCTAAGAAAATAGAGGCTGTGAGAATCGAGCAATTTAGGCCCATCTGTCTTCTTAATGTTAGTTTCAAAAAAATTTACCAATATAGGGACGATTAGGCTCACACAGATTGCGCATGTTGTGGTGCAGCCTTCTCAAACTGCTTTCATGCCGGACAGGAACATCCTAGAAGGGGTGGTGGTCCTTCATGAACCGCTCCATGAGATTCACACGAAAAAATTAGATGGAGTTGTTTTCAAGGTGGATTTCAAGAAAGCGTACGATAAAATCAAATGGACTTTCCTTCAACAGGCATTACGCATGAAGGGTTTTGATGAAGCTTGGTGACGCCAGGTAGAACCTTTGACACGGAAAGGGAGTGTTGGAATTAAAGTGAATGACGACATAGGTCATTATTTCCAAACACACAAGGGCCTGAGACAAGGTGATCCAATGTCCCCTATTTTGTTCAACATTGTGGTTGACATGTTGGCATTCCTCATAGGTAGGGCAAAGAAGGCCGGTCAGGTGGGTGGCTTGGTGCCTCATCTAGTTGATGGTGGTGTTTCCATCCTGCAGTACGCTGATGATACAATCATTTTTATGGAGCATGATTTGGCAAAAGCGAGAAATATGAAGCTGGTGTTATGCTTATTTGAACAATTGACCGGCCTAAAAATTAACTTTCATAAAAGCGAGTTGTTCTGTTTTGGTAGAGCCAATGAGGAACAAGAGGCTTATACGCAATTGTTTGGGTGTGAATTGGGGGCATTACCTTTCACGTACCTAGGGATACCCATTCACCATCATAAGCTGACAAACAGAGAATGGAAGTGCATCGAGGATCGGTTTGAGAAGAAACTGAGTTGCTGGAAGGGCAAACTCATGTCATATGGAGGCCGACTGATTCTTATCAATTCGGTGCTGGCGAGTATGCCCATGTTTCTCTTATCTTTCTTTGAAGTCCCATTTGGGGTTAGGAAAAGGCTGGACTTCTATCGATCCCGATTCTTCTCGCAGAGTGATGAGCTAAAGAGAAAGTACCGACTCGCCAAATGGGATATCATCTATCGCCCTAAGGACCAGGGTGGCCTTGGTATTGAGAATCTTGAAGTCAAGAACATATGTCTCCTTAGTAAGTGGTTGTATAAGTTGTTAGTTGAGACCGAGGCAACATGGGCGCAGATTCTCCGTAGTAAGTATCTGCAGTCCAACACCTTGTCCCAGGTGACAGTGAGACCGACTGACTCGCCATTTTGGAAGGCACTTATGAAAGTCAAAGCTGCCTTCTTTAATAGAACAAAGTTTACAGTCTGTAATGGAAACACTAGTCGCTTCTGGGAGGATGCTTGGCTTGGTGAATGTCACGCCCAAGATGCGACCCTATCCTAGGCTGCCGAAGGTCCCACCAAGGATAGAAGCGCATCTTGAAGACGCTTTTGCAAGGTGGATATCATTACATCAACATTACATAATAGATAGGGATACATATAAAAGGCATACAATGCCACACGAATACAACATCAACTTACATAAGAGCACCATCCGACTACGGATGAAACACAAACAGAAACTCAAACGACATCCACCCTGCTAGCCTAGGCTGCCGACCTGGAACCTAATCCCCTGATCGAAGAAGAAGCAGAAGAAGAACTCCAAACAAGCAAAGTCAAGATCATCATATAACCTGCACCTGCAACTGTTGTTGCAGTAATCTGTGAGCCACGAGGACTCAGCAATCCCATTACCATGGGTATCAAGACTAGCAAAGCTTAATGGGAAAGGAAGGGGTAAGGTGGTGAGGTTGCAGCAGCGACTAAGCATGATATGGTGGCTAACATACGCAAATAAGAGCGAGAAGAGAACAAAAGGAACGGTCGTGAAGCTAGCAATGATCAAGAGGTGATCCTGAACTCCTACTTACGTCAAACATAACCCAAAACTGTGTTCACTTCCCGGACTCCGCCGAAAAGAGACCATCACGGCTACACATGCGGTTGATGCGTTTTAATTCATATCTGGTGTCAAGTTATCTACAATCGGACATTAACAAATTCCCATCTGCCACATAACCGCGGGCACGGCCCTCGAAAGTTTATACCCTGCAGGGGTGTCCCAACTTAGCCCATAATAAGCTCTCGCGATCAACGAAGGATATTCCTTCTCCCAGGAAGACCCGATCAGTCTCGGAATCCCGGTTACAAGACATTTCAACAATGGTAAAACAAGACCAGCAAGACCGCCCGATGCGCCGACAATCCCGATAGGAGTCGCACGTATCTCGTTCTCAGGACACACCGGATAAGCGAAGCGTACAGGTACCGACGTAACCCAATTTGCCAAGGGATGGTCCCGCACAGTGCTCTAGTTTGGACCAATACTTAGACAAGCATTGGCCCAGGGGGGCTAAAATAAAGATGACCCTTGGGTTAATTACTCCCAAGGGAAAGGTATAGGTGGTAGGCAAATGGTAAAACCAATGTTGGGCCTTGCTGGAGGAGTTTTATTCAAAGCGAACTGTCAAGGGGGTCCCATAAATCACCCAACCGTGTTAGGGACGCAAAATCCGGTAACATAATACCGATATGACGGAAACTAGGGCGGCAAGAGTGGAACACAACACTAGGCATAAGGCCGAGCTTTCAACCCTTTACCAAGTATATAGATGCATTAATAATATAAGAGAAATGGTGATATCCCAACATAATCCTATCCACCATGGAGCAATCTTCAACTTCACCTGCAACTAACAACGCTATAAGAGGGGCTGAGCAAAGAGGTAACATAGCCAAGCAACGGTTTGCTAGGAAGGGTGAAAAGGTTAGAGGCTGACATGGCAATTTGGGAGGCTTGAAGAGCAAAAGATAGGTAGCGCATCATAGCGATAGAACGAAGCAACTAGCATAGCAATGATAGTAATGAGATCCAGGGTAGCGGTCATCTTGCCTGATATCCCGTAAGGAAGAAGAACGAGTCCATGAAGAAGACGAACGGATGAAGCCGAACCAAGCGTAGACGAACGAATGCTCACGATCGCAATGAAACAGGAACTATCAAGAAGAAGCACACAACATGGTAAACACACCATACATAGACAAGACATGATGCAGAACAAACATGATGCATGACAAAGCTACATGAAGCTACTCATGGCAAGAGATGATGCATACAAGAGCAACACATCAAAGCAAGTTTAAATGAGGCCGGAAACAACATATAACAATGCTGGTAAGTCCTCATATGCAAGTTTCGAAGTTGGTCCAGAACTGAATAAACCTTATGTTCAAGTTGTTAAACAACAAGTTAATATGCACCAAGATGATCTACACGAGATTCTAGTAAAGTTACATATAAAGTTCATTTAGTTCGGAGCTACGGCCTCGAAGATTATGAGCAAAACAAGTTAAACATGGCATTGATGCTAAATGCATCCAAACATCCAGCAAACACCTCAAAACAAGGATGCAAACATGATAATATGAAACTTCATGCAAAATCAAGCAAGTTTCATGTAGAGCACACTCAAAACGGAGCAACGGTTCAACACATACACTCTATACAAGTTTAAAGGACAAGCTGTCCAAAACAGCAACTAGGCATCTAGCAAGCATAAAAAAACATGCTACAACATCCTAACATGATAACAAAAGGCATGGACATGAAGTACATGTGAAGCATAACAAAACATGAACACTGAGCTATCTCTAGAAATCACTAGAACATGCTCAAAAGGTCATGGCAAGATTACAAATAATAACAGTTTACAGACTTGGCAGAAATAACATCAGGTTGCAATGTTTAGAGCAATGGAACAACATGTTACAGGAACTTATCCTGGCAAAAGAAAGGCATGGCATGAATCTACTAATTGCATATAGCAAAAGTCCCTTACTGACCATGAGCCAAAAGGGCACAGAAAATACGATGGCACCCATGTAAACATAGCAAGTGATATGACAGATTCATACATGGCAGGAACAACAATAAGTAGACATGTTGGTGAGCTTGTACCACTCACCACAGAGAAATACATGGCATGTCAAGGTGACCAACAGTAAGATGGCATATTTATGAAGCTAAAAATGGCAAGAGCAAGTTCATAGCTTGCTTGGATCACTAAAAACAATCATGGCAACATTGAACTTAATGTTATCAGGCTGACAGCAACATTATTTAGCAAGTTTGGAGCAAGATAACAACTAGTTACATCAGGCTATAAATGCAACCAGGGGCATTAGTTGATAGAGCACGACATGTATAACAAAACATCCTTAGTGAACATCTCCATATTATGAATAGAATGACTTGTAGCAACATGTTTACATAGCATCATGATATAACAGAATCAGCCTAGCAAAACAGCAACAACAAATACCCTACTTCACGAGCTCGATGCACTCACTACAAGACTCACAAATATACACGACAAGCACCCCTGTAAAGATGACATGATGTAGTTCAAAAGACATGTAGAGCTCATGCTCATAGGATGCACACACAATATGCAATGAAAAAGACAAATCACCAAGTTATAACAGTTTCAGCAGGTTAACATCACATAGCACTCTTACAACGATGATAAGGGCATCAACATGAACTCAAATGAACAAGGCACAATGGAATGCAATGTATAGCATCTCACAACTAACATTCTGTTATATTATACACACAAAACGGAGCTACACACACAGAGTTATGGCATGATGAATAGGGCACCAGAATGTTGAAAACTCAGGGACTTGGTGGAATTTTTACCCTCCGAAAATGGGACGAGGAGGGCCCGGGACAAGGAGATCCGGGCGGGGCGAGGGCGTTTGGTTGATGGGCCTGGTGGACCTGGTCCACCTGACCAGATCGGGATCGGTGGCGGCGGCCGGCGACGAGGGCGATCGCCGGAGATGGCGGGGATGGCGGGCCCGACGGAGGAGGTGAGGGACGGCGCGAGACTGGGAGGCGTGGGGCGGCGGGTGCAGTTGCTGAGGCCGGCGGAGGAGCGGCGAAGGGCGGCGGGGCGGAGCTCACCGAAGCCGGGGTCGAGCGGCCACCGGAGGGAGGCGCGGGGCCACGGCGGCGGCAACTAGCTGGACTCACGCGGGCACGCGCGGGCCTCAGCCGCGGCGGCGGCGAGCGCAATGCGGAGGACGGGCGGCGGCGAGGCGCCCGACGAGCGGCGGCGCTGGCACGGGAGGTGGTACGCGCTCGGGCCCCGATGGGCTCGGGCGGGCCCCGTTCGGCCTGGGCGGGCCGATGGCGGCGGAGAGCCACGTGGCGCGACGGGAGAGGCTAGGAGCGGCGGTGGGGTTTTGTCCGGTCCGGGACGGACCTTTCCAGCGGCGAGAGGGGAAAACTAGGCTTTGGACCCAGATTTGGACGGGGGAAGGCATATAAATAGCTAGAGGGAGCTAGGAGAGTCCAAATGGGGAGCGGTTTTCGGCCACGCGATCGTGATCGAATGACCGAGAGCATGGAGGGGGTTTGGATGGGTTATTGGGCCACTTTGGAGGGGTGTTGGGCTGCACACAAAAGAGTCCTTTACGGTTCCCCGGTTAATTGTTGGAGTATCAAACGGACTCCAAATGGCACAAAACTTGACAGGCGGTCTACCGGTGGTGTACCAAGGATGCTTGGCAAACCTCAGGCCATTCCGAGAAGTTTAACACCCGCTCACAACAAGAGACAAAAGGGGGACGTCGAAGGACATAGGAGTGCCGGATTGCAAAATGGACAACGTGGAAAATGCTCGGATGCATGAGACGAACACGTATGCAAAATGAGATGCACATGATGACATGATAAAATGCAACACGCAAGCAAATGACATGGCAACGACGGCGAATAACTAGCGGACACCTGGCGCATCAAATCCGGGGCGTTACAACTCTCCTCTATTAACAAGAGATCTCGTCCCGAGATCTTAGGACCGAGACGGAGGGGAAAAGGGATGAGGTGAAACAAGAACTCAAGAGAAGAAGCAAAGAATCAAGAGCACTCGAGAAGAAGAGAGGAACGACGAGAATGACGAGAATCGAAAGCTCACGAAATCAGATAGACTATGAAACCACTCCGGTTAGAACGAGATAAGAAAACAAATAAGACTGAAAGGATTTAGGCAGCACTCCGGCTGAAAATGGAAGGAATAGAACATGAACTTCAGCCAATGGGATGACACTTGAAGAGATTAACAATGCAATGCCTCCGTAAGAATTGAAAGAGTTGAATGAAAAGAACAGAGAAGAAAATGACAACTTGTGCCACGAATGAAATTGAAAGCATCTTCAGAAGGAAGGTTTAAACAGAGTTGTTGAGAAAATCAACAACGAAAGAATAAGCTTGTTGTGGTCTTATAGGTAACATCTCAAGATCATTAGGTGATAACCGGCCACAAACGGAAATGATTGGATAGCTGAGAAGAACAAAGAAATGCAAAACTCCACTTCAAAAGAACATGGAGAATTAATTACACTTCGAGACTCAAGGAGAAAGATACTTAAACTCCAACAACAAGAATCTTGATGAAATCTTGAAAGAATGAATTAAATCCTTAACGAACCACCGTGAGGAACTCCGGTGACAAAAAAAGATGATGAGATAGAATGAAGGATGAAAGAATAAGATGAGCCTTGCGATGATTTAGATGGAGGTTCCGACGAGATGGCCGAGGAAATTTGAACTCCGGGAAAGAAAAGATGAAAACACTTGGAAATAGAATTTATTCATCAAGAACAAACTCTGAAGAAAAGGGATTACTTGACGATGATGAAATAAGAATAAGAATTATGTTATGCTTATCCTCATCCAATTTAATTGATGACAAGCGGATTTGGCATGCAACTTATCCCCCTTGAAAAGGATTGAGGAGTATATGGCGCCACCTCTAGGGAGGTCTTCAAAGAAGCACCGTTAGGATTGGAGATAACGAATCGATTAAAATGATAATGAAGGAAAAGGAATCTTGAGCGAACCACCGTAAGAATTAGAAAATGACTGATGATAGAGACTGAATCACCGGGAAGAATTAGAAGAACCAATATGCTAGAGGGGATTTAGATGCAAGAGAACAAAGAGATCATGAGCTGATTAAAGAACACTTGAACGAAGCACCGAGATAATTGGATAATGGTAGGTGAAAAATGAGGACGAAGAATTCTTCTGGAATGATGGCCTCTGGTGAAAAGAAACGAGAAAACAACTTCTGACATACTTTGGGTGGGTAAGAAAAGACTATCTGATAATTGGAATAATTCGCGAGGATAACATGAAGCTAGAACCACGAAACTTTGAGAGAACGGACAAGATTTAAGAGGAACTCTCTTCTTCGGTCTTCAAATGACGATGAGAAACACCAAAAAAATTGTTGAGATACTCCGGGAGAATGAAAAAGAGGAAGGATTGAACCAACGATGAAAAGAATTTGAAAGCAATCTTGGAGATGGCATCTGACTGATGAAATTCATTCTTACGTCAAACTCCAAAAATAATTTGAGAATAACTCCGAGGGAATTAGAAGAGTCAGGTAAGATCCTGGGAAAAGACTTGTGTGTTATGGCCCATTGAAGAGATAACACCGTTGGAAAGGATTGTTGAGGAGATAGATGATGCACCGGAACAATTTAAATATTTGAATGAGGTGACAACCTCAAATTAATTGGAACACAGACGAATCTCCTGAGATGTCTTCCGAACTCCGGAATGATTGAATGGCGAGAGGCAAATGATCAAGGAGAACACTTTATCCAAGGAAAGAATACGATCAACATCAAGAAACTTGAATTGAGTCCACCAGAAAAGAAAAGGAGATGAAGAATGACGAACTAGACAAGAAATCACCAGTTGAAACAAATGATGAAGGACTGAAGAGGCTCCGTATGAATGAAATTGATGCTCGAAACAGACTCAGGCTCTGGGAAGAAGAGGGTGGGAGGGCGGGAAAACAAAGGCAACTTGGAAGGGGAAAAACCGATGAATAACTTCAAGAGGAAACACCGGTTGAAAGAATGCAAATGCTTCGCACGAGTAAGATGGATACTCGTTTACGGACTCCGACTCCGAGATGAAAAGGGGTGGGCGGGAGGGAAAAAGAAAACAACTGAGGATTGAACTTGGCAAAGATGAAGAGGCTCGAGTCAACTTGACGAGAAATGCACCGGATAAAAGAGCTGAGAACCAACGACCGAAAACAACAACTGCATGATCCTAAAGAAAATTTGAAGGGGAAGAGGAGTAACTCAAAACACCTACGTCAAGATTCCTCACCAAAGCGATGAAGGGGGCTGAGGAGTAAAAAGAATTCCTACTGTCCGATATAACTAGACTCTGAAAACAGTTTTCTTCTAGACTCGACAACGGCCAAACTACACGATCAATCAAGGGGGGCTTCTATGGTCGGTCGAGGCTCTAGTACCAACTTGTCACGCCCAAGATGTGACCCTATCCTAAAGGAACTGGAAGGTCCCACCAAGAATAGAAGCGCATCTTGAAGACGGTTTTGCAAGGTGGATATCATTACATCAACATTACATAATAGATAGGGATACATGCAAAAGGCATACAATGCCACACGAATACAACATCAACTTACATAAGAGCACCATCCGACTATGGATGAAACACAAACAGAAACTCAAACGACATCCACCCTGCTAGCCCAGGTTGCCGACCTGGAACCTAATCCCCTGATCGAAGAAGAAGCAGAAGAAGAACTCCAAACAAGCAAACATCGCTCTCGCGTCAAGATCATCGTATAACCTGCACCTGCAACTGTTGTTGTAGTAATTGTGAGCCATGGGGACTCAGCAATCCCATTACCATGGGTATCAAGACTAGCAAAGCTTAATGGGAAAGGAAGGGGTAAGGTGGTGAGGTTGCAGCAGTGACTAAGCATGATATGGTGGCTAACATACGCAAATAAGAGAGAGAAGAGAACAAACGGAACGGTCGTGAAGCTAGCAATGATCAAGAGGTGATCCTGAACTCCTACTTACGTCAAACATAACCCAAAACTGTGTTCACTTCCCGGACTCCACCGAGAAGAGACCATCACGGCTACACACGCGGTTGATGCGTTTTAATTCATATCTGGTTTCAAGTTATCTACAATCGGACATTAACAAATTCCCATCTGCCACATAACCGCGGGCACGGCTCTCGAAATTTATACCCTGCAGGGGTGTCCCAACTTAGCCCATGATAAACTCTCGCGATCAACGAAGGATATTCCTTCTCCCAGGAAGACCCGATCAGTCTCGGAATCCCGGTTACAAGACATTTCGACAATGGTAAAACAAGACCAGCAAGGTCGCCCGATGCGCCGACAATCCCGATAGGAGTCGCACGTATCTCGTTCTCAGGACACACCGGATAAGTGAAGCATACAAGTACCGACATAACCTAAGTTGCCAAGGGATGGTCCTGCATGGTGCTCTAGTTTGGACCAACACTTAGACAAGCATTGGCCCGGGGGGGCTAAAATAAAGATGACCCTTGGGTTAATTACTCCCAAGGGAAAGGTATAGGTGGTAGGCAAATGGTAAAACCAATGTTGGGCCTTGCTGGAGGAGTTATATTCAAAGCAAACTGTCAAGGGGGTCCCATAAATCACCCAACCGCGTTAGGGACGCAAAATCCGGGAACATAATACCGATATGACGGAAACTAGGGCGGCAAGAGTGGAACAAAACACCAGGCATAAGGCCGAGCCTTCCACCTTTTACCAAGTATATAGATGCATTAATAATATAAGAGATATTGTGATATCCCAACATAATCCTGTCCACCATGGAGCAATCTTCAACTTCACCTGCAACTAACAATGCTATAAGAGGAGCTGAGCAAAGCGGTAACATAGCCAAGCAACGGTTTGCTAGGACGGGTGAAAAGGTTAGAGGCTGACATGGCAATTTGGGAGGCTTGAAGAGCAAAAGATAGGTAGCGCAACATAGCGATAGAACGAAGCAACTAGCATAGCAATGATAGTAATGAGATCCAGGGTAGCGGTCATCTTGCCTCAAATCCCACAAGGAAGAAGAACGAGTCCATGAAGAAGACGAACGGATGAAGCCGAACCAAGCGTAGACGAACGAATGCTCACGATCGCAATGAAACAGGAACTATCAAGAAGAAGCACACAACATGGTAAACACACCACACATAGACAAGACATGATGCACAACAAGCATGATGCATGACAAAGCTACATGAAGCTACTCATGGCAAGAGATGATGCATACAAGAGCAACACATCAAAGCAAGTTTAAATGAGGCCGGAAACAACATATAACAATTCCCGTAAGTCCTCAATATTCAAGTTTTGAAGTTGGTCCAGAACTGAATAAACGTTATGTTCAAGTTGTTAAACAACAAGTTAATATGCACCAAGATGATCTACACGAGATTCTAGTCAAGTTACATATAAAGTTCATATAGTTCGGAGCTACGGCATAGAAGATATGAGCAAAACAAGTTAAACATGGCATTGATGCTAAATGCATCCAAACGTCAAGCAAACACCTCAAAACAAGGATGCAAACATGATAATATGAAACTTCATGCAAAATCAAGCAAGTTTCATATATAGAACACTCAAAACGGAGCAACGGTTCAACACATACACTCTATACAAGTTTAAAGGACAAGCTGTCCAAAACAGCAACTAGGCATCTAGCAAGCATCAAAACAACATGCTACAACATCCTAACATGATAACAAAAGGCATGGACATGAATTACAGGTGAAGAATAACAAAAAATGAACACTGAGCTATCTCCAGAAATCACTAGAACATACTCAAACGGTCATGGCAAGATTACAAATAATAACAGTTTACAGACTTGGCAGAAATAACATCAGGTTGCAATATTTAGAGCAATCAAACAACATTAGAGCAATCAAACAACATGTTACAGGAACTTATCCTGGCAAAAGAAAGGCATGGCATGAATCTACTAATTGCATATAGCAAAAGTCCCTTACTAACCATGAGCCAAAAGGGCACAGAAAAGATGATGGCACCCATGTAAACATAGCAAGTGATATGACAGATTCATACATGGCAGGAACAACAATAAGTAGACATGTTGGTGAGCTTGTACCACTCACCACAGAGAAATACATGGCATGTCAAGGTGACCAATAGTAAGATGGCATATTTATGAAGCTAAAAATGGCAAGAGCAAGTTCATAGCCTGCTTGGATCACTAAAAACAATCATGGCAACATTGAACTTAATGTTAACAGGCTGATAGCAACATTATTTAGCAAGTTTGGAGCAAGATAACAAAACGTTACAGTAGGCTATAAATGCAACCAGGAGCATGAAAGGATAGAGAATCACATGTATACTAAAACATACTTAGTGAACATCTCTAGATTATGAATAGAATGACTTGTAGCAGCAGGTTTACATAGCATCATGATATAACAGAATCAACCTACCAAAATAGCAACAGCAAGTACCCTACTTCACGAGCTTGATGCACTCACTACAAGACTCACAAATATACAAGACAAGCACCCCTGTAAATATGACGTGATGTAGTTCAAAACACATGTAGAGCTCATGCTCATAGGATGCACATACAATACGCAATGAAAAAGACAAATCACCAAGTTATAACAGTTTCAGCATGTTAACATCACATAGCACTCTTGCAACGATGATAAGGGCATCAAGATGAACTCAAATGAACAAGGCACAATGGAATACAATGAATAGCATCTCACAACTAACATTCTGTTATATTATACACACAAAACGGAGCTACACACACAGAGTTATGGCATGATGAATATTGAAACAGAATGTTGAAAACTCAGGGACTTAGTGGAATTTTTACCCACCGAAAATGGGACGAGGAGGACCCAGGATGAGGAGATCCGGGCGGGGCGAGGGCGTTTGGTTGATGGGCCTGGTGGATCTGGTCCACCCGCCCAGATCCGGATCGGTGGCGGCGGCCGGCGACGACGGCGATCGCCGGAGAGGGCGGGGATGGCGGGCCCGACGGAGGAGGCGAGGGACGACATGGGACTGGGAGGCATGGGGCGGCGGGCGCAGTTGCTGAGGTCGGGGGAGGAGCGGCGAAGGGCGGCGGGGCGGAGATCACTGGAGCCGGGGTCGAGCGGCCACCGGAGGGAGGCGCGGGGCCACGACGGCGGCAACCGGCCGGACTCGCACGGGCGCGCCCAGGCCTCGGCCACGGCGGC
>NC_041383.1:351506719-351560149 GCF_002162155.2 Triticum dicoccoides
CGGCGGCGAGCGCAGTGCGGAGGACGGGCGGCGGCGAGGCGCCCGGCGAGCGGCGGGCTGGCATGGGAGGCGGGGCGCGCTCGGGCGGGCCCCGCTCGGGCCTGGGCGGGCTGACGGCGGCGGAGGGCCATGTGGCGTGACGGGAGAGGCTGGGAGCGGCGGCGGGGTTTTGTCCGGTCCGGGACGGACATGTCCGGCGGCGAGAGGGGAAAAACTAGGGTTTGGACCCGGCTTTGGACGGGGGAAGGCATATAAATAGCTAGAGGGAGCTAGGAGAGTCCAAATGGGGAGCGGTTTTCGGCCACGCGATCGTGATCGAACGACCGAGAGCATGGAGGGGGTTTGGATGGGTATTGGGCCACTTTGGAGGGGTGTTGGGCTGCACACAAAAGAGGCCTTTACGGTTCCCCGATTAATCGTTGGAGTATCAAACGGACTCCAAATGGCACGAAACTTGACAGGCGGTCTACCGGTGGTGTACCAAGGCAGCTTGGCAAACCTCGGGCCATTCCGAGAAAGTTTAACACCCGCTCACAACAAGAGACAAAAGGGGGATGCCGAAGGACATAGGAGTGCCGGATTGCAAAACGGACAACGGGGAAAATACTCGGATGCATGAGACGAACACGTATGCAAAATGAGATGCACATGATGACATGATAAAATGCAACACGCAAGCAAATGACATGGCAACGAAGGCGAATAACTGGCGGACACCAGGCGCATCAAATCTGGGGCGTTATAGTGAAACACCGCTGGCGCGTCAGTATCCTTCCCTCTATCGTATTGTTCAGCGACATGAGGCTCTTGTTGCAACGATTTTGCAGTCCATTCCCCTAATATTCAGTTTAGGAGGGTGCTTGTTGGAGAACAGTGGGAAGCATGGCTTCATTTATTGAGTAGACTGATGGAGGTTCAGCTAACTCATCAGCCCAATCAGTTGTGTTGGAAGCTCATTAGATCTGGAGAGTTCACAGTCAAGTCAATGTATATCGACGTCATTAACTCTAGTGTTATTCCTAGTTCCAAACATGTTTGGAAAGTAAAAGTTCCTTTGAAAATTAAAGTGTTTATGTGGTTTGTACATAAACAAGTAATTTTAACAAAGGATAATTTGGTTAAGCGCAATTGGACAAGATCTACTAGGTGCAGTTTTTGTGATCGGGACGAAACTATCAAGCACTTCTTCTTTGATTGCCCGTTGGCGAGAGTTCTGTGGCGCACGGTGCAAATTGCCTTTAACATTACTCCCCCGAATTCGGTTAGTACGTTATTTGGAACGTGGCTTGTTGGGATAGAGTCCACAATGGCTAGACACATTCGCGTCGGAGTATGTGCGTGTTATGGGCAATTTGGAATTGCAGAAATGATTTGGCTTTTAACAGAACAACATCTATTCTTTTTTGCAGGTTTTATTTCGAGCTACCGTGCTGATCTGTGTGTGGTCCTTACTCACTCCGACGGATGCCAGGGAGCATTTGGTTACTGGATCTGTCCAATGGGAGATGGTAGCGCGGGATATCTTCAACCGGTTTGGATGGCGGTCATGTAATAGGATAGGCGATTAGTTTACCTATCTTTGTTATGCCAGCCGGTTGTGGCTTTTTGGCCTTGTGGCTCTTTGTGAGCTTGCCATTTTTTTGTTTCCAGACATTAAGACCTTGTTGAACCTCTTCATTTATTTATAAATGTGGCCCTATGCATCGTTCTGATGCAGAGGCCGGGGAGTCCCCCCTTTTCGAAACAAAGCATGCTTGAAGTATTACTATTTTTATGTCAATATTAACCTTTTATCTGGAATCTTTTGGATCTAAACATTCATGCCAAAATAAAGAGAATTACATTGATAATTATGTTAGGTAGCATTCCACATCAAAAATTCTGTCTTTATCATTTACCTACTCGAGGACGAGCAAGAATTAAGCTTGGGGATGCTGATACGTCTCCAACGTATCTATAATTTTTGATTGGTCCATGCTATTATATTATCTGTTTTGGATGTTTAATGGGCTTTATTATGCACTTTATATTATTTTTGGGACTAACCTATTAACCGGAGGCCCAGTGCAATTTTTTTGTGCCTATTTCACTGTTTCGCAGAAAAGGAATATCAAACGAAGTCCAAACGGAATGAAACCTTTTGGAGAATTGTTTTTGGAACAAATGCAATCCAGGAGACTTGGAGTGGACGTCAAGGAAGCAATGAGGCAGCCACGAGGCAGGAGGGCGCGCCCAGGGGGGTAGGCGGGTCCCCCAACCTCGTGGGCCCCTCATGGCTCCCTTGACCGACTTCTTTCACCTATATATACTCCTATACCTTGAAAACATCAGAAAATAACCTAGATCGGGAGTTTCGCCGCCACAAGCCTTTGTAGCCACCAAAAACCAACTGGGACCCTGTTCCAGCACCTTGCCGGAGGGGATCCCTCACCGGTGGCCATCTTCATCATCCCGGCGCTCTCCATGACGACGAGGGAGTAGTTCACCCTCAGGGCTAGGGTATGTACCAGTAGCGATGTGTTTGATCTCTCTCTCTCTCGCGCGGTCTTGATTTGGCACGATCTTGATGTACTGCGAGCTTTGCTATTATAGTTAGATCTTTATATGTTTCCCCCCCTCTACTCTCTTGTAATGGATTGAGTTTTCCCTTTGAAGTTATCTTATGGGATTGAGTCTTTAAGGATTTGAGAACACTTGATGTATGTCTTGCATGTGCTTATCTATGGTGAGAATGGGATATTCACATGATCTACTTGATGTACGTTTTGGTGATCAACTTGCGGTGTCAGTGACCTTGTGAACTTATGCATAGGGGTTGGCACAAGTTTTCGTCTTGACTCTTCGGTAGAAACTTTGGGGCACTCTTTGAAGTATTTTGTGTTGGTTGAATAGACGAATCTGAGATTGGACTATCTAGGTGACATTAGGGTTTTGGTTGATTTGTGTCTTAAGGTGTTATTCTAGTATGAACTCCATGATAGATCAAACAGAAAGAATAGCTTCGTGTTATTTTACTACGGACTCTTGAATAGATAGATCAGAAAGGATAACTTTGAGGTGGTTTTGTACCCTACAATAATCTCTTTGTTTGTTCTCCGCTATTAGTGACTTTGGAGTGACTCTTTGTTGCATGTTAGGGGATAGTTATATGACCCAATTATGTTATAATTGTTGAGAGAACTTGCACTAGTGAAAGTATGAACCCTAGGCCTTGTTTTGAAGCATTGCAATACCGTTTTCCCTCACTTTTATCATTAGTTACTTTGCTATTTTTATAATTTCAGATTACAAAAACCTATATCTACCATCCATATTGCACTTGTATCACCATCTCTTTGCGGAACTAGTACACCTATACAATTCACCATTGTATTGGGTGTGTTGGGGACACAAGAGACTCTTTGTTATTTAGTTGCAGGGTTGTTTGAGAGAGACCATCTTCATCCTACGCCTCCCACGGATTGATAAACCTTAGGTCATCCACTTGAGGGAAAATTGCTACTGTCCTAAAAACCTCTGCACTTGGAGGCCCAACAACGCCTACAAGAAGAAGGTTGCGTATTAGATATCAACAAGTACATGTTATCCTGGCTAAAGTGGTCTTCTCCTACAAAAGCCTCTGGTCGTGACGATGCGGTGGGCTCAGCGATGACCTCCGTCCTGCCGTCCTGGCAGTCTTGGTCTTGTTGCACAAGAATGGAAACCTTTGGCTGCCTCCTCGGGACTCCAAGCCTGCTGCTTGCCTCCTTTGCACCAAAGAGGAAACTAGTACTCTGCGCCTGCTGGCGCCTACCTAGCCTTGGTCGTCATGGCTCACGTCATCCGAACCTCATGAGGTGAGCCTTGCATAGAAATCTCCACTCTTCTGGAGCCAGCGTGAGGAGGCCGATCCCTTTGGATGTCTTGATGTCGTCCGCCTCACGAGGCTTGGCCCCTCGCGAGGGTCTTGGGTTGTCTCTATCGAAATTGGGTCGTACCAGGCCGCTGGTGGAGCCATGCCGTGAGCCGCAGGTAGGCAAGTCTGGGTATCCCCCATATCTAGAACGCCGACAGTAGCCCCCGGGCCCAAGGCGCGCTCGGACTTGGTTTCTAGGCAAAGCCAAGGGGCAAGTGAGGAGAGCCGCGGGCCCTAACCGCCTGCGTCCTTGGTCGACGCGTGGCGCTTGATGGGACATGGGCGTCTCCAGTTCCCCACGCCACCTTTGCAACTGCCAACTTGAGGAGTCGATGCTGCATGCAGAGAAGACATCATTGCGCGGGATCATGGAGGCCGGCGGTTAGCCTCCCTCCATCTATAAATGAGGGGAGGGGCAGAGCCCCCCTCGCTCATCTCTATCTTCATATTCTCGGTGCTCGTTCCTTCTTCTTCTCCACTTTTCCATAGTTGCGAGGCTCATGGCGCCAGCGAGGAGGTTCATGGCTGCTGAGAAAGGGAAGGCCCCTAAGGAGGGTGTGACGCCTGGATAATTAATCTACAGTAATCTCCTGCTAATGATGCCAGGCCATCATTCTTACTGTTACTAATCCTCATTTGATCCGAAGCATAATTCAAATTCAATTCAAATTAAAGTCAAAAATCCAAGTTTGTCAAACATGAAAACTAAAATGTTCAAAGTGTGGCAAATAATCCTTGGATATTTTTCCTGTTGGAACCAACCTCTTTTGAGTTCCCAAAATGCCCCTGGGATTTTATTTTGTGGTCCAGCAACATTTATCTTGCCTTATTTAATTTCTAAAAATACCTAGTCACTTCCAAATGCCTTGAAACATTTTGTGGCCGTTTCATAATTCACAAAGTATTTATGTGTCCTAGTTCCACATTTATCAAAAGTGTTTTGGCACACCTAATTATTTCTAGACAACTTCTGTTAATAAAGAAAGGAAAATGCAAAACGAAAAAGAGATAAGGCCCACTGTCACCTGGGCCTTAGGCACCTGGATGGCGCAACCCAGCAGGCCCAACTGCTCCAGCCCTTCTCCTCCGGTCGCCCCCCTCCTCTCTGTTCCCCCGAACCGAGCCGCTACAGGGGCTCGTCCCTCCCGGACCAGCCTCGCCGGCGCCGTCCCGAGGGGATAAGGGCGAGGCCGACGCCTCAGGCCTCCTCCCCCCACCTACCTCCACCCACTCGCTCCTCCCTCGGGCACTCCTCTCTCCCCTATGCCTAGCCCAGATCCACTTTCCCCCTCCTCACCTGATGCACTGTCGCCACCGCACCGCCGTGCTGACCGCGACCACCGCTGCCTCGCCCTACTCCGACGAGTCCCCGAGCGCCGCCATGCCCTGCTACGTCTTCCCCGGCCACGGACTCGAGCTCGCCGCCCTACGTCGCCCTAACCATCGTCTTCTTCCACGGATCACCGTCGCCACGTCGCCTTCGACTCCGGCCACCGCCCTGCGCTACAAAGCCCCCCACAGGCCTTTCGTGAGCCGCTCGGTAAGCTCCACCCCCTTCCCCTCCCCGTCCTTGCTCCGTTTCCACCACCATAGCTCCTCCTCCCCGTCATGCCCGAACGCGGCTCCGCCTGAGCTCGTCATCGGCGATGCTCCGGCGACCAAATGGCCTCGGCCCCGGGCGCAACTCTCTTGCCACTTCGCCTAGATCCCAGTGCACACACGCACACGGCTCGCCGTGCCCCGCGGCCCCCTGTTCGCCGCTCACCGAAAACCCACCACCACCTGACTCGCCGCCGCCGACGTTCCCGGCCGTCCCCGGCCACACCACCACCTCCATACGACGCGGCGTTGAGAGGCCGTTCGAATGAACCCAACTGCACGCCAAATGGTGCCCTGTGCACAAAGTCCGAGCTGCTCCAGCGCTCGGCCGCCGAGTTGAGCTCGCCAGAGCCATCTCCGGTGATGCCACCGACGTGGCACACCTGGGGCCCACCCCTGCGTCACTGCCAGTGGGGCCCAGGGAACCTAGTTGACTGGGTTGACCAGTTAACCCTGCTGACTGGGCAACCCCCAGCCACTGACCAGTGGGGTCTACCCCCCTAATTAAAATGAATTAATTAAATTAGTTTAGTTAACCTAAATAGTGACTGACAGGTGGGCCTAGGTTCTAATATAGTTAAGTTAGTTTAATTTAAACGCTGTTAACACCACTATGTATGACATGTGGGTCCTACTGGACCCACTGGTCAGGTTAGACCTGGTCAGCCGCTCTGTTGGCTGTTAAGGTCATCAGGACGTCATGCTGACATCATATTCCATTTCTAGTAATATACATAAATCCAGAAAATGGTTTAATCTTTGAAAATTCATAGAAAATAAACCGTAACTCGGATGAAAAAGTTTTCTACATGAAAGTTGCTCAGAATTTTGAGACGAATCTGGATACGCCCTCCGTTTGTCTGTCACGCGTCCCTAGCATAGCAAAAGTTGAACTTTTCCCTCCGGTTCATCTGTCTGACAGACGACCGGAACCGGGAAAACTTTCCCGGATGTCTCTCCCTTCGCCAGTATCGCCTAGCGCTGCGTTAGAACACCTATAGCTTCGCTTTTTGTCATGTTATGCATATGTTTGCGTGTATTTACTATTTCTTCCCCCTCTTCTCTCCTGTAGACCCTGAGACCGCTGCTGATGCCTTTGTGATCGACTACGTCGATGACGACCCTCCTTCTTGTCTGAGCAA
The DNA here is from genome assembly GCF_002162155.2 of Triticum dicoccoides. NCBI lineage: Eukaryota > Viridiplantae > Streptophyta > Magnoliopsida > Poales > Poaceae > Triticum > Triticum dicoccoides. Next base: position 351,513,356 of record NC_041383.1, read on the forward strand.
CCAGGCAAGCCCCCCCTTTGATCATCCCGATATCTCCCATTCTATACTCTCATGCTTGCATTAGATTTTGCTACTGTTATTGTTTTCTCCTATTCTGATGCATAACCTGCTTTTGTAACATGCTGTTGTGCCTCACCTGCTTATCCTAAACTGCTTAGTATAGGTTGGTTAGTGATCCATCAGTGACCCCCACCTTGTCCTTGTTGCCCCTGCTTCATCATCGACGACTTGACCAACATGATCAACGACCAGAGCCCGACACCTCACATCACATCACACCCCTTTTGTTGCTCGACTCTGCAGAGCTACTATAGAGTGCCGAGGGTGATCCCTCGTAACGTACTCCTGATGATAATTCTGTAGTGTAGCTATTCGGTCGTGGTCATCGAGGCTGATTTCCTCTTTCACCATTCCCGATACGGCTCTGTCGTTCAACACCTCAAGTGTTAACCTCGAGGGTGGTCCCTCTTACGTTCACCTTGATGATTACATTGAGTGGAATCCACCGAGGGTGATTCCTTGGGTTTTCCCCTTGATGTTTGGACACACGGTTACCTTGACTTTACTTGAGACCTTGGTGAAAGACGGGCGGGCCCAGAGAGCACCCGCAAGATGGTTACGTGGAACAGCCGGGCATTCTAGGCCCTTGTCGTAAGTCCACGAGACAGGGCGACGGGGTCACTTTCGATCGTGAGTCTCTTCTCGTCTCCGCAAGATAATAATACACTATGGTTTGGGTATTTGTTCTGAGTTGGCCTTTGGCCTTTACGCACCAACCACCACGCGAGAATAGTTATGGGCCTTAACATCGTAGTATCAGCCGAAGCTTTGTCAGACGTCTAGTTTAGCATTGCGGCACGGTTGGGCCAGCACCCCAGAGGTGGTGCCTAGGTCCGCCCTGCACGTAACAACCCGGAGTGCTACGGGCGACGGGCCCAGACCCTGGAGTGCTTAGGATGTAGACCGGCGGGGACCTCTATGCTGAGCCTGGGTAGGGCTACGACATGTTGATCTTCCAAGGCCGGGCATTGACTCAGAAAAGTGTGTCCGGCCAGAGTGATTGAGCGTGTTGGAAAACGTGGTGCACCCCTGCAGGGAAGATTATCTATTAATAGTCGTGTCCATGGTAACGGACGTTCAGACTTATATCCTGATCTTATACAACTACAAAGGGATACTAGAGATATGTGGCTCCGGGATTGCTTTCTCGTAGGGAGTCGAGGAAGGATCTCTGGGCATTAATGTTACAACATGTTTGTTAATTATAAACTGCTATTCTTTACTCTTCTACCTGCTGCAAGATGCTTGGAGCTGCTTGAAGATGCTAGTCTTCGATAGGCTAGGCCTTCCCCTCTATCCTGACATTCTGCAGTTCAGTCCATAGATACAACCCTTGCATTTGATACCAATGCATTCTTAGTATAGATCTAATGCTTGCGAGTACTTTGGATGAGTACTCACGGTTGCTTTGCTCCCCCTTTCCCCCTTCTTTCTTTCTTTCTGGTTGTTGCAACCAGATGGTGGATCCCAGGAGCCAGATGATGCCACCCCCGTCGACTACTACTACCTGGAGGCCGCTGAAGACCATGAGTAGTTAGGAGGTCCTAGGCAGGAGGCCTTGCCTCTTCGATCGTGTTGCTTTTGTGCTAGCCTTTTTAAGGCATCCTTGTTTAACTTATGTATGTACTCAGATATTGTTGCTTCCGCTGACTCTTGTGTATCGAGCTTTTGTATTCGAGCCCTCGAGGCCCCTGGCTTGTAATATAAAGCTTGTGTCCAATTTATTTGTGTTTAGAGTTGTGTTGTGATATCTTCCCGTGAGTCCCTGATCTTGATTGTACACATTTGCGTGTATGATTAGTGTACGATTGAATCGGGGGCGTCACAGAGGGGCAACCTTCACCACCACCCAAGAGGGATTGCAGTCGTCCTCGCAAGCATGTCGCGACCCCCGCGGCGGTCCCCAGGGGGTGCATGCGCGCTTCTTGATACGTCCATTTTGAATCATGCTTTTATATCGATATTTATTGCATTATGGGCTATTATTATACGTTATGTCACAATACATATGCCTATTCTCTCTTATTTTACAAGGTTTATCATGAAGAGGGAGAATGCCAGCAGCTGGAATTCTGGGCTGGAAAAGGAGCAAATATTAGATACCTATTCTGCACAACTCCAGAAGTCCTGAAACTCCACGAAAGTCATTTTTTGATTTAATAAAAAATATTGGGTGAAGAAAGTACCATAGGGGGCCCACACCCTGGCCACAAGGGTGGGGGGCGTGCCCTACCCCCCTGGGCGCGCCCCCTGCCTCGTGGGCCCCCTGGCAGCCCTCCGGTGACCATCTTCTGCTATATGAAGTGTTTTACCCTGAAAAAAAATCATAAGCAAGCTTTCGGGACGAAACACGACCGCCACGAGGCGGAACCTTGGCGGAACCAATCTAGGGCTCCAGCGGAGCTGTTCTGCCGGGGAAACATCCCCCCGGGAGGGGGAAATCATCATCATCGTCATGACCATCGATCCTTTCATCGGGAGGGGGTCAATCTCCATCAACACCTTCACCAACACCATCTCCTCTCAAACCCTAGTTCATCTCTTGTATCCGATCTTTGTCCCAAAACCTTAGATTGGTACCTATGGGTCACTAGTAGTGTTGATTACTCCTTGTAGTTGATGCTAGTTGGTTTATTTGGTGGAAGATCATATGTTCAGATCCTTTATGCATATTAATATCCCTCTGATTATGAACATGAATATGATTTGTGAGTAGTTACGTTTGTTCCTGAGGACATGGGAGAAGTCTTGCTATAAGTAGTCATGTGAATTTGGTATTCGTTCGATATTTTGATGAGATGTATGTTGTCTATCCTCTAGTGGTGTTATGTGCACATCGACTACATGACACTTCACCATTGTTTGGGCCTAGAGGAAGGCATTGGGAAGTAATAAGTAGGTGATGGGTTGCTAGAGTGACAGAAGCTTAAACCCTAGTTTATGCATTGCTTCGTAAGGGGCTGATTTGGATCCATATGTTTCATGCTATGGTTAGTGATGGTGTCCTGGACTAGGGGGTACTCAACGCATCATCTCCCGATCAGTTGGATTGGGCCGAGGACCCCCATGGCCGTATACTCATGGGTCAGTCCGGACAGCTGCCGCATACAAGGAAGAATCCACAAGACTTGGCGATCAAGACAAGGACTCCTCCCCCACCGGCGTATTCGGCTAGGACTCTTGTTATCCTAGGCCTCTGGTGCATTATATAAACCGGGGCCAGGCTAGTCGATAGGCATATACAACAACAATCATACCATAGACTAGCTTCTAGGGTTTAGCCTCTCTGATCTCGTGGTAGATCAACTCTTGTACTACCCATATCATCAATATTAATCAAGCAGGAGTAGGGTTTTACCTCCATCGAGAGGGCCCGAACCTGGGTAAACATTGTGTCCCTTGCCTCCTGTTACCATTGATCCTAAGACGCACTGCTTGGGACCCACTACCTGAGATCCGCCGGCTTTTACACCGACATTGGTGCTTTCATTGAGAGTTCCGTTGTGTGATCGGCGAAAGGATCAATGGCTCGACTGCAGGTCAACTGCGACGTTGGCTTCTTCGTCACCAGCTCAACTGGTCACCTTGGTTTGACCGAGGACTACGCCCTACCTCCGATCGTCATGTTCGGGTGAAGACCTTCATCAACACCAACTCCGATCTCTATCAAGATCATGAAGGAGTCGTCCATGGAGCTCGGGGGCTCAACGTCAACATTGCCCTCAGGCGACCGTGCTGTTTTTCTGGACGGCAAACTTGTATCCACCACCACCGCCTCCTCGAGTGTCGCTTAAACGATTGCTTCGGTGGAATTATGCGGAATTAGGTCTACAACAACCCTGCAAAAATTTCGTCGAGTTCCGATGGAGAAATCTCCGGCAATCTCCGATATACCGGAGCCCTGTTGACTCTGGACGAGAATCCAGACGAGTTTAGGGCGTGGTATCCATCATCTAGATCGGATGTCCTTTGGAGGATCCAACCGTTGATTTGCTGCGGAATTCCCATATCTACCACCTGCCAAAAATTCAGCTCAATCCGACTGTCCAAACTCCGGGAAACTTCCGATTAGTGCATCACTTTTTGGATCTGTTTCCTGCGCGAGAACTAATCCGACCCGAATTCATCTTCTTTATGAACGGGATCTCGGATATCCCTGTTGAAGGAAGTTTTTGTATGGGGTGTTGGGTTTTATTCTCAAACACATCCCAGGAGTATTAAAAGTATTCTTGCAATACGAACTTCACCGTCGCGCCGGTGTCAAACCAGCCCGACAACATCACTCCACGGCGACCGACCTGCGTTAGACACGTCGTCGCTTTGTTGAGTCGAGCTCAACTTCTTTGGATCATCATCTCGGCCAGCCGAACAATAGTTCAGCATCGCGAAGGATAAATCGTCACCAACATCGTCGCCCCACGGATTACACGGAGCGGGCACACCTGCATCGCCACATGGTCCCTTCATCAAGCCGGCGTCGACCATGTCACGACCTGCATCGCTGGACCGGGGGCTTCATCATCTCTTCATCAACCTGCTCCAGAGACTTCGGCATCGCTGGCCGACCAGCTCTGTCACATTAGATGGACCGAGGGCTTTGCCTCGGCGAGCCAACCTTTGCCAGCATCGCCATGCCGTTGCTTTATCGCCCATCAGGCGATAGGTGTGTGGATCGAGTCCCAATTTTGGGAATCACCTTTCTTCGGGTTGCTACAACAAATAAGCCAGGTGCTATTAATCCTAGTATTTTTTGCTTGTTAGGGTTCATTTTTCCCAATGAATTATTACTCTAGTTTGTCCGTCATATGTACGCAGGTCTATCAAATGGTGGCCACATTAACGACGGTTGCATGGTGGTTCGGACAGTTTCCGTACATAGTCCGGCGAACGCCGCATCTAAAACTCGAACCGACCTGTGAATTCAGGCCTTGCCATGCCTTTACCGCATCACGCCGCCGCCCTGCATCAACATTGACTTCGGCGCCAGGCCATATTTCTTTTATTACTCACTTTGCATAAATTATTTGTTACGCAACGAATTTTTTCTTATTATTATTACTATTATCTCCGGTTTGCACTATTTTTTGTGCACAGGAAAATGATCCAGCCGGGCTATATCATTTGGCGTCACCTCGGCTGGACGGGGGGCTTCGTCAACACTTCATTACCCCATGCCGGGGACTTCGGCATCACCCTGCCGTCCTGCATTGACCATGTTATGTCACCACTTCGGAGTGCCGAGCTCTTTCTTCCACCACCTCGGGACCGGCTCGGGGATGGAACCTTGTCCCGCATCAAGCTCGGACCGCGTCATCAATACCGAGCACATTAACCAGCTAAGTTGTCTTCATGCTCAAAGTTTTAAATTTTTAACTTGTGTTCGGCTCGGCCAAGCATTATACTTTTTTGGAAAAAAGTTTCTTGTAAAATTTTCCTTGTCCAAACTTTGTTTGTGACGCGCAAATTCAAATACCCAGTTTACTTGGGGGCTTCCTTCATGAAGCTTTTTTCTCTTGCATATGGTTATACTTGTACGGCTTCGTTCCTTGTTCGTGTATTACGCCACAATATGCACCATATTGACTTAAGCGATTTGCAAGCTGGGTTGCCTGGCTCCTGTGCTTACCCCTACGTTCCCGATTGTTCGGCTAGGGAGTAAAGGGAGCACCTCTGCGATTGTCATGATCGGGTTACCCGAGCCGGACCTCAGACTGGGTGAAGCCGAAAGCTAGCGCTCTTATTGTTTTCAATCATGGTTGGCACACAACGGAACTCATGAGTACAAAAAATCTATTGCACAAGTCTCATAATAACAATGAGCACCGAAGAAAGGTATCGGTGGGGGTACTATTTTCTTAGAAGATGCTTCTTACTCTTCGCAGTAATATAACATAAGTTCCCTGAGCGCGCTTTGTCTGTTACAGCCTCATGGCCTGATTGCCTGGTTATTGGAAACATCATCGATATTATCGACAAATGGAGTACATAACACTTTTCGGTCCTTGACCGAAGAAGGAGAAGCCGACGGTTAGTTAAGACGCGTTTAAAGTTTGGTTGAACATAGATATGATATAAGTACTTCGGTACATGCAATCATTCTTTTACCCAAGTCACTTGGGGGCTCTTAAATTTATATGAGCCATTTTATGATAAGTGTTTTTCTTCTTAGTCATTGCAAAGTTTTTATTTATCACTCCTTTTTTCGACACAAGTGTGCGGTCACTAGCCAGGGAGCCTAATTTCTCTCTCAAAGCCGCTAGAGTATAGTTTGCTAAACTGGCCTAGTAAGAAGTACTCCGCCTTCGGGATAGGAGGTTGAAGCCGTAGGCAGACCCGCTTGAAGTTTTGAGATAGGATGTGTCATGTTAAAGCACGACAGAAGCACCTTTTTTTTCTAAAGTCCAATTTTCGGATTGGCACCGAACACTTGATCTAGTTCGGACATTAACCTTTTGAATAAGCATTTTGGCTTTTCGAGCCCATGGCACTTTTAAACTATTTGTGTGTTTTCAGCACAAGTCTCGCAGTGCAACGCCGGACACCTTTAGAGATTCGGCAAAAACATTCTCGGATATTGTAATATATGCATCGGTTTCGAATTGTGTCTTCGGTCAATAGTTGGGTTGCCCGGCTCCTGCGCTTGCCTCCTATGTTCTGCTTTGTTCGGCTAGGTGTGCAAAGGGAGAACCACTACGATTGTGTTTCCAACTCACATGGTTAAGCACCTCAGTGGAGAAAGCCGAAAACTGACTATCACAATAAGCGTAAACTGGTCGGCAATCCGATGACGGCGTTAAACGACGGGCCATTCATAACAATGGCCGAAGTGTTTACGGCTTGACCTCGACTGTCGCCGAACACTACCGGGGGCTATTAACTGGCCTCCCAAACTAAATCCTCGATATTTTACTCTTACATTGGAGCTGAGGTTTCATGATCATGCTTAGCATGACAACCCAAAGACAGGAACCGATAGCGGGACTATTTTCTTTGGAAGACATTTCTTCTATTAAACAGTAATATAACATGTCTCTCCGCGTACCTTTGTTTATAAAACCGTATGGCCAGATTGCCTTGTTTGTTGTAAATCTTTGCCCTCATAAAGGCTTTATAAAGTAGGACAAACACTCCTCGGCTATTGGCCAAGGAGGTGGAAGCCGATGGTCAGTCAACAAAGTTTTGTACAATGCATATCTGAGCATTAATGACGTAAAGTACTTGGATACATAGAGTCATTACACATAATTTGTGATTTTACTATGGATATCGATCCTTAATTCGGCCTCCCGTGCCCGCATTAAGGCTCGGGGGCTACTGGGCTTCGGGCTTATTATTTACAAATATTAAAGGGGCACATCGATCCACTGATCTGGTGTTGCCACCTGACCAGTGTCTCGGGGGCTACTGCATTGCCTGTCCAATGTAGAAAATTTTAAGTGCAATACAGTTTCCGAGGAGATTTTGATCCTCAGGTTGGTCGGCCGCACCCAACCTAAGTCTCGAGGACTAAGCACGCCGCTTTTTGTGTCCCAAAGTATTCTGCCGAGCTAGGACTTGATCCTTAGACCGATTTTGCAAATCAACCTGAGTCTCAGCGGCTACGGGGATCAGCGGTCTTATGTCATCTTTCATGTGCATCTCATGTTTTAGACCGATACCCACCTTGAGGGCTACTGGCTATGTATCTCGGCAGAGAATAAATTGCACCAATCAAAAATATTGACAAAAATCGGCCCACATTCGGGGTGGTGCACCACCTAGGAAGCAGTCCGGCATAAAGCTCGGGCGCTAGTGGCTGGCTCCATAGAGGGCATTTCCGGCGTTAAGCTCGGCTAAACTCCTTTAAACTTCTTTGAACCAAGGTGATTTACGACACCTCAGATACAGTCCGGCGTTGGAGCTCGGATACATAGTCCGGTGTTAGAGCTGGGAAGCAGTCCGGCATTGGTGCTCGGCTGCAAAAGATACCTCGAATGCAGTCCAGCGTTGGAGCTCGGACGCAAGAGGACGTTGCCGCCCGGGAACAACTTCAAACCCGAGGTGTGGCATAAAAATAACAAGGCATTGATAAAGGCCGGAAACTTAAAGGGGCTCCTTGGATACCCGACGTGTAAACTCGTCCAATGCATTTCGGCGATCCTCAAGATGGAAGATGAGAAGATTTGTTGAACCAGTTTTCAAGACCGGCAACCGAAGATGAAGAACAGTTCGGAAGAATCGAGGAGCGTCCCTAACTTGAAGACCGGTTCAGGGGGCTACTGACGGTGTCCTGGACTAGGGGGTACTTAACGCATCGTCTCCCGATCAGTTGGATTGGACCGAGGTCCCCCATGGCCGTATACTCATGGGCCAGTCCGGACAGCTGCCGCATACAAGGAAGAATCCACAAGACTTGGCGATCAAGACAAGGCCTCCTCCCCCACCGGCGTATTCGGCTAGGACTCTTGTTATCCTAGGCCTCTGGTGCATTATATAAACCGGGGCCAGGCTAGTCGATAGGCATATACAACAACAATCAGGCCAGGCTAGTCGATAGGCATATACAACAACAATCATACCATAGGCTAGCTTCTAGGGTTTAGCCTCTCTGATCTCGTGGTAGATCAACTCTTGTACTACCCATATCATCAATATTAATCAAGCAGGAGTAGGGTTTTACCTCCATCGAGAGGGCCCGAACCTGGGTAAACATTGTGTCCCTTGCCTCCTGTTACCATTGATCCTAAGACGCACTACTTGGGACCCCCTACCCGAGATCCGCCGGTTTTGACACCGACAGTTAGGTTTACCTTAATACTTCTTTTGTAGTTGCGGATGCTCGCAATAGGGGTTAATCATAAGCGGGATGCTTGTCCAAGAAAGGGCAGTACCCAAGCACCGGTCCACCCACATATCAAATTATCAAAGTAACAAGCGCGAATCATATGAGCGTGATGAAAACTAGCTTGATGATAATTCCCATGTGTCCTCGGGAGCGTTTTCCTTCATATAAGAATTTTTCCAGGCTTGTCCTTTGCTACAAACAGGATTGGGCCATCTTGCTGCACCTTATTTACTTTTGTTACTTGGTACTCGTTATGAATTACCTTTGTAGGATTGAAAGTATGTCTAGAGGGGGGGGTGATTAGACAACTTGACCAAATAAAAACTTAACCTTTTCCCAATTTTAGTTCTTGGCAGATTTTAACAACTTAGCACAAGTCAAGCAATCTTAACAAAATTCAAGAAAGTACGCAAAGAGTATATGAGCAGCGGAAAGTAAAGCATGCAACTTGCAAGAATGTAAACTAAAGGGTTTGGAGAGTGCAAACACAATAGGAGACACAGATATTTTTTCATGGTTCCAATAGGTGGTGCTATCGTACATCACGTTGATCGAGACTTCAACCCACGAAGACTAACGGTTGTGCGAGTCCACGGCGGGCTCCACCCACGAAGGGTCCACGAAGAAGCAACCTTGTCTATCCCACCATGGCCATAGCCCACGAAGAACGTGCCTCACTAGGGTAGATCTTCACGAAGTAGGCGATCTCCTTGCCCTTACAAACTCCTTGGTTCACTCCACAATCTTGTCGGAGGCTCCCAAGTGACACCTAACCAATCTAGGAGACACCACTCTCCAAAAGGTAATAGATGGTGTGTTGATGATGAACTCCTTGCTCTTGTGCTTCAAATGATAGTCTCCCCAACCCTCAACTCACTCTCATGGGATTTGATTTGGTGGAAAGAGGATTTGAGTGTAAAGCAACTTGGGGAAGGCTAGAGATCAATATTCATATGGTTGGATTGGAATATCTTGGTCTCAACACATGAGTAGGTGGCTCTCTCTCAGAAAATGGGTAATGGAAGTGTAGGCATGATCTGATAGCTTCCCTCACGAATTAGGAGAGGGTGGAGGGGTATATATAGCCTCCACACAAAATCTAACCGTTACACACATTATACCAAACTCTGTGTGACCGAATCAGAAAACTCGGTCGGACCGATTTAGTACATATGTGACCGTTAGGCAATTTCGGTGGGACCGACATGTCATCTCAGTGGGACCGATATCATTAGGGTTAGGGCATAACGTAATCTCGGTTGGACCAATTACTCAAACTCGATTGGACCGACTTTGGTAATAAGCTAACAGAGAGTTGGTTAGGCAAACTCGGTGGGACCGATTCGCTCGTCTCGGTGGGACTGAAGCATTACGAGAAGGAAACAGAGAGTTTGCATTGCAGACTTGGTGGGACCGGTCGCTCATCTCGGTTAGACTGAAATGTTATGAAGGGAAACAGAGAGTTTGCAACCCCATCTCGGTGAGACCGAGATCCCTATCGGTGAGACCGAAAAGAGTAGGGTTTTTGGCAGTGGCTATGTCAAATGAACTCGGTGGCGCTGGATGGATCAAATTGGTGGGGCCGAGTTTGACTTTCTGTTTGGGACATATGTGGATGTGAGAAAGTGGTTTAGGGCTTTTGGAGCATATCACTAAGAATTTTGAGCAAGCAAGCCATTAAGCAACACCTCATCCCCTTTTAATAGTATTGTCTTTCCTATAGACTCAATGTGATCTAGCATCACTAAAATAGAAAATGTAGAGTCTTGGACTTTGAAGCTTGAGCCAATCTTTTGTCCTTAGCATTCTGAGGGGTCCACATTCCTTAACCATGCCATGCCAATCATTGAACTTTCCTGAAATATTTATAATGTAATCGCATTAGTTCAATGAGCTATATGTTGTTAATCATTACCAAAACCACCCAGGGATAGTTGCACTTTCAATCTCCCCCTTTTTGGTAATTGATGACAACATATAGATCAAAGCTTCGACAAATGATGATAAGATTGAAATACATTGTCGCTTTGAGAAGTATGTGACAAACAAGAGCTCCCGCTAAATTTGTGCATTATTTAAATTTGCTTTGGACTGCAATTGCACAATGTGTTAGGATCATGGGTCACTCTTACATCTCACATACATCTTCGTGGAGCGCTAAAAATGATAGTAATTGAAAACATGCACTCATCACCAAGCAAAGTGAATGATCATCAATGGATATGAAGGATAATATCATTCAAGCACACATTAAAGTAGCATGTGATCAAACACATGATCATCCAAGTATCTCACAAAAGACATATTGGAACAAGCAAACACACAATAAAGTTCAAGAAAGTAAAATGCAAAGAGAGACAAAATAACACACTCTCTCTCTCGAGGACTATGATCTATACATATTTCTCCCCCTTTGGCAACAAGTACCAAAAAGTTAAAAATATGCATAGTGCTATGCGTCTCTCAGGCTTGGTCTTCATGAGGTGGTGTAGAGATGACTCCAAGGATGAAAGTGTCTGTAGATGTGGCTGGAGCTGGTGGAGTGGCTGCTGGAGCTAGTGGCACTGAAGCTGTGGTTGTTGGTGCAGATGTAGTAGCTCTTGTGTCTGGGACAGGCACTGCAGCAGACCTCTAACTTCTGAGCACTCTAGTAAAAGCATCTGTAGTAGACTTTCCCTTCTTCTCCTCACTTCCTGCTGAAGTAGCTCAACCACTGACTGAATCTCAGTTACCTTGACATCAAGATCATAGAATTTCTGCTCAATGATCCTCTCCAAGCTCTCTTGGTTTTGAGTCAGGGTGGCCAAGCCCTTCTCAATTCTCAAGGTGGATTGGATCAGATATCCAAGCTGATCTTGCTTGCTCTTCAAGAACACTTGATATGCCTCTTCAGCTGTTGGCATCTTGGCATCTTTCTCTGCCCTTGCCTTCTCTCTCTTCTCATGTGCTTGCACTGAGGATGGATCTTCCTTAGTCATGACAACAATCTTGTCCTCAAAGTTTGGCCTGAGGGTAAATGCCCCTTGTCCAACAGATATGTGCATGTGCCCATCTTGGTGTTGATGAGCACCTGATTTTGTGGAGCATGCCCACAAGATCTCTTCTGATCTACAGTTGTCCTCTTGATTGTTTCCACAATCAGACTCATCACTTTGAACTTTTGAGGGACATCAAATATATGCAGCAAGTTTATGGAGTGTCCTCTAATCATTCTGTGATCTCTTGATTTTGGCAACAGAGTGTGCCTCAGAATGGTATTGATAGTAGGCAGGCCTAACAGTGAGTGTTTCACTAAGCCAAACTTGTGAGTCTCCAGGTCTGCATCAGGAATCTCCTTGTACATACTAGCCATTGAGTTGTGATCCTTCTTCTTCTTGGCATAGACATCCAAGTCATCTTCATGATCAATCTAGCCCACTCACCAACTGTAGACTGGTACCTTGTACCCTCTGACATCCATACAATTCTGTCATCTGGATAGAAATGAGCAGTAGAGTATAATTGCATGATCAGCTCATCATTCCACTTTGTGAGCTTCTGGCCAACAAACTTGTTAACCTCACAGGCCTTGAAGCTATCATAAACACCTGGGAAGTGATCTTCATTCTCTCTAATGTAGGTCCGATCAACCCATCTCATGTGACACACTATGGGCCTCTTGTCAAGTAGGATTGTCTCATAGAAATCTTGTTGTTCCTTTGTGTGGAACCTGTAATCCACAACAGTTCTCCTTTTGACAGCATATGGCTCAGCCTTTCTCCACTGTCTCAGTCCTGCATCCTTGCCGATCCTCATGTCTTCTGCAACAGGATGTGCATCATTATGGTCTGGGATCTTTGGCTTCAGCTTCCTTAGCACTTGGGCTTCAGCTTCCTATTCTTCAATCTCAGGCAATGGGGCCTTGTTCTTCTCCTCAGCAGGTATGTTCCTGGTACTCCTCTTGGGTGCAGTCTTGGTAACTGGAGCAGCAGCTTTGGGAGCAGTTTTGGGCATAGCAGCAGCCCCTGACTTTATAGCATCTCCCATGAGCTTCTGTGCCTTAGGTGCTGGAGCAGCATCCTCTTCCTCTTCATCATATCTCATCTTAGAGGGCTTGCCAATGATCCTGGTAGTGGTCTTCTTGACTCTCTCTTTCCCCTCCTTCCCTTCTGCAACAGTCTCTTTGGGTTCAGATCCCAAAGTTTCTTGAGTGAAGACTCTGGACTTAGACATAGGAACTCTCCTTGCTAGTGCTTTCTTGTTCAACCCTGGCTTGGTTGAAGCAGCAGTACCATATTCTTTCTTCAGCACTTTCTTCTTTGAGTGGCCTCATCCTCAGCTGCAACATAATCTTCATCTTCTAAATCCGAAGTTCTCTTCTTCCTTATTCTAATAGCTGCTTTGGGCAAGTTAATAGGTGCGTTCCTGCTGCCCTCATCATAGCTGCTGGAGGGACTAGTGCCCTCACTAAACTGTCCTTGCTGTTCAGACCTGTTCTGGCTGTCACTCTGGTCAGACATCTTGCAGGCAAACTGTCAACAGACCCTGTGAATAGGTTGTAGATGAGGTAGAGTAAATGAGCATCACAAATTACGGAGGTTTTGCAAAACAAATTGAGTCAAAAAGCTTAGTTTTAGTTCTCTGCAGAAGTGATCTCGGAGCTACCGAATTGACAAACTCGGTGGTACCGAAGCAACACTTGGAACCTAAACTAGTGAACTCGGTTGGGCCGAGTCACAGGTCGGTGGCACCTAGATTGCTAGGGTCTCACATAATCCTGAACTCGGTTACATTGATTTGCACGTTTTGGTCAGACCAAAAAGCGCATGTGCAATGGCCTAAGCCGAATCGGTGACACCGATTTCTACATTTCGGTCGGTCCGAGATGAGTTCTGTGGAGGGCTAACCCTAAAATTTTCAAATCAATCTAGACCTAAGGAAGATTTAGCTGGATAGATTAATCTCATTCGTGGCAAGAAGCATGGCATTGTCCTTGTGCTAGGAATCAGAGTGAAAAAGACAACACAAGGGGTCGAACACATACCCTAGAGCGGCGAGTGTTCGCTACGGCAGCAACGACGGAGCAGAATCCGTCGACGGCGGCAGAGTCCAATCGCGGAAGGTCATTGGCAGCAAGGAGACGATCCGGAGACCCGAGGAGGCAGAGCAGGACACACCCGGGCTGATAAGATTTGAAGTAATTCCCAAAATCTCACCCGTGGGTATTTATATCCCGACCCTGTCGGTGTGACCGAGTGGAACAACTCGGTGGCACCGAGATTGCAGAATTGCAAGCTGTTGCTGCAACTCGGTGTGACCAAAGTGTTCAAATTGATTGCACCGAGATGAAAACCTAGATCAACTTAATGAACTCGGTTTGACTGAAATGGATTTCTCTGTCAGACTGAAATGCACAAAGAGGTTTTGGAAGTTTAAGTCTATGACAAATCGGGGACTCCGAGTGCTCCTCTCCCAGAGTGGTTCAAATCTGACTTGATCAAACTTTGTGATGTAGCATGAATAGAGTTTGAGATGAGAAAAGCATAAATAGCTAGAGAAGGTTCTTAGGCATTCTTGTCCATCCACTTGGCAAAATAAAAAGATCCAAACAATCAAAACAACAAGTAGATGTTCTCGAATGAGTAAAATATGCAACCAACATGCTCATACAATAAAATGGCAAATGAAATATGTGGCAAAGCATGCACAACCAATTCTAGCATCTATCAAACAATTGGCGATGACTAGGTCTTCTATATATGAGTATATTGACTTAGGAGTCAAATGAGAGCATTTGATCATAGGTCATACTCATCGTTTAAGCACAAGTGGGGTTACCACTTTTACATAAAGCATTGTTGTGTTCACACCATTAGAGTTGCTTTATCTCAATTCTTTAGAGTAAAGCTCCTATAGATGTGAGATCCCCCCTAAGAGGGATGAACTAACCTTGGGTTTTGTCAATGATGACTTCATGTAGGTGTTGAAGATGTGGATGCTCAATGTTGTTGATCATTTGGAGCAATCCATTGGAGTGAGTTGCACTTTCAATACCTACACGGGTTAGTCCCACAAGGAACAAGCAAGGATATCCATAGACATAGAGTGATGCACACACAAGATGATGTCCATGAAAGCATTAGGTTACCTTGTCCCTTGTCTTACTAACAAGAGGGTTTGTGACTCCTTGAACTAGTGCAAAATGTGGAAGTTGATTGCACTTGTCCTTGCCATAATGATATGAGTGAAGTATATTGGTGGAGTCACCCTCAAGAACTCTCTAGTCCTTCTTCTTTGGGATCCACATCATCTTGATGGGAATCCTTGGGGTAGTAGTGGAACTTGATGAAGTAGAGCTTGATGTAGTCTTGGGAGCCCACTTGACCAAGGCCTTGGAAGCTTCTTCAAATGCATCGATCTCCTCTTGAAGCTTGTCCTTGCCTTTTTGCTTGTGGTCTTGTGGTGGAAGATCATCTTGAGCTTGTGTCCCTTGGAAAGAAGTAGGATCATACTTCTCTTGTTGGGGAACAAACTTCATCTTGGGGTATTGATCTTCTTCCCACTCAACTTCATTGGCATTGAACTTTCGTTCAAAACCAACACCTTTATTCTTCCGGTGCCTTCCTTGCTTGCGTACAATTTCCTCAAATTGCTTACTCCCGACAAGGCTCTTGTAGACACCCTTCTCTATAATTCCCTTCAATATGCTATTTTCTTGCTCAAATGTTCTTGGCTAAGAGAATCATTAGTGGAATCAAGAGAACTACTAGAAGCAACAACATTGGTTTTAGCATGATTATTGTTACTACTAGAAGAAGAATCTTTCTTACTCTTGTTACTATACTTGACTTGTGGCATGTAAGTCGATAAGAGTAAACGCTTGGCAATGTAAGAAGAACTTTCTTGCGAAGATCATCATTGATTGCCTTTAAAAACCCATGCTCTTGCTCAAGGTTGAGCTTTCAAAGCGTAACTTCTCATGAGTCTTTAAAAGTTCTCGATGATCTTCCAAGGTAGTTTCATGAGCTAACTTAAGAGTGTTTAGTTCTTTAGTTAGGAGCTCAATCTTCTCCTTATTATTGTCATTCGTTTTATCTTGATTAGCATGATTAATTGACGTTTCATCATAGTATTCATCACTAGAGTTGTCAAAAAGTAAATCATCATCACATAACAAGTCATCTTCATCACTATTGAAATCAACATATTCGGGGTGTGATACCTTTGGGCCTTTAGCCATGAAGCATCTTCCAATTCCTTCATTTGGTGAGTCAAATATGTCGTAGGAGTTGGTTGACACAGGTGCTAGACCGGCAACACCTTCATCTTGAGTATATTCGGAGTCGGAGTGATAGCTTCTCTCGGAGTGATGGTCGGAGTCGGAGCCGTATACCCATTCACCAACATGAGCTTGATGTCTTCGCTTTGTGTAGCTCTTTGATGATTTTTCCTTCCGTTCTGAATCCTTGCTTCTCCGGGAGGTTCTTCGTTCATGATGATCATCTCTACTCCTCCTCTCTCTTGGTGGTGATTCTTATCTTCTACCTCTTCTTTTGGGTGAATCTTCTCTCCTTTTGTAAGGAGTCGTACACTCATTGGAATAGTGTTCGGGTCTTCCACAATTGTAGAAATTACATTCACGACTCGAAGATCTTTTGTCATTGTAGGACCTTGACTTGGAACTCCTTTCCTTGCTTCTACTCTTGTAGAACTTGTTGAAGTTTTTCACCATTAAGCTCAATTCCTCATTGAAGGTTTGTTTCTCACTTGATGATGTAGGAGCATCACATGAGGCTTTGTAAGCACCACTTGACTTGTGGTGAAGCTCTTCCTTATCCTTGAGTGACATCTCATGAGCAACAATTCTTCCAATGACTTCAGTTGGCTTGAGATCTTTGTAATTGGGCATCATTTGGATCAATATGCACACGGTATAATATTTTTCCATCCAAGGCTCTTAGGATCTTCTTGATGATGAATTTGTCGGTCATCCCTTCACTTCCTAAGCCAGCAATCTCATTTGTAATGAGAGCAAGCCTAGAGTACATTTCAGCGACACCTTCACCATCCTTCATTTTGAACTTGTCAAGTTGACTTTGAAGCACATATAATTTGGAATCCTTGACGGGGTCGGTACCTTCGTGCATGTCAATCAAAGTATCCCAAATTTCCTTTGCATTCTCAAGGCGGCTAATTTTGTTGAATTCTTTGGGACACAATCCATTGAAGAGGATATCACAAGCTTGAGCGTTGTATTGCGGCATCTTCAACTCTTCCGCGGTAGCTTCACGGTTTGGTTCTCTCCCATAGAAGAATTCACCTTGCAAGCCAATACACACAATAGCCCAAACAGCAGGGTTATGTCCAAGAATATGCATCTTCATCTTATGCCTCCAACTAGCAAAATTAGTACCATCAAAGTAAGGACCTCTACGGTGGTAATTACCCTCGCTACACGCCATACTCTCCTAGGTTGTGAAACCAAGGCTCTGATCACCAAAAGATATGGAAATCAAGGCAAATGGAGACCAAAGCTCTGATACCAATTGTAGGATCGAAAGTATGTCTAGAGGGGGGTGATTAGACTACTTGACCAAATAAAAACTTAACCTTTTCCCAATTTTAGTTCTTGGCAGATTTTAACAACTTAGCACAACTCAAGCAATCTTAACACAATTCAAGAAAGTATGCAAATAGTATATGAGAAGCGGAAAGTAAAGCATGCAACTTACAAGAATGTAAAGGGAAGGGTTTGGAGAGTGCAAACGCAATAGGAGACACAGATGTTTTTGTCGTGGTTCCGATAGGTGGTGCTATCGTACATCCACATTGATGGAGACTTCAACCCACGAAGGGTAATGGCTGCGCGAGTCCATGGAGGGCTCCACCCACGAAGGGTCCACGAAGAAGCAACCTTGTCTATCCCACCATGGCCATCGCCCACAAAGGACTTGCCTCACTAGGGTAGATCTTCATGAAGTAGGCGATCTCCTTGCCCTTACAAACTCCTTGGTTCACTCCACAATCTTGTCGGAGGCTCCCAAGTGACACCTAACCAATCTAGGAGACACCACTCTCCAAAAGATAATACATGGTGTGTTGATGATGAACTCCTTGCTCTTGTTCTTCAAATGATAGTCTCCCCAACCCTCAACTCACTCTCATAGGATTCGATTTGGTGGAAATATGATTTGAGTGGAAAGCAACTTGGGGAAGGCTAGAGATCAAGATTCATATGGTTGGATTGGAATATCTTGGTCTCAACACATGAGTAGGTGGCTCTCCCTCAAAAAATGGGTAATGGAAGTGTAGGCACGATATGATAGCTTCCCTCCGAATGAGGAGAGGGTGGAGGGGTATATATAGCATCGACACAAAATCTAACCGTTACAAACATTATACCAAACTCGGTGGGACCGAATCAGAAAACTCGGTCAGACCGATTTAGGACATATGTGACCGTTAGGCAATTTCGGTGGGACCGACATGTCATCTTGGTGGGACCAATATCATTAGGGTTAGGGCATAATGTAATCTCGGTTGGACCAATTACTCAAACTCGGTTGGACCGACTTTGGTAATAAGCTAACAGAGAGTTGGTCAGGCAAACTCG
Source organism: Triticum dicoccoides (assembly GCF_002162155.2). Taxonomy (NCBI): domain Eukaryota; kingdom Viridiplantae; phylum Streptophyta; class Magnoliopsida; order Poales; family Poaceae; genus Triticum; species Triticum dicoccoides. The sequence continues at coordinate 351,531,832 of NC_041383.1, forward strand.
ATGGGACCGATTCGCTTGTCTCGGTGGGACCGAAGCATTACGAAAAGGAAACAGAGAGTTTGCATTGCAGACTCGGTGGGACCGATCGCTCATCTCGGTTAGACCGAAACGTTACGAAGGGAAACAAAGAGTTTGCAACCCCATCTCGGTGAGACCGAGATCCCTATCAATGAGACCGAAAAGACTAGGGTTTCTGGCAGTGGCTATGTCAAATGAACTCGGTGGCGCCAGATAGATCAAATCGATGGGGCCGAGTTTGACTCTTAGTTTGGGACATATGTGGATGTGAGAAAGTGGTTGAGGGCTTTTGGAGCATATCACTAAGCATTTTGAGCAAGCAAGCCATTAAGCAACACCTCATCCCCTTTTAATAGTATTGGCTTTCCTATAGACTCAATGTGATCTTGGATCACTAAAATTGAAAATGTAGAGTCTTGGACTTTGAAGCTTGAGCCAATCTTTTGTCCTTAGCTTTTTGAGGGGTCCACATTCCTTATCCATGCCATGCAAATCATTGAACTATCCTGAAATATTTATCTTGCAATGGTGTTAGTTCAGTGAGCTATATGTTGTTAATCATTACCAAAACCACCCAGGGATAGTTGCACTTTCAACCTTATCACAAAACTATCTGTTACCGACAATTGCAGTGCTTGCAGAGAATACCTTACTAAAAACTGCTTCTCATTTCCTTCTGCTCCTCGTTGGGTTCGACACTCTTACTTATCGAAAGGACTACGATAGATACCCTACACTTGCGAGTCATCACTTCTCCAGGATCCGGCATCTCCCTAGGTGCCCGCGGTGGTGCTTCTTCTCGCGGCGGGGGCAATTGGCCACGGGGCAGCCATGTGACGAGGGAAGGCGCGCCATGGTTTCCATCCTCCTAGACCGCGCTTCCCCTTGATGGATATGCTCCCGGAGTTTATGGTGTGGTCGAAGAGGCCCGCCTACACCTTGCTCTGGCTTCCACGTTTCTTCACCGGCGAGCTGTCGACCTCGGGGCTCGACGGCCTCTGGCTGTAGGCTGATGGCTGTTGCAGTAGGGCCTTATGGGTTGGGATCGTGGTCACCGCTGCAGGCAACATGATCCTGGCCCGCGGCTGGCAGGTGTTTGCCCGTCCATGAGGCCTAAGCGGAAGGTTCACCCTCCACTTCAAGTACGATGGCCTTGCGACCCTCTTCATGAGGGTGTTTAGGGAAGACGGCCGCCGCACGGGGAGCTGCCCAGAAGACGACAACGGCAAGGATGAGCTTGGCTTTGACGACGTCCAAACTTCCTCCCGCAGCGGCGGCTCTTCTTCAGGCGAGAGCTCCAGCAGTGGTGGCTATGACCAACCTCCATGCCGCCTAGCTTGCATCGAGGAAGGCAGCGGATCGTCTCGTGGCAGTGCCCCGGTGAAGTAGGAGGAGGGCCCGATCTGAGCTCGAGGCTGCCGACCTTGGCTTTAGGACCCGTTGTGGCCTTGCGAGCCGCTTTTGTTTAACCTTTCCTTTCTTCTGCAATTTGAAAAAAGTAGGGTGCCCCGCTGGGGTGTGTAATAAACTATGGCAGTTATGCCCTTTATGCTATGCTTATTATCTTAATGTTGTGCCATGATATTTGTATTCTGGGTAGGCACGGGTAGGGTAACTTAGCTTGACATGCTTGCAGTAGCTTCACACCTCGCGGGGGCGTGGACCTTGATGCCTGGTAGAGCCTCCCTTCCTAATGACTCTGGGGCCACTGATCTCGGGAGGTGTTGTAGGTCTTGGGAGACGTCGTAGAGCTGCTGGAGAGCTATTTTAAAGAAAAAACTTTAACAGGACAACACGTTCTTCCTTGGGTGAGCCCCTTGCCAAAGGCTTAGTTGCGGCTTAGTGCACCATGTCGCGCTGCCCGAGGAGCACGGTCATGAGAGGGCATCCAAGCTCACAAGCTCGATCAAGGGCTCCTCGCGAGGATTAAGAAAGCTGAAGCACAAGGGCAGTGGGGTTTTGGCGAGGCATGCTTGCATGCGGGTAGACCCGAGCGCACACACCTGCCTAGCCCCCACGTGCGGGGTGCGTGAGGAAGAGCGACGGGCAACTACCACCCTTTCCTGGCCAAGGCTAAGAACGATTGGAGCGAGAGGAGAGAAAACCCAGCTTGGCGAATGCTACGTCTTGAGCTTGCGTTGGTTTTCCTTGAAGAGGAAAGGGTGATGCAGCAAAGTATCAATCAAGTAGGAGGCTCCTCAGAAGTCCCACACCCCCACACAAACAAACAAGAACTCGCAACCAACGCAATAAAGGGGTTGTCAATCCCTTCATGACCACTTGCAAAAGTGAGATCTCATAGAGATAATATGATAAGATATATATATATATATATATATATATATATATATATATATATATTTGGTATTTTATGATATAGATTGGAAAAGTAAAGATGCAAATAAAAGTAGATTGAATGCTTATATGATAAGAGATAGATCCGGGGGCCATAGGTTTCACTAGTGACTTCTCTCAAGATAGCATCAGTATTACGGTGGGTGAACAAATTACTGTCGAGCAATTGATAGAAAAGCGAATAATTATGAGATTATCTAGGCAGGATCATGCATATAGGCATCATGTCTGTGACAGGTAGACCGACTCCTGCCTGCATCTACTACTATTACTCCACACATATCCAGCATGCATCTAGAGTATTAAGTTCATAAAGAACTGAGTAACGCATTAAGAAAGATGACATGATGTAGAGGGATAAACTCATGGAATATGATATAAACCCCATCTTTTTATCCTCGATGGCAACAATACAATACGTGCCTTGATGCCCCTGCTGTCACTGGGAAAGGACACCGCAAGATTGAACCCAAAGCTAAGCACTTCTCCCATTGCAAGAAAGATCAATCTAGTAGGCCAAACCAAACTGATAATTCGAAGAGACTTGCAAAGATAACTTAATCACACATAAAAGAATTCAGAGGAGATTCAAATATGTCTCATAGATAAACTTGATCATAAACCCACAATTCATCGGATCTCGACAAACACACCGCAAAAAGAGTTACATCGAATAGATCTCCAAGAAGATCAAAGGGAACTTTGTATTGAGATTCAAAGAGAGAGAAGAAGCCATGTAGCAAATAACTATGGACCCGAAGGTCTGTGGTAAACTACTCACAACTCATCGGAGAGGCCTTGGAGATGATGTAGAGGCCCTCCGTGGTCAATTTCCCCTCCGGCGGAGCGCCGGTGAAGGCTCCAAGATGGGATCTCGCGGATACAGAAGGTTAAGGCGGTGGAAATAGTTTTTCGTGGTCGCTTCTGATGTTTTCAGGGTACATGGGTATATGTAGGAGGAAGAAGTACGTCGGTGGACGCCCGAGGGGCCCACGAGGGTGAGGGGCGCGCCGGGCACCCTCGGGGATGCCTCCTTTGTTTCTTGACTTCCACTCCAAGTCCTCTCGATCACGTTTGTTCCAAAAACATCGCTCCTGAAGGTTTCATTCCGTTTGGACTTTGTTTGATATTCCTTTTCTTCGAAACACTGAAATAGGCAAAAAAAACAGCAATTCGGGTTGGGCCTCTGGTTAGTAGGCTAATCCCAAAAAATGATATAAAAGTGTAAAGTAAAGCCCATAAACATCCAAAACGGGTAATATAATAGCATGGAACAATAAAAAATAATAGATACGTTGAAGAGGTATCAAGCGTCCCCAAGCTTAATTCCTGCTCGTCCTCGAGTAGGTAAATGATAAAAACAGAATTTTTGATGTGGAATGCTACCTATTATAATTCTCAATGTAAATTTCTTTATTGTGGCATGAATGTTCAGATCCAAATGATTCAAAATAAAAGTTCAGATTGACATAAAAATAGTAATACTTCAAGCATACTAATCAAAGCAATCATGTCTTCTCAGAATAACATGGCTAAAGAAAGTTCATCCCTACAAAATCATATTGTTAGGTCATGCTTCATTTTTGTCACAGAAAAATGCTCCCATCTTGCACACCCCCGATGACAAGCCAAGCAATTGGTTCATACTTAAATAATCTCAAACTTTTTCAACTTTCACGCAATACATGAGCTTGAGCCATGGATATAGCACTATGGGTGGAATAGAATATGATGATGGAGATTGTGTGGAGAATACAAAAAAGGAGAAAGTCTCACATTGACGAGGATAATCAACGGGCTATGGAGATGCCCATCAATTGATGTCAACATGAGAAGTAGGGATTGCCATGCAATGGATGCACTAGAGCTATAAATGTATGAAAGCTCACCAAAACAAACTAGTGGATGTGCATCCAACTTGCTTGCTCACGAAGACCTAGGGCATTTTGAGGAAGCCCATCGTAGGAATACACAAGCCAAGTTCTATAATGAAAAGTTCCCACTAGTATATGAAAGTGAAAACATGAAAGACTTTCTAAATGAAGAACATGGTGCTACTTTGAAGCACAAGTGTGGAAAATGATAGTAACATTGCCCCCTTTTTTTTCTTTTTCTTCCTTTTTTTGGGCCTTTCTTTTTTTTCTTTTGGCCTTTCTTTTTTTTCTTTTTTTTTCTTTGGCCTTTCCTTTTTATTTTTATTTTTGGCCTTTCCTTTTTTTATTTAGGGACAATGCTCTAATAATGATGATCATCACACTTCTATTTATTTACAACTCAGAACTAGAACAAGATATGACTCTATATGAATGCCTCTGGCGGTGTACCGGGATGGGCAATGAATCAAGAGCGACATGTATGAAAAATTATGCATGGTGGCTTTGCCACAAATACGATGTCAACTACATGATCATGCAAGGCAATATGACAATGATGATGTGTGTCATGATGATGGACGGAACGGTGGGAAGTTGCATGGCAATATATCTTGGAATGGCTATGGAAATGCCATAATAGGTAGGTATGGTGGCTGTTTTGAGGAAGATATAAGGAGGTTTATGTGTGATAGAGCATATCGTATCACGGGGTTTGGATGCACCGACGAAGTTTGCACCAACTCTCAAGGTGAGAAAGGGCAATGCACGGTACCGAAGAGGCTAGCAATGATGGAAGGGTGAGAGTGCATATAATCCATGGACTCAACATTAGTCAAAAAGAACTCATGTACTTATTGCAAAAATCTACAAGTCATCAAAAACCAAGCACTACGCACATGCTCCTAGGGGGATAGATTGGTAGGAAAAGACCATCGCTCGTCCCCGACCGCCACTCATAAGGATGCACAATCTAAGAACACCTCATGTTTCAAATTTTTTACACAACTTTTACCATACGTGCATGCCACGGGACTTGCCAACTTCAACACAAGCATTCTTTAAATTCATAATCACCCAACTAGCATGACTCTAATATCACTACCTCCATATCTCAAAACCAATTATCCAGTATCAAATTGATCATAGCATCCAATTCACTTCCTATGATAGTTTTTATTATACCCAACTTGGATGCCCATCATTCTAGGACCAATTTTATAACCATAGCAAATACCATGATGTTCTAAGAGACTCAAAATAATATAAGTGAAGCATGAGATATTAAGAATTTCTTCAAAATTAAGCCACCGCCGTGCTCTAAAAGATATAAGTGAAGCACTAGAGCAAAAACTATCTAGCTCAAAAGATATAAGTGAAGCACATATAGTATTCTAATAAATTCCAATCAAGTGGGTTTCTCCCCAAAAGGTTTGTACAGCAAGGATTATTGTGGTAAACTAAAAAGCAAATACTAATATCATACAAGACTCTCCAAGCAAAACACATATCATGTGGCGAATAAAAATATAGCTCCAAGTAAAGTTACCGATAGACGAAGACGAAAGAGGGGATGCCTTCCGGGGCATCCCCAATCTTAGGCTTTTGGTTATCCTTGAATATCTTGGGATGCCATGGGCATACCCAATCTTAGTCTCTTGCCACTCCTTATTCCATAGTCCATCAAATCTTTACCCAAAACTTGAAGACTTCACAACACAAAACTCAACAGGAAATCTCATAAGCTCCGTTAGTGCAAGAAAGAAAACCACCACATAAGGTACTGTAATGAACTAATTATTTATTTATATTGGTGTTAAACCTACTGTATTCCAACTTCTCTATGGTTCATACCCTTACATACTAGCCATAGATGCATCAAAATAAGCAAACAACACACGAAAGACAGAATCTGTCAAAAACAGAACAGTCCGTAGCAATCTGTAACTCTTGAATACTTCTGGAACTCTAAAAATCCTACAAAAATAGCAAGTGCTGGGAAATTTGTCTGTTGATCCACATCAAAAAGAATAAACGCAAAAGTACGTTTCTGTGAATTACTAAAATTATTTTCGTGCGCGCAAAGTTTCTATTTTTCAGCAGAATCAAATTAACTATCACCATAGGTTATCCTATAGGTTCTACTTGGCACAAACACTAATTAAAACATGAAAACACATCTAAACATAAGATAGATGAAAAATGTATTACTAAACAGAAGAAAAAACAAAAAACAAAAGTAAAATTGGGTTGCCTCCCAACTAGCGCTATCATTTAACGCCCCTAGCTAGGCATAAAAGCAAGGATAGATCTAAGTAGTGCCATCTTTGGCATTCAATTCATAAGTAGTTCGCATGATAGATTGATAAGGTAATTTGACTATATTTCTTGGAAAGTGCTCCATGACTTTCCTTAATGGAAATTGGAATGTAATATTCCCTTCCTTCATATCAATAATTGCACCAATCGTTCTAAGGAAAGGTCTACCAAAAATAATAGGACATGAAAGATTGCAATCTTTGTCAAGAACGATAAAATCTACGGGCACATAGTTCCTATTTCCAACAATAAGAACATCATTGATTCTTCCCATAGGCTTTTTAATGGTGGAATCCGCAAGGTGCAAATTTAAAGAGCAATCATCAAGATCATGGAAACCTAGAATATCACATAAAGTTTTCGGAATCGTGGAAACACTAGCACCCAAATCACACAAAGCATAACACTCATGATCTTTAATTTTAATCTTTATAGTAGGTTCCCATTCATCATAAAGTTTTCTAGGTATAGAAACTTTCAAATTAAGTTTTCCATCATAAGATTGCATGAAGGCATCAACAATATGTTTGGTAAAGGCTTTATTTTGACTATAAGCATGAGGAGAATTCAAAACGGATTGCAACAAGGAAATACAATCTTCTAAAGAACAATTATCATGATTAAATTTCTTGAAATCCAAGATAGTGGGTTCAATGCTATTTAAAGTCTTGACCTCTCCAATCCCACTTTTACCAAATTTAGCATCAACATCTAAAAACTCTAAATCATTGGGACGCCTTTTAACTAAAGTTGACTCATCGCAGTTCCATCATTATTAAGATTCATATTGCAAAACAAAGATCTAATAGGGGACACATCAATAACTTTTAGATCTTCATCATTATTTTCATGGAAACTAGAAGAACACGCCTTTACAAAGCAATCTTTCTTAGGACGCAATCTAGCGGTTCTTTCTTTGCACTCATCAATGGAAATTCTCATATCTTTGAGAGACTCATTGATATCATGCTTAGGAGGAGTAGATGTAAGTTTCAAAGAATCAACATCAAGCGAAAGTCTATCAACGTTCCTAGCCAAATCATCAACTTTAAGCAATTTTTCTTCAAGAAAGGAATTAAAATTCTTTTGAGAGATCATAAATTCTTTAACACTATTCTCAAAATCAGAGGGCATCTTATTATAATTTCCATAAGAATTATTGTAGGAATTTCCATAATTATTAGAGGAATTACTAGGGAACGGTCTAGGATTAAAGTTTCCTCTATAAGCATTGTTACCAAAATTATTCCTACCAACAAAATTCACATCCATAGATTCATTATTATTCTAAATCAAAGTAGACAAAGGCATATTATTGGGATCAATAGGAGCACTGTTAGTAACAAATAATTTCATAAGTTCATCCATGTTTCCACTCAAAACATTAATTTCTTCTATAGCATGAACTTTTTTACTAGTAGATCTTTCGGTGTGCCATTGAGAATAATTAGCCATAATATTATCAAGGAGTTTAGTAGCTTCTCCTAAGGTGATTTCCATCAACGTGCCTCCCGCGGCCGAATCTAAAAGATTTCTGGAAGAAAAATTCAATCCGGCATAAAATTTTTGTATGATCATCCATAATTTCAAACCATGAGTAGGGCAATTGCGAATCATCAATTTCATTCTTTCCCAAGATTGGGCAACATGCTCATGATCAAGTTGTTTAAAATTCATAATATCGTTCCTAAGAGAGATGATCTTAGCGGGAGGAAAATACTTAGAGATAAAAGCATCTTTGCACTTATTCGATGAATCAATACTATTCTTAGGCAAAGACGAAAACCAAACTTTAGCACGATCTCTAAGTGAAAACGGAAATAACTTCAATTTAACAATATCATTATCCGCATCTGTCTTCTTTTGCATCTCACACAAATCAACAAAGTTGTTTAGATGGGTAGCGGCATCTTCACTAGGAAGGTCGGAGAATTGATCTTTCATAAGAAGATTCAGCAAAGGAGCATTGATTTCACAAGACTCAACATCATTAAGAGGAGCAATCGGAGTACTAGGGAAATCATTATTATTGGTATTGAAAAAATCACACAATTTGGTATTGTCTTGCACCATCGCGACAAGCAATCCAACACACAAGCAAACAAGAAGGCAATGAAAGAGAGAGGAGATTGGGAAAGAGAGGGCGAATAAAACGGCAAGGGTGAAGTGGGGGAGAGGAAAACGAGAGGCAAATGGCAAATAATGTAAATGCAAGGGAGATGAGTTTGTGATGGGTACTTGGTATGTCTTGACTTGAGCGAAGACCTCCCCGGCAACAGCGCTAGAAATCCTTCTTGCTACGTCTTGAGCTTGTGTTGGTTTTCCTTCAAGTGGAAAGGGTGATGCAGCAAAGTAACGTAAGTATTTCCCTCAGTTTTTGAGAACCAAGGTATCAATCCAGTAGGAGGCTCCTCAGAAGTCCCACGCACCTACACAAACAAACAAGAACTCGCAACCAATGCAATAAAGGGGATGTCTATCCCTTCACGCCCACTTGTGGAAGTGAGATCTGATAGAGATAATATTATATGATAAATATATTTTTGGTATTTTATGATATAGATTGGAAAAGTAAAGATGCAAAGAAAAGTAGATTGAAAGCTTATATGATAAGAGATAGACCCGGGGGCCATAGGTTTCACTAGTGGCTTCTCTCAAGATAGCATAAGTATTACGGTGGGTGAACAAATTACTGTCGGCAATTGATAGAAAAGCGAATAATTATGAGATTATCTAGGCACGATCATGTATATAGGCATCACGTCCGTGACAAGTAGACTGACTCCTTCCTGCATCTACTACCATTACTCCACACATTGACCGCTATCCAGATTGTTGTTGAGGGAAGTGTGAATTGATTTGGTACTTTACATGCTAATCTTTTTCTCCCTATTTTTCTTTTAGTTTTTCAATGGAATTTATAGCGATATAGTAAAAGGGGACGTGACTCTGTTTTGTCTTGTATGAATTGTCAACCTAGAGTATCAGTTGTCTCTTCTGCTGCAAAACTCCCGCCTCTTCAACCCACACCATGGCTTGTTAACCCGAAGTTTGAACGCGTGCGGAAACTCCCTCCTCATCCGAAATCGGTCACGTATACCAAACACGTGAAATCCCCCTTCTACCCCTGAGCCAAAAATGCCACCTCGACATCACTAGTCAAGACCGGTGGGGGTACTTTCATAACTTACCCCACCTTTCGGACAAGCGCGTACCTAACCATGGCTCCCACTCCCTTCCCCTTTGTTCCCCCCATTCACAAACCGAGGTCGCCAAAACCTGCGAAACCCCATGCTACTCCGTCGGCCTCCCGACCGCCGCCCAGCCGGAGCCTCTTCCCCGACGATGTCATCCACAACAACAGCTTGACATCCCTCATCCACTGCACCAGATGAGGATCCTTGTCGATCTCGTCATCGTGCTGGTTCAGCCACCCCATCCTCCAAATCCAAGGAGCTGCCCCGACATTCGCCTCATCTATCGCGCCACCTCCTTCCGCACAACGTCGTCTTCACCTGCCTGACCGGAACCGCTGCACCCTCACCAATTCCTCCCATGAAGTCGAGGCCAACTCGGCACCACCAAGGAGGTTCTGCGCTCACCACTGCATTTTATCTTTTACTCAATCTCATGGGGCTACCGGTGCTCAATATCGAGCAGCCATGGCGGGTCTCCATCGAAGGCACCGTCGCCGACCACTTCCTCCATGGAGTCTCTCCCCCATGCCATTGCTTCCTCGGCGGCGACATCCACACAAGCACTAGCTGTTGCTGCTGTTGTGGCTCTCGCTCGCGTTGCGGCTCTGCTCTTGCTATTGGTCACGATGCTGCTCTTCTCCTGCTTTCATTCATGCTGCTACCTTACTCTGCTCTTGTTGTTTGCCGCGCTGCTGCTCCGCTCTTGCTGCTCCTCTACTCTGCTCTTGCTCTCACTCACACTACTGTTGCTGCTACACGACTTGCTGCAGCTACAGGAGTTGCTGCTTTAGCTCTTGCTCGCGCTGCTACTACACTAGCTGCTCTCTACTAGTGCATTCCCTGCTCGAGCGGTTGTTGATTTAGATCACTGCTTCTCTACTACTAGTGCTCGAGCGGCCTAAACTTCCAGTATGGTGATTTGATACTAGTGTAATCAGTTTCGTCGGTAAAATTCAGTTTTGATAGTAAAATTCAGTTTCGACTGTAAAGTTCAGTTTCTTCAGTTAAGTTCAGAGCCAACAATATTTACAACATCTGTTGGACTAGCCGCGACGCAGCTGATTGTAAGTGCATCTAGTGCCCCTTAGTGATTTTGGTGTACTGAAGACTTATAGGTTAAGGGACTAATGTGTTTGTGAGTGTACATAGGCTCTATAAGTCGATGTGGAGATTGATATCAACGATGAAAGTCGACACCTAAAAATGTATGTCTTCAGCTGAAGACTTTGGTTTTCTTGAAGACTTTGAAAGTGAGGAAATTGGTGTGACCTTGAAGACTAGGATATCCATGTGAGGACTATGAAGTGATACGTCTCCGTCGTATCTACTATTCCTAACGCTTTCCCTCTTGTTTTGGACTCTAATTTGCTTTATTTGAATAAAACTAACCTAGACTGACGCTGTTTTCAGCAAAACTACCATGGTGTTGTTTTTGTGCAGAAATAGAAGTTCTCGGAATGGAACGAAACTTTGTGAGGATTTGTTATACAATAAAAGAAAATATCTGGAGCCAGGAACGAGAGGAGGTGGGCACCTAGGTGGGAAGAACCCACTAGGGTGCGCCACCACCTCCAGGCGCATCCAGGTGGGTTGTCCCCACCTGGTGGCGCCGATGACCCTACAATCGACGCTATAAAATCACATTATTCCAGAAAAAATTAGGGAGAAAGAATTATCGTGTTTCACGAGACGGAGCTGCCGCCATCTCCTGTTCTTCATTGGGAGGCCAGATCTGGAGTCCGTTTAGGGCTCCGGAGAGGGGGATCTTCGATCTTCGTCATCACCAACACATCTCCATTGCCAATTCCATGATGCTCCCCACCGTGAGTGAGTAATTCCTTTGTAGGCTCGCTGTTCGATGAGGAGTTGGATGAGATTCATCATGTAATCGAGTTAGTTTTGTTAGGGCCTTATCCCTAGTATCCACTATGTTCTGAGATTGATGTTGCTATGACTTTGCCATGCTTAATGCTTGTCACTTTGGGCCCAGGTGCCATGATTTCAGATCTGAACCATTTATGTTATCACCATTATATCCATGTTCTTGATCCGATCTTGCAAGTTATAGTCACCTACTACGTGTTATGATCCGGCAACCCCGGAGTGACAATAGTCGGGACCACTCCCGGTGATGACCGTAGTTTGAGGAGTTCATGTATTCACCGTGTGTTAATGCTTTGTTCCGGTTCTCTATTAAAAGGAGGCCTTAATATCCCTCAGTTTCCAGTAGGACCCCGCTGCCATGGGAGGGTAGGACAAAAGATGTCATGCAACTTCTTTCCATAAGCACGTATGACTATTTACGGAATACATGCCTACATTATATTTATGAACTGGAGCTAGTGCCATATCACCCTAGGTTATGACTGTCTCATGATGAATATCATCCAACAAGTCACCGATCCAATGCCTATGAATTTATCTTATATTATTCTTGCTAAGTTACTACTATTGCTACTGCTATCGTTACTGCTATAAAACTATTGCCATCACTGTTACCGTTACTGATGCTGCTACCATTATCAAAACTATCATATTATTGTTCTACTAATCACTTCGCTGCAGATAATTAATCTCCAGGTGTGGTTGAATTGACAACTCAGCTGCTAATACCATCAAATATTCTTTGGCTCCCCTTGTGTCGAATCTATAAATTTGGGTTGAATACTCTACCCCTGAAAACTGTTGCGATCCCCTATAATTGTGGGTTATCAAGACCTTTTTCTGGCGTCGTTGCCGGGGAGCATAGCAATATTTGTTGAGTCACTTGGGATTATTATCATATTATCACTATGAGAAATCTGAAGGATGCTAAGATGAAGATTTTTTTCCCTCAAAGACGAGGGGAGGTAAGGAACTGCCATCCAACTCCGCTTTAGATTCACCTTTTATTATAAGTAAACTTGCAACACCACCACGTCCTAATAATTCTGATATGTCGCAAGTTTTTGATGATGCTACTTCTGCTATGAATGCTACTCATGATGATGCTAGTACCTTGCTTGATGACGATGTGCCACTAGGTGAATTTCTTGATGAACAACTTGCTAGAGTAGGATAACATGATATTGTTGAATCTGATGATGAACTTGAAACTGAAAATCTTGAAACGCCTACTAGTACTAGTCCTCCTAGATATGAATTGCCAAAGCTACCGGAAGGTTATACTATGAGTGAGGAGGAAACTAGAGATATTCTTGCTTGTAAGGATAGAGATAATCTAGAGAAATTATTATGCAAGTATAAAGAAAGATCTCTGAATGCTAAAATGAAATGTGATCCTGAGTTTGCTACTTCACCTATCTTTATTGATGATAAGGATCATGAATTCTCTGTCAACCCAGAGTTAATTACTTTGGTTGAATCTGATCCTTTCCATGGTTATGAAACCGAAACTGTTGTGGCACATCTCACTAAGTTGAATGATATAGCCACCCTTTTTGCTCATGATGAGAAGATTCACTACTATTATATTCTCAAGTTATTTCTGTTCTCATTAAAGGGTGATGCTAAAGCTTGGTACAATACTTGTGCTCCTGGTTGTGTGCGTGGTCCGTAGGATATGATTTATTACTTCTCTGAAAAATATTTCCCTGCTCATAATAAACAAGCTGCCATGCAGGAAATATTTAACTTTGCGCAAATTGAAGAAGAGAGTCTCCCACAAGCTTGGGGGAGGCTTCTCCAATTGCTTAATGCATTGCCTAATCATCCTCTTAAGAAAAATGAAATACTTCATATCTTATATAATGGACTAACCGATGCTTCTAGGGATTTCCTAGATAGTTGTGTTGGTTGTGTTTTCAGGGAACGAACTATTGGGCAAGCTGAAGAATTATTGAATAACACATTGAAAAATTATGATGATTGGACTCCTCATAAAACACCTATTAAACCCACTCCGAAGAAGAGGGGTATCTTATATCTCAACCCTGAAGATATGCAAGAGGCAAAGAAAACTATGAAGGAAAAAGGTATTAAAGCCAAGGATGTAAAAAATTTACCACCTATCGATTAAATTCATGGGCTTGAAGCACCACCACCACCTAAGGTGGTAGAGGTAAAATCTTTAATGAAATTCAATGATAGTGATGATCCTCGTAATAAACATCCTAGTCAATGCCTTTATGAGTTTGATAATTACATTAGAAAACAAGATCACTTCAATGCAAATGCTATGAAACAATTGAAATACAACTCTGATATGATTGATCGCTTGAGTGACTTGTTATTTAGAATATCAAATGATGTTAGAGGTGTAGGAAAGCATGCCTATATGGTCCAAACTCAATTAGAACAAGTTGCTAAATCTCAAAGAGCGTTGCTTGATGAAATGAACAATAATATAAGTGACTTTGCTGTTAGAGTAGCAACTAGAGGAGGTAAAATCAATCAGGAACCACTTATCCTGAGGGACACCCACAGAGAATTGAACACGACTCTCAAAGAATTAACACGGATGCACCTAGTCCTTCTAAAAGGAAAAAGAAGTAGAAAAATGATAGGACTTTCCATGCCTCTAGTGAACCTGAAATAGAAAAACCTCCTTATAATGATAATGAAGTTTCTATCTCTGATGCTGAAACTCAATCTGGTAATGAACACTCACCTCATGATAATGAAAAAGATAATGTTGAGGTTCATGAAGACACTCAACCAAATGATAAAGAACCAGACAATGATGTTGAGATAGAACCCGTTGTTGATCTTGATAACCCACAACCCAAGAATAAAAAATATGATAAAAGAGACTTTGTTGCTAGAAAACATGGTAAGGAAAGAGAACCATGGGTACAAAACCCTACGCCCTTTCCACCTAAGTCAACTAAAAATAAAGATGATGAAGAATTTGAACGCTTTGCCGAAATGATTAGGCCAGTCTTTTGGCATACTCGCTTGACTGGTATCTTAAAAATGCCTCCTTATGCAAAGTACATGAAAGACGTCATCACCAATAAGAGAAAAATACCGGAAGCTGAAATCTCCACTATGCTTGCTAATTATACTTTTAAAGATGCAGTACCTAAAAAACATGGAGATCCGGGATTACCAACTATACCTTGCCCTGTTAAAATAATTTATGTGAAAACTGCTTTATGTGATTTGGGAGCTGGTGTTAGTGTTATGTTGTTCTCTTTATATAAAAGACTTGATTTGACTAAACTCAGACATACTAAAATATCTTTGAAAAAGGCTGACAAATCAAACTGCCATACCTATCGGTATTTGTGAGGATGTGCCTGTTGTTGCTAATGTTACTATTTTGACTGACTTTGTTATACTTGAGATACCCGAGGACGACAACATGTCGATTATCCTTGTTAGATCCTTCTTGAATACTGCAGGGGCTGTTATTGATTGTAATAAAAGCAAGGTCACTTTACATTTCAATGGTAATGAGCATACGGTGCACTTTTCGAAGAAACAATTCCAAGTGAATGGTATTAATGTTATTGAAAAATCTCCAACGATCACTATTGGAAGTTTTCAGCTACCTCTATCTAATGTCAGAAAGAAATATGAAATGATTATTGTTGGGGACATTCATATCCCCATTGAGGTAACTTAGTGATTTACGAAAGTTCTTCGGTTTCATGGTAATCGAAAGTGGTTGTTAAAAAGACTTTATCAACCATATTAATGGATCATTTTTTAGAGGTGTGAACTTGATGAATTTAGTAAGCACTACCTTCTATCCCTACCTTTTGTTTTTTTGTTTTTACTAGTTAAATAACAAATGACATGCTTTGTATGTTTTCTGACTTTTCTGTGCAATAAAAAATGACCCAAAAATAAAAGTTCTCAGAATGCTCTGAAAATTTAACATGATTTTTTCCTGAATATTTCTCAATTTCTGATGCAAATAATATCAGTGGGAGGTGCACCAGGTGGGCACAACCCACGTGGGCACGCCAGGACCCCCAGGCGTGCCCTGGTGGGTTGTGGTCCCCATGTGGGCCCCCTCACTTACTTATTCTTCCCACATCATCACATTCACCCAGAAAAAAAATCACCTTTGCACTCTCTCTCGTGTTCTTGCTCCCGAAACTGCAGATTCCGATCTCCTTGCTCGAAGCTCCGTTTTCGAAACTGTTTCGGGGATTTGTTTCTTGGTATGTGGCCCCTCCATGTGTCCAATTAGTTTGTACTCTTGGTGCTGTTGTAGATGAGCTTGCATGTTGAATTATTAGACTTATAAGTAGTTTGAATGCTTGATATGGCCTCTATACATCCCTATGAGTAGTTGCTATCATTCTTATGAAGTTTTGTTAACAAATTTTTGTGACCAAAACTTTTCAGAAAATTGTACGCGAACATTATGAATTTCTTTGGAAGGAGTTCTTCGAGGAGGAGGTCTTCGGAGGCATCTTCTAGCAGCAGCTCCGCTCATTGGTCTTATGTTGAACCAAATGAAAGTTCCATTCAAAGTGCCGCCACCAAAACGTGCTTATGGCCATGCAACGATTATATGGTGAGCATGGGCATTAAGGACGAATTTGAGCAATATGTTCACAATGCTCCCTACATTTCAGACAAGTGCGACCAACACCTCATCCTCACTGAATCATTTGTCAAAGGATTTAAATTCCTTGCCCATGAGTCTAGGGTGTCGTTTAAACTGCATGAAAATCCATTTACCATTTCTCTAGAAAGGTTTGCTCACCTCTACAAAATCCCATTCTGGGTTCGCTCGATGAGCCACCGAGTTCTGAGTTTGAAATATTTTTGACTAGTATTTGCTATGGTGAAGCTAGGGGAGTGATGCGAGGTAGAATAAAGAGTGTTCATTTTCCTTCAATTCAGTACTTCTCATCATTTAATGGAAAATGTATACACTTTGTGCTCCCGATCTGGGCCTCATACACACCGCTCTCTATGGTGATAGAAGTTATAATCTTGGAGCGATTTTTGCTCGTAGGTTACAGCACAATGCTGGTAGTGGATATTTTTATGGTGAAATTTATGCCACACATTTAGCAAGAGGGTTGGGTGTTTCACCTTTGCCCTATGATCCTATTTTACCCACGTAGTACCTAGACTTTGATGCTATGAAACGTTATAAGATTCTGAGGGGTGATCCCCATAAATTCACTTATAATTTGACGTTTAACAAGGACTCTGTGGTAGACACATATTCGCCTGCACCTGCTCTCTTTAATGTCCATAACAGGGGAAGATATTATGTTCTTGACAGCGAGGCCCGAACTCATAATGAAGCGGTTGTGGTTGCACGGTGGGCTGAGGCATCCGCACCGAGAGCCTCCTTGAGCTACCACTCCGACCATTACACAGGCTACTGACTGATTACCAAGTTAGGCCAAAAGCCTATGCTTCGGGGAGTACGTATTTCCACTGACATTATATTCATGTTCACACATTTCATGTTAAATTTATTTTCTCGCTTTCTTCTTGTGTGTTTGAAAAACTTTGAGAAAATCCAAATATATGTTCCTTGTTATTTTTGATTTTTCTTCCTAGTTTAAATTGAAATAGCACTAAAAATAAAACCCAAAAAGATTTCCTTATTCTTCTTTTACTTGCTCGGAGCTTTCTCGTGTAAATAGTTTTTCTTGTTTTTGCTTTTCTCTTTTTGTTTTCTCGTTTATAAAAAACCAAAAACTCCAAAAATATTGCAGTATGTTTCTCTGAATTTATTTTCTTTTTATTGAGTCATACCAAGGAGAAGACCACGATGAAAATGTTGAGTGGCTCTCATTTGCATTATTGTTGATCTAATAAAGAGCACGTATTACCTTGTCTTCTCCTTCTAAATAAAATGTTTGCAGATTCCAGCTTAGTCCATGGCACTCTTGCACTATTATCATTTTTAAATCGTTTGGTCGTGCAAGTGAAAGGCAATAATGACGATATTAGATGAACTGGCCATGGCAGAGAGAAAAAGGTATGAACTCAACTTGTTCTGTTTTTGTAAATATGTTTAACCTAGTATCCATGATTCAGCCTATTATGATCAAACATGTTTGCAATGACAATTAGAGATTATAGTTTCTCATGCCATGCATAAGTAGCTAGGAGTGAATAATGACTTATCTTGGATATCAACATTGCATTAAACTGATTGTGATGTAGTATGATGACATGGTATCCTCCTCTTAATGTTCGAGTGGCTTGACTTGGCACATGTTCATGCATGTAGTTGAATCAAAACCAACATAGCCTCTATGATATTTATGTTCATGGTGTTCATATCCTACTCATGCTAGTATCCAATGTTACTTATGCATAATGCATGTTCATGACTGTTGTTGCTCTCTAGCTGGCCGCTTCTCAACATATTTGCTAGCCTTTGCCTGTACTAAGTGGGAACTCTGCTTGTACATCAAAAACCTAAAACCCAAGTTATTCTAGATGGGTCCACCATACCTACTATATGCGGTATTACCATGCCGTCCTAAGTAAATTTGCGTGTGCCATCTCTAAAAACTTCAAATAAATATCCTTTTTGTGTGCCTAGATCGTTCATGGAACGACAGGAGGTAGTCGGTATCTTCCATGCTAAGCGGGTTATTCTCAGGTCGAGTGTTTATTGACTCGCCTTCGCACGAGAAAAGGGCGGTAATAGGGATGCCCAATCCCAAATTGCAAAAAGAATTGATCTCTCAAATAATCAAATAAAAACTCCCAATGGAGTCATAACCTTTACCTTTCTGCTTGGGAACCGCCACTAGCGTGTTTAGCATGGGAGATATTGATACCTAATGGTCGTGAAGTAAATGAGAAGGGTGCATGTCTCAAAATTTCATTTACCTCTGTTTTAGAAACTTGAGCTCTGGCACCTCTGCAAATCACTGCCTCCTCTGCGAAGGGACTATCTATTTAGTTTTATGTTGTGTCATCACCTTCTCAAATAAGTGCCAGAACTTGAGAGTGCTGTTGTCATGCTGATGCATTGTGTATAGCTAATGTTGGGTGCATCATGACTGGATCTTTTCTACCATGAATTACAATGTTTAGTCGCTGCTTGAACTTTGGGGTGCTCTACATTTATGTTTTGCGGTCTCAGAAAGGTCTAGCGAGATACCACTATTGTCATATTGTATCATGGTTGTTTTGACAACATGCTGTTGTTTGAGATGTCTTATTATTGATCTCTAGTTGATTATGTCATTGATATGAGTTAATATAATTTTAAGAGTTATTGTCGACATGGTTAGTTATAATCTTTGCTGAAAACCTGGGTGTTGTTTAAGCTTATTTGTGAAACAAGAGCAAAAGAGTTCGTAAAAGTTTTTCTTTTTCACTTTCAGTTTATCAACTGAATTGCGTGAGGACAAGCAATGGTTTAAGCTTGGGGGAGTTGATACGTCTCCGTCGTATCTACTTTTCCAAACACTTTTCCTCTTGTTTTGGACTCTAATTTGCATGATTTGAATAAAATGAACCCAGACTGACGTTGTTTTCACCAGAACTACCATGTTGTTGTTTTTGTGCAGAAATAAAAGTTCTCGGAATGGAATGAAACTTTGCGAGGATTTTTCATACAATAAAAGAAAATATCTAGAGCTAAGAACCACAGGAGGGGGCCACCTGGGTGGGCACAACCCACCAGGGCGCGCCACCCCCTCCAGGCGCGCCCAGGTGGGTTGTCCCCACCTGGTGGCCCCGATGACCCTGAAATCGACGCTATAAAATCGTATTATTCCAAAAAAAATCAGGGAGAAAGAATTATCGTGTTTCACGAGACAGAGCCGCCACTGTCTCCTATTCTTCATCGGAAAGCCAGATCTGGAGTCCGTTTGGGGCTTGGGAGAGGGGGATCTTCGATCTTCGTCATCACCAACACGTCTCTATCGCCAATTCCATGATGCTCCCCACCGGGAGTGAGTAATTCCTTCATAGGCTCACTGGTCGATGAGGAATTGGATGAGATTCATCATGTAATCGAGTTAGTTTTGTTAGGGCTTGATCCCCAGTATCCACTATGTTCTGAGATTGATGTTGCTATGACTTTGCCATGCTTAATGCTTGTCACTTTGGGCCCAGGTGCCATGATTCCAGATCTGAACCACTTATGTTATCACCAATATATCCATGTTCTAGATCCGATCTTGCAAGTAATAGTCATCTACTACGTATTATGATCCGGCAACCCCGTAGTGACAATAGTCGGGACCACTCCCGGTGATGACCGTAGTTTGAGGAGTTCATGTATTCACTGTGTGTTAATACTTTGTTCCAGTTCTCTATTAGAAGGAGGCCTTAATATCCCTTAGTTTCCAATAGGACCCCGCTGCCACGGGACGGTAGGACAAAAGGTGTCATGCAACTTCTTTCCATAAGCTCGTATGACTATTTACGGAATACATGCCTACATTATATTTATGAAGTGGAGCCAGTGTCGTATCGCCCTAGGTTATGACTGTCTCATGATGAATATCAACCAACGAGTCACCAATCCAATGCCTACAAATTTATCTTATATTGTTCTTGCTAAGTTACTACTGTTGCTACTGCTATCGTTACTGCTATAAAACTATTGCTATCAGTGTTACCATTACTGTTGCTGCTACCATTATCAAAACTATCATATTACTGTGCTACTAATGACTTTGCTACAGATAATTAATCTCCACATGTGGTTGAATTGACAACTCAGCCTCTAATACCTTCAAATATTCTTTGGCTCCCCTTGTGTCGAATCTATAAATTTGGGTTGAATACTCTACCCTCGAAAACTGTTGCGATCACCTATACTTGTGGTTTATCATGGAGCATGGAGACTTTTGTTTTCGTAGTTTCATTTTCTGTTTCTTGAGTCATAGGGAACACCGAACTGTTAAAGGGGGTCGAGGTAATACTAAGGAAGCACTTTCCAAGTGGTGCTCATCCTAAATCCTAAACCTACCCAATCCTTTGAGTGAAGCCTTTAGAAATCTCATACATTTCAGTCAATTTCTTTAGTGACAGAGACGAAGATCTTCTGTTCTCTGAAGAATTTGATCTGACTGAGGAGTTAGGAATTTGCCAGTGTAGATTACCACAAGTGTGGAACATGATAGCCCTGAGGAATTTGAGAGCTCAAATTTTCGACCGTTGATGTGCTATGTGACAGCTGTCCAAAATATCCTACCCACCTAACCATCATATCATTGAAGGGCATTTATGTATTATTATGTCGGGCTGCTCCTAGTCTATAAATAGCCGCCCTCTGCAACCACTAGCTGCTTGGCTGCTCCAAGAGAAACTGACACTTTTCATTGAGAGCATCCCATCCTCCGAGGACTTTGAGCGAAAATTATCAAGTGAGGAAAACCCAAAACCCAAACACCTACAACCCAAAGTGATTGAGCAACACTAAAGAGATTGTTCCTATGTGGAACCGAAGCTTATTACCTTTGAGGACTGTGCATCCTCCAGACGGTTACGCATCATGGTCTAGAGCATCCAAGAGGAATTGTGGATCGCGAAGTGACCAAGTCTGCGAAGGTTTGGAAGTCACCTGAAGACTTACCACGAGTGATTGGGCAAGGTCTGTGTGACTTTATCTCAAGGAGAATATAGTGAGGACTATGTGTTCAAGACTGCATGTCCTCACGTTTAAATACCCAGCTGCTCCAACCAGACGTACAACTGACACAATAGTTGGACTGATCTACCAAATCATCATCTTCACCAAGCTACTGGTTCTATTTCCTCAACCCTTTCATTTCCTCATTCATGTGTTGATGAACCTGATCATTACTATTTGAAGACTTTGACCGAAGACTTTCTCTATTTCCTCAATCCTATTTCTTCAGTCACTTCGCCTTCAGCCTGCTTATCCTGTTTTCACGCTACCTGTACTTTGTGCTTGTTTTCATTTCATCATGATGACTATGCTATTTCTCTATTATACCTGTACCTGAGTACTCATTCCGCTGCTAGTGTGTCGTTGCTTAGGAAATTCCTCTTCTAGAATTTCCTCAGTGATGAATTTGTAAAAATCACCTATTCACCCCCACTCTAGTCGATATAATGCACTTCCACTGATGCATTTTACATCTAGCACTTTCGGGAGATGTATTTTATATCATCCACTACTAATGCTATTAGAATCCCACTTCAGATTAACATTGTCGGTCTTGTCCTGCATCAGCCTCACCATCATACACCTACAAGAGCTGCTCCAATGATGGAACCGTCCATCACAGCGGAGGAGTACCCTCGGCTCCATCTCCAAAGGCCTGAGATCTTCTTCCCCGCCTCCGACAGTCACATCGGTATCACCATCCTCCACATCCAATGCAGCGATGTTGAGGTCGACAAGGCTACTCCAAAGAGGTTGTACACTCGTTGCATCACTTTTTTACTCTACATTCATGTCGATCCCTCAGGGATCCTTTGGTTCAAAGCAGTTGCAAATCTAGAAAGAAATGAATCATTGTCAAAAGGTAACATGAGGAAACTAAATGCTCTTTTGAACCACAATTTCAATCGGTTTAGCAAGATAGCCATTATATGATATTCATGTGGACCAAATAAGCTCACAAAATTTTAGATTACAATAGGAACATGTACTATTACTGAATTGATTTTTTAAGATATAATCTTTTAACTAGAATAATGGATCTATTTATGTTGTCCATATAATCTAAAAAAAATCAGAGTACAACAGAGCACATATAGTATATATTTAGAAACATAAGCTTTCTTTTCAAAAAATATATGTTTCATGCCGGCAAGAAGACACACTGATAACACATAGTAATGAGAAATACGAATAGTTTCTCCCATATAACAAGTAGTGAGGTAGTTGTTCTAGAAGTGTAGATGGTCCTGGGAGTTGAGCTAGTTGGCTTGGTCCAAAATAGTAGTAGTACAAAAACATTTTTTGAGGGCACGCTTCAGCCTGTTGAAGATAGCCTACTAGAATCGCCACTGGTTCAAACAAATAGTGAAGGAAAACATAGGAATTGGAAACTTTTGTATGGTACTACTATTCATGCATTTGGTTAGAAGGAATAGAGAAAAGCAAACCTGGAGGATTTTTTTTCCTTTGGTGTCTCTTCCAAAGAAAAACATAGCAATTCTAATATCCACTTGGACGTCCTTTTCAAATTAATATGCTTGAAGTACAGGACTAAGTGCATTACTCGCATAATAAGATTCTAACTTTACATTTTCATGTGGTTTGACTTTAATTTGACCATGTTTCTCCTTTCCTGTGTTCTTCCAATTCATGTGAACCAAACACCCAGGTTGACAAAAATCCTGAGTTTGCAAATGCTCTATTTTGCACGTGCATTCCTATGGCAAATATCGCTCTACCAAGTTAACAGTATCTCATCATAAATGGCGTTTAAACAAATGTGAAGCAGTACAAGAAATAAATCATATGCAAGATGCAAACAACATCACACTACCAAGTTAGAGGTTTCTCGTCGTTAGTGCCATTGCATATTCACAACATTGCATATTCACAGCTTATGATGTGTAAACTAAGGAGAAGGCATTTCAACAAATTAGAAGCAATGAAAGCTAGACACCATATGAAAGATGCAACGAATATCACTCTACCAAGTTAAAACTGTCTTGTCATAAGTGCCATTTCAACAAATTAGTAGTGCAAGCTAGAAAAGAATGCGAGATGTAACCTATATTACACTCCCAAGTCAAATGTGTCTTATGATAAGTGATTGTTGTAGGTTACACAACAGTAGTAATTTGATGTAAGAACATGGTGTGATAGCCAAATATTGTATGTTTTAGAAACAGGAACACATGCCTTATTCACAAGTATAATGTGTAAAGTAAGAAGATGGAATTCAACAAAATTAGAAGCAATACAAGCTAGACATCATACATAACATGCAACCACATATAATAGTGCCAAGTTAGGGGGAGCACCTATGATGGTGCACTAGGGGAGACGTGCTCATCATCAACACAACTACGTTGAGTGTTTATGCATGTGTTGTCTTGCAAATCATCTTGGGGGGTGGAGGAGTAGAATCTGTAGAGGCCCTCCGTTTGGAAGGAGCACCTTTATCCGCTGCCTTGCTAACTTCCTTCAGCCTTATTGATTTTGAATCAAGTAAAACCGACTAGAAAAAGCAATAACATTCTCTCTGCAGAACTCATTCATGCATGATACTAACAATAACTACTTTGATGTAAGGCAAACACATGATACCAGGATGGAATATGTACGAAAACAAGATGGCATGGCATATTCACAATTGTTTGTGTAAACTCAGCAAAAACCATTCCAACAAATAAGAAGCAATGCAAGCTAGACACCACCTGAAAGATGTAACCAATATGACTATGCCAAGTTAAAAGTGTCCCATCATAGATGGCATTTCAACAAATTAGAAGCAGCACATGCTATAAATCATATGAAAGATGCAACTAATATCACACGGCATATACTAAAGGTGTCTCGTCATATTGATTAATGTGGGATACAAAAAAAACAATAGTTTTATGTAAGGACATGCTTAATAGACAGATGTACTATGTATTAAAAACAGGAAGGCATGTCACATTAACACGTATAATGTATAAACTAAGCAGAACAACAAATGCAATTTAACCAGATTGGAAGAATTACAATCTAGACACCAGATGCAACATGCAACCACATATCACGCTGCCAAGTTAGAGCAAGCACCTGCGATGCTAGTGTAGGGGAAATGTGGTAATCAACTACAGAGCTACATTCACTATCTTCATCTAGCCTTGCTATTTCTTGAGAATCATGTCGGGAGGCTGACGCTGCATTCTTTAAATGAGGATCTTTACTCATAGTAGTCCACTTGCCTGACTGCCTCATCATAAGTGATTGATGAGGGATACATAAGAACATTAGTTTGATGTACGAACATGGTTAATAGAAAGATGTACTAGTATGTACCAAAAACAGAAAGGCATGTTATATTCGAAGGTATAATGTGTAAGCTAAGCAGATGCAATTTAACCAAATTGGAAGCAATACAAGCTAGACATCCGGCTGGAGTGGTGAGCATGATCATCTAGGACATGAGATCCTGGTGGGAGGAGGGCTGCATCGCCACCATCGTGGCTTTTTAGTTGGCTTCCAGGTGATGCTTTTCTGTGCTGGGCTTGTCACTGGCTCAGCCAGTGCCCTGACTAGCTATTTGTCTTATGGTGCTCACGGATGGTGGTTCATGTAAAAAATATCTTTCCTTATCTTAATAAAGACCGACTTCGGCCTTTCGAATACAAGCTAGACACCATATGGAACATGCAAACACATATGACACCGCAAAGTTAAAGCAAGCACCTGGTATGGTAGTTCATTGCGAGCGAGGTCATCAACTCTGGAGCTGCGTTTACCGTCTCCATCTACAGACACTGCAACCTTTATAATGGTGAAACGTGTCTGGCCTATCCGCATACCATGCTGGAGCGACTTCTCTCTTTTACCTTTTGCTTCTCTCATGGCAGCAGAGCCTGAAATACCCTTGCATAAAAACACAATAGTCAGAGTAAGGGTGAAGTGTGTGCAGAACTAGTGCACTGTAAAAGTAGCAGATAATAGGTGGCTGAAAAATAAATGACAGGAGACATATGATAGCTCTACAACATTGCATGGCAAACAAAATTAGATTCTACTCCGTATGATTTTGTAATATATGAGCACAGGAAATGCAGGTACTCCTCCAGCACACCACCACATGTGGTCATATCAAGATAACAGTTGACTGAAAATAAATAGGTCAGTTGATTTTTTATGAACCGTCCAATCTATAAGGAACGGGCAGATGGCCTTCGTCTACCTCATGCCAGTCACTATTGATGATCTTTCTCGAACCGCCGGCGACCACCAGCCCAGACCCCTGCCTCCGCCACCCCGCCCTCCCCTCGACCTCACACCACCATCGTGCTTGGCAGTGTCCCCAGGCCATCCCTTTAATACCGGCTGACCTCCAGATCGGGCGTTAGCAGCTCTAGGCCCCACACGCCCCTAAGATAAACAATGAGGCGCTACTTCCCTAGCATAATAGGCGGACTAGCGCCTATTACGCCGGGGAATGCTTCCGTTAATTGGGTATCACCTGACCAGGAATTGAAATCCAGGGGGGCGACGGACCTCTAGCTAAGGTGAAATAGTATATGAGGAGAAACCTTGTGCATCGCGAGTTACTAGGAACATCTAGTATCAAGAAGAAGAGGTCAACTAGTGTCTTCTGTGGGATGAATACCATGCAAGCAGACACGTAAGATTTGCATGAATAAGGGAAGAGGTGTACCATTTCCAGTTGCCACTGTGGTCTCCTCCATATGTCGCGACGATCTTTGTTTTTTCCCGGGGGAACCAATGTTTTGGAGGATGGTGGAGCCTTGGGCGAACCCATGGCCAAATTGTTGACTGTGTTGTCGCGGCCGTATGTCGACGGAGGGGAAGCAAATCCGAGGTAGCGAAGGATGGCGTAGCAGGAACAGCTCCAGTGCGCTGGACGGTGGCGAAGTTGGAGCGGCGGCGGTGAGGCACAGGACGGCGTGGTTGAACTGGATCAGGTATAGACGGCTCGGCCTCGGCTTCAACTACTAGCCTTGGAGGGCGTTGCTATTGAGGTTGTGGTGGATGACGACGTTGGGGTATCGGCTCCGGAATAATGGAGGAGGGCGGCGGTTGATGGGTGGGATGGGGTGGCGGACGGAGGACGCCGGGGTTTGGCAGCTAGTGGAGAGGTAGTTTTTGCGCCCACGGAGTACGAATGGGGAATCGGACGAGTGGGCGGGGGGAAGGGGGAGCTAAGGGAGAACCATGTTTCGGTTTGGGACGCGCTTGTTTTTGGCTTTTTTAAACAGATGAGACGTGCTTGTTTGATATTTGGGGAAAGTACAAACTTTGCCCCCTCTTAAATTTCGGACCTACTGTGGGTCGGGGGTAGGATGGTAATCCCAGGTTTCCCAAATAGTGGGTGGGAGAGATTTCAGCCGCGCGCATGTGTGCTTAGGCGGCCATTGTGTCTGAATGTTTTTGGAGGCGGTTGCATGACGTCTAGATGAAGCTACAAACCTACCCCGGTTTAGACCTTTGGACGTCGAGCCAGTAGGTTTCATAGGTCAGAGTTATTAGAAAAGTAATTTCCTTGTACTACCAAACATTGGTCTCACGCGGTTTCGGGCGAGTAGAGGCTCTTTTGGCGCTTCGTTCGAAATTTTGAAACAGAAGCATTCACGGTTAGAGTACTCTTGAACTTTGAGGATTGACCTAAATAGACAACGTTAAATTTGACCTTGTATGTTTGAAAATCTCATTAAATTATCCGCTTCTTTTTGAAATTTTTACACTTGAAAATTCTATAACTACGATTATTTTGGAATGGAGGAGCTAAATTTGAATCTATTTTGTACACGACTACATATGCTATTATGTACAAAATCAGAGCAAAGATTGGTGACCCCATAATTTATGTATGATTTACAAATGCCATGATATCAAATTCAAATAATTGAATGGACTTCATGTTGAATTAAATTTTTTAAACCACATTAAGTTGGATTCAAATGTATGCTACTTCATAGGTAGCTATTTATAATGTTCATTGTGTAACTTTCGTATGTATAATGTGCTTTATACACACAACATGAACTATACTCGCGTTTATATTCAATTGCTAAAGCGATGCATTGCCTGGAGTTCAAAATATTAACTATGTGGATCAATTATGTCGAATAATAACATAGACATGCTCAAATTCGATAGAATCTAAATGTCTGATGGATCAATGACCGTTCCTTATGTGAATTGCAAATATCATGATCCCATCCTAATATTTGGATACAATTTATATCTTTAATCAATGTGTACATCAGTCTTTTACGTGTAGTTTCACTCTCCATCAGTGGTCTCTCACACATGCTCACACACTCTCTCCTGAGGTGTCTTTCTCGCAGACATGCTCTCAATATAACCCTCCCTCCCTATCGTAACCATTTACGACTGTTTTCACTAACCTTTATCACAAGCACTCTTCCTCTCGCAAGCATACACACGCACAATCCCCATCGACCCTTTCTATATACATAGACCTGCCTACGTGTGTCCTGTACGCACATTACCTTTAGGCCTGTCTCTCACGCATTGTCTCACACCTCTCTTCCTAATCGACGAGTATGATTCTAGTAGAGCATTCTGTAGGATGCCCCTTAAAGTTAGTTTGGATGAATAGTAATATCAGAGATAAGGGGTTACCTTAGTCCAAGAACCTAGGGTTACAAATCCTAGCCGGCTTTGTCAGTGGGCACAGAGTGCTTCACAATTCTGCTATCTTTGTCTTGTACGACTAGTCATCCATGGGTCTCGCTAAATGCGTCACGGGTCGACCAATGTGGCGCAGGATGGAACCGAATGAAGGGCCTCACCTTGACCCACCATACCTCACATGGTGACACAC
The DNA here is from genome assembly GCF_002162155.2 of Triticum dicoccoides. Taxonomy (NCBI): domain Eukaryota; kingdom Viridiplantae; phylum Streptophyta; class Magnoliopsida; order Poales; family Poaceae; genus Triticum; species Triticum dicoccoides. Next base: position 351,559,963 of record NC_041383.1, read on the forward strand.
CCTCTGCCCCCAGGGCTCGTTATCTTCTCACACCCACACATACCAACACAGACACCACACAAAAAATTCTCCTGGTGCCTCTATCCCCTCCCCCCTTGCATATACACACTCAAGGGAATCTCTCGCCGTGACATCATATTCGTCTCTCTCTCTCTCTAGACCACTCTCATTTCTCGAGCTATCTCTC
>NC_041383.1:351560527-351612674 GCF_002162155.2 Triticum dicoccoides
CCTCTCTAGAATACGTAATACACACACATACCTCTCTAGGCCATGCCAAATACATCAACTGCACATTCACACATGTTACATCACATACCCCATTGATCTAAAAAGACCTCTCTTCACGTTTATTTCGCATACAACATTCCTTTTCAATAAAGTGTGGCCGAAAAATTATTTTAGAATTTGTACACATATACAACATTACAAAGTTATATGGAGGAGTATGAACGTTAATTTGCATTGCATGGTGCCCACAATGATATTTATTCCGCACTATGAATTTGTATATTTTTATACTATATATAAAGTTAGTCATAATAAAGAGAAACGAAGAGCATCTCTCTCTCCATCGCATACCCCCCTCTACGCCCCTTTCACGTATGTGCACAAACTATCTCCAGGTCCTCTAAAAGTAAGCCCCCAGCACATTCATGCATGTATCATCTTTCTCTCACGATATATACAGTGATGATAATTGTATTTGAAGCGAAAGCACGATACGTACATTGGACTTCAGAATCCACTCATTATGGTCACCATTTACGTTTTGTGGTTATTATACAGTCACGGGCTCACTGTACAACTCTATCTTTGCTCAAGACACGACTAGTTGACCAGTTGAACGCTCCACGTGGCACCTCTAGTGTTGCATCACATTATCTCACTACCATAGGGCCTACCTGTCGGCTTGTATCTACTCTACATCTACACTATTATAAAAAACAGAGTTGGTGATGATGGTGTGCCTGCCATCATGCAATATAGGCCGTCCGATTTATATCTGAAGGATAGGAAGGAAACTATGGCAATTTTGCAAAAAAGTACCCACACACCTCTCCACATTGAAAATAAGGCCTTCCGTCGTTCATCGTTTTCTCTCACAAGATAAACTAGTCATACAAATGCATCTTGGTGTTACATGCAACGCACGGGCATCTTGCTAGTAAGAATGAAAACAAATGACAAAAAAATATTGGACGGTGGTTCAAAGTCATGACTGCGGGCACAACGGACAAGGTGGCCTTGTATTGGTATGCTGAGCCGTCTATTTTAACACACATGAGCTGGTGTGGTGATTATACACACACGTAGCATGCACACGAACTGCATGCACGCAACACTCACACGAACACATGCAGCCACGCACGCAACACTCACACGTACACACGCATCCATGCATGCATGCAACACTCACACGCACACACGCACGCATGCATGCACACACCACACGACCAACACACACACTCACGCTCAAGTGCTCAACCTAAACGTGCATGCGCACACATCAGGCCCTGACAGACACATACACAACCAGGTGATTCCCACGCACCGGCTAGAGTCTTGTCATGCCTGCGTAAATTTCTGTTTATCTGACCTTTTCCCTATGCGAACTAACAGGTGGGACCCACAAGGAACATGGTCAATTTAACTAGTCAAGATGGTGCCATGCAGACTATTTGGTCGGTCAACAGAGTGCAATCTGATGCTGAACCGTGAGCAAGTGACCGTATAATCACTGCAAAACATATATAGTGAGAATAATTAGCATATTCTGAAGTTCGGTGACCGTATTATGCTTTTCTCTCTGTAGGCCCTCCAAAACTACATCTCTACACATTCTCCCATGTTACATCTAACAACTATGCAATACAACACTACTACTACACTCTAACACAATAAATCATATGTGTTTTTAGTTTTACTAGATATCATATTGTTACTTAATTATTCAGTTTGCATACATTAAAATTGCTTTTGAAATGTATGGCCAGTATCATCTACCGCGCGGGAAAAATCCCGCCCTTTCCTGTTTAATCAGGTTTGTATCGATGGATCGTGCGAAACAACAACTATAGTACTATACAATACAAGTGACAATTCACTGGGCCGCCGTGTCGTGTACTCCTCTGTCGTAAGAGTGGAGTGCTCGCTTTCATAAATCTTCTAGTCTCTTTCGCTGACATGTGGGATATCAAGCTACTGTGTCCATGTGCCATACCGAAATACAGTGCAGAGCAGCCGGGGTGAAGCACCCCAGTCATGGCGCCGGTGTAATAATGAGCAATGAGACGTCAAATGACAAAGCTGCACCTTTCTCGTAGTTAAGTTGGAGGGACGAAGTAATAATGCTAAAAAAAGAAGTTGGAGTGACAAAGCAACCATCATTTCACTCATTGCAGAATCCACTTCTCCCTCATCTTCTTCAAGTTAACCATGTGTTGCTTCTGCCGTTGCTCTGCCTCATGTGGGACGTGTATCGGCTTGGTAAAGCACTGACACGTGGGACAGCATGTTAGTGAACCTCCAGGACAACATCCTCTAAAAACAAGAAACCTCCCCTGCCATCCGCGCGGCAAAATCACCTCCTTTTTACTAATCTTGATTCTATAATTTTTTAGAGATTTGTATAGATAGCACACAGGAGCAAAACCAAGTGGTACGGTTAAGGGCGTCCACAATGTGTAGCCAAATATGAAAATAGCTTTTAGCATCGATGGGAACCATCGTGGATGGTGCTGCCAAAGCCAAAAAGATGGAACCGAAGCTCCATGATTGATTGATTGAAGGAATAGAAAAATGCAACGTCTCTCCACTTTCTCCCGTGCTTGGATGCATGTACAATATAGAGCACAGAGTCTACTCCCCTGTCCCTTCTGTCACAAATCACAAAGCAGTGAGGCGTCAAATCACAAAGCACGGATGAAGCACCCATCATTTCACTCTTTGCTAACTCCGCTTCTCCATCGTCTTCTTCGAGAAACCACCTCACCGCACTAAGCTGGACGGACGACGCTATTGTGTACTAGTAGTACTTGTACATATACGTGTCCTTTGGTTCAACAGACTTCCTGGATGCAAATAAGGTGATTGTCTCGGCTTGCAAGAGGCACTTGCGAACAACTTACCATGGCCTCCCTCAATGTTGTTCTCCGTCGAACGCACTTCGCCAAACCACAACGTTCGAGATATTGTCGACGTCACCGCAATGGGGAAGGAAGTCAAATATAGTTACTACCTCCATTTTTTGTACACAAGGCTAGTATATCAAAATTACAATTTGAAAAAGGCCACTAACACTAATCGAGGGAAAATTGATGGGGTTTGCCTTGTACTAGCAACCAAGGACATTAATATACCCTTGCATGCATGCGAAAGTGAGAAGGTTGGTTTGCATGGCACTGCATTAATCAAGCGATGAGGAGTGAGATGGTTAGCTCTTTGGGCTTTGGAGAGAAAAAAACGCATTAATTGACACGTCAAACGAGGATTTGTATCGATTAATCCGGTGAAGGAAAACCCCGCCTTTCTTTTTTAACACTAGTACTCCTAGTACGTATGTACTTATCCTGTTTGGGTGTAGGCCTTGCATTGCCATACTTAGCCACATATTTTTGCCAAGCTTGCCTAAAGTTTTCAGAATGAAAAGGATGTACACTTGCGCATGGCTGTCGTGGTCGCACCGCACGCTCACACGGTCGCTCCTGTACGCCGCGGTCGCACTGCACCCTCACACAGTCGCTCCTGCACGCCGCAAACCCAACCAAGTGAACGCACCCTCACTAACACGTGCTACCACATGTAAACAAAAAAAACTCAGCCATCCTACCACTGATACATAATGTTCGTTCATACAGTATGTTTATCCAACCGCATGTTGGGGAGGATCCGCACGGCCCGTACGGTGGTCTGTTGGGGAAGAAGAAGAGGTGAGGAAGAAGGGTTAGGAGATGTAGGATATTCATCGAGCCGCCTGAAATGGTAGGCTGGCCCAAAATATGAAAGTCAGATGACTTGCATAACAATATATGTTTTTACACAGCAAAAAATCCATAAAAACAACAACATAAAGAAAAACTATCACTGCTCGCGGAACGAGACGGCCTTGTCGTCTTTGGCTATCGGCACAAACCAGCCGTAGCTGTCGACGTGTGTTTCCGCACCGTTGTTGTCCTCGGCCTCCAGCTACTCGTTCACACGGATCATGCGGGTGCTCTGCACGGACGAGAGCACCGCCCGGTTCAAGTCGAGGACGTCCGGTTCCGCCTGCAGGGGGGCCTCGATGGCAGCATCATCCATGCGCTCCACGTCGAGTTGAGCCTCCGCCGCCCAGTTCAAGTCCAAGACGTCTGGTGCCGCCTGCAGGAGGGCCTCGATGGCAGAGGCATCCGCACGCTCAGCGTCGAGTTGAGCCTCTACCACCCGGTTCAGGTCCAGGACGTCTGGTTCCACCTGCAGGAGGGCCTTGATGGCAGAGGCATCCGTGCGCTCCGCCTCAAATTGATCCTGCACCGCCCGATTCACATCCATGACATCCGGTTCCGCCTGTAGGAGAGCCTCCATGGCAGTGGCATGCGTGTGCTCCATGTTGAGTTAAGCCTCTACCTCCCGGTCCTCCTTTAGTATCGTCAGGTTGAACCGCTGGTCCGCCTGCACCATGGGGGACCCGGACAATTGGCACGAAGTCGACGTCCATCGTCTCATACCCATCGGGGGCCTTCTGGGCCGCGACCTCCGCCATGAACATTGGATCGAGTTCCTCCTCCTCGTAGCTTGGCTCCAGAGAACTCGGGGATTGGCCCGCCGCAAAGCGAGCTTGGCAACAAAGGTCTATGGTGCCGACCGCCGCCGTGATTTCTGCATGATGCTCCGACGTCAGCATCTTGTAGTACGTGGTATTGTGGTCCACCATGGCTTTCCAGCGAACTAGGGGACACTTGATGCGGGCTAGGGGATCGAAAGGTGGGGGAATGGGCTGGAGAGGAGGTGTGGTTTTGGGGCAATGGTTGGCGTAGGCCGAGCAACGAAGGTTCTAGCGTGAATTGTGGTTCCGGTGATGACCAGTCAATCGATTTTGACTATACATCGCTCTTGTCGCATTCGGGTTGCACCCTGGCATGCTGAATCCTCCACGTCGCTCACCGAATGGAACGCGCTTCGTCTTGCGTTTTCTCTCGCTTGTGAGACCGCAGTTGAGAGCAAACTAACGTCCCTCCCCCTCCCGCGCCCGCATCATTTATACTACCACTCCCTCCGTTTTATGCGGAGTAAATAAAAACGAGGGAGTATACTACGGATGAGGATCCCCTGACGTGGCCGAACCCATTGAGTAACTGACATGCGGGGCCCAACAAGCATGCGTTCCGCCAGTAAGTGACCGAAAGGGAGAGTAAGGCAGGGATACCTATATCAGAGGATCCACTTCCACTACTACTCCCTCCTTCCATTTACTATACAGGGCCTAATGCATTTTTCGAGGCTACCTTTGAACAAATGTTAGAGTAATAATATATGACATGTAACTTACACAAAGCATACGGTCAAATTCGTATGTGAAAGGAGCTTCCAATGATATAATTTTCACATTATACATCTCATGTACTATTAATCTTGTCAATAGTCAAAGGCGGTTTTGAAAAACGCATTAGAGCATGGTTAATAGTATAGCCAGCCGATGCTATAAGGAACTGCCATGTCATCTATAGCCATCATCTATATGCACTCATACAATAGTGTGGGCTATAATGTTGGCTATTTCCAGCAAAAAAATATAAGGTTGTCTATAGTATTAGTACCTTTTTCCATCTCCTCTCTATCTCTTTCTTCATATTTATTGTATTTAACTAGGAATGCATATATGGCCCTGTTTGGATCAATGGGTTAGAGTTAGTTTGGGTTACTTTGGACTCAACTAACCCAAAAAATATCCAAACAGGAGGGTTAGTTTGGGTTAGATGCATCTAACCCATCTAAAAAATCTAACCCACCCAAAAGGTGCTTATTTGGGTTAGTTCTTCTCGGGGCCATAAAAAACACTTTTTTCTCTCGTTCTCCCCGCAGCAGATCCCTCCCCACTTCTTTGAAGCTTCTCGTCCTCTTCCTCCCTCCCTCTCGCACCGCCCAAGAAGGCGCCTCGCCGTATCCGCGCTCCATCTAACCCTGTCATCCAAACACCTCTTTGGCTAGAGTTAGTTAAGGGTTAGAATCTAACTCTAACCTCTAACTGAGTTAGAGTATCCAAAATGGGCCTATAGCTAGGCTCTTGCATGAGAGTGCACTCCCCTTACTTTTTCACATCTCTCTGCTCCACATAGGCCCTATATAAATGGAAGGAGGGAGTACTATGAGCACTGCATACTCTAGTACAGATGTTGTCAGTACTCCACTAGTACTATTGGATAGGGAGCTTAAAAAAAGTTACTATTGGACTGGCTATACGTGGAGAAATCCTAGTAGGAAGAGCATGCGCGAGAACTAGCACATTCACGCGGTTGAAAACAAATTGGAAACCATCTCTGTCTGAATAGAAATCTAGGAGTACGTACGAATCTAACAATATTGATTGGGCGTTGTTGAATGTTGATACTTTTTTCCGTAAGTTTGATCAAAGTAGAGACACTTTGACTACAAATAAAACTTATATGTAAACTAGAAAGGATCGGAGGGAGTATATTGTACGTTCAAAAGTGAAACGAACATTGAATACCCTTTATATATGATTTGCGGATGCTATGGTCACTGGTTCAAAATTTTGAATCCGCCTTAGGTATCACACATGCCCCCACTCGTTCTCTCTCGATTTCATCTCGGGGTCCGGAGATCGGTTGCAAGAGGACTAGGGCGGGTACAATACGTTCGTTTCGCTTATGAATGTACAATATACTCCCTCTGATCACCACAACCCCTCCCCCCACCCCCCATGGGTCATTTCTATCATAGAAATAGACCAAACCTTTATCTCACTGCACGACAGGCAATTTGTTAGATTACGGGTTCCGCAAACCCTTGAGAGGTTCGAACTCTGGGGTGCATGCGGAGATCTCAACCTACCCAGCCTGCCTACTTGTGATCCTCCTAAGCCTAGCGCGACAAGCTCAGAGAGACAAAGAGACACAATAGTTTATCCTGGTTCGGGCCACCTTGCAGTGTAATACCCTACTCCAGCGTTTTGGTGGATTGCCTCGGAGGGATGAGGATGAACTAGTACGGTGGATGAACTGGCCTCAGGAGATGAGGTGTTCTTGAGCTCAAGGGAACTGGTGTGGTGTGGGCTAGTTCGACTTGTCTTGCCTCCATGGTGGCGGCTAGTACTATTTATAGTGGCCTTGGTCCTCTTGCCAAATGTTGGCGGGAAGGTATCCCACAACGGCCGGATTTGAAAGGGGACAAGTAGTACAACTTATCCTGACAAAAGTAGTCTTTGCGTGCGAAAAGCCTCTGGTCGTGACGCTACGGTGGGCTCGTCGATGACCTCTGTCCTGTCATCCTGGCGGTCTTGGTCTCGTTGCACCAGAATGGAAACCTTTGGCAGATTCCTCGGGACTCCAAGCTTGTGGCTTGCCTCCTTTGCATCGAAGAGGAAACCTGCGATCTGCGCCGGCCTGGCGCCCGTCTGGCCTTGGTCATCATGGCTCACGTCAGCGGAGCCTCATGAGGTATACCTTACATAGAACTCTCCGCCCCTCAGGAGCCAGCCTGAGGAGGCCGATCCCCTCAGGGGTCTTGGCGTCGTCCGCCTCGCGAGGCTTGGCCCCTCACGAGGGTCTTGAGTTGTTGATGCTGAAGCTGGGCCAAACCTGGCCGTCGATGGAGCCACGTGGTGGGCCGCAGGCAGGCGGGGCTAGATACCCCCACATCCAGAATGCCGACAGTGGCCCCCGGGCCCAAGGCGCGCTCGGACTTGATGGCACCGCGGAGCCAAAGGGCAAGTGCGAAGCGCCGCGGGCCCTAACCGCCTGCGGCCTTGATGTCATGTGGCGATTGATGGGACATGGGCGACTCCGCTTCCCCATGCTGCCTCGGCAACCGTTCGACTTGACGGGACGATGCGGCATGCAGAAGGTCATGATGGTGCGAGGTCGTGGAGGCCGGTGGTTGGCTTCCCTTGGCTATAAAGGTGAGGGAGGGGCAGAGCCCCTCACCCATCTCTCCTTTGTCTTGCTTCCACCTGCTTCTCTCTTCTCCATCTTACTCCCATGGCATCGATCAGGAGGTATTCTGCGGCCGAGAAGGGGAAGGCCCCTAGGGAGGGTCCTGATCATGTCCCACCGAAGAAGTGGCTCCATATCCCTCACGATGCCAACACGGGGCGAGAGGTGACCATGCCTTGGCAGTCGAGGTCTCCCCCTTGCTTCCCTCTTCCCATATACGCTCGTGCTCAGGACGAAGGTGTGGGCCGTCAAGTGGCGCCCGACAATGATGGCATGGTCGTCATTGCCCTGCCGACTGTGCCACGGACCCACGCTGAGGGCAGCTCGCGTGAGTTTGTGGTGTGGGCGGTGATGCCTCTCGACACCTAGATCCGGCTCCCGCGGTTCTTCACCAGCAAGCTGCCTTCGAGGGGGCCGGTTGAGCTGTGGCTGCAACACACTGGGTGCTGCAGCTTGGCCACCGAAACTGAAGTCGAGGTGGTGCCCCCTGGAGATGTCTTCATGACGCGAGGATGGGGCGAGGTTGCCCGGGCTTGCCGCCCAGAGGGGCCCCTGGAGATCCACTTCGAGTATGACGGTGCGACCACTCTATTCTTCAAGGTCTTCAATGAGGAGGGCGAACGGCTGGAATGCTGTCCCGGAGGAACCGGCCTGCGGAACGTTGCAGCGGGTGCCGGGCCCGCTGCTGTCCCCCTTGGCGCCTCGTCCAGCAGCAGCAGCGACTCCTAGGAATCTAGTGACCCTCTTGAGCCCAGTGGTTCTCTGGAGTCGAGTGACGACAGCTATGTGCCGCCAAGCTCCCGCCGAGGCTGGAGTGCGGCTATGGCTGCCACCCAGCTCACCAGCGATGCCATAGGATTTAGTAGTTGGCTTCCCTGCGCGGAATGAAGATCAGCCCCCATGGGGTTTGTAAAGATTGGAATGTACTCAATATCAGCATTGCTTCTTTTGATTTTGTGATGAACTCGTGTATCCCAGTTTGGCATGGTTCCTCCCTTTTCTTTTCCCTTGGCAGCGCGGCGCTCTATCGACAGGACCCAGTCCTCAGGCAGGCTTCAGCCGTCGGTAGTATGCCAAGTCGCGATGCCGTGGTCAAGGCTAGGAGGTGAGCGGCCCGAGGTCCGGTAAGAGATCATGAGACGTGATGCTCATGAGGTCCCCCTTGGCGTGCAAACAGCTACCCATAGAATCAAAAAGGGGAGTGGAACTGCCAAAATGGAACTGCGGGGCGGGGTGTGCGGGGAGCGAACCTGGTGCCCCAGCGGATCGTGACTTATCTTTTTGGTGTCCTGGTACATTAGGAAGATGGTGCTTGCTCCTGCGCCTATGGCGGTACCATTGGGCTCGGCCTGCAGTGGCCACCTTCCTGCCCCACTTGCCCAGGTGCTCTACGTCCTCGGGGCCCGGCCCCCGAGCAAGCTCAGCCGCTGCTGGTATGCAGGTCGCAATGCCGTGATCAAGGCCATGGGGTGAGGGCTGGAGAGCTAGTAGGAACTCCCGAGACGTGATGCTCGGAAGGCCCCCCCCCCTTTAACGTGCAAGGGACTAGCGGGGCCAGATGGCTGTCGTCCAAGAAAACCCATGGCCCACTGCCAGATGAACCTGCAGGTTAGATGACAGGAATGATCGGGAGCCCCTGCGGAGCGGGCCTGCATCCCAGGGCATAGGACAGAGGCACCAAGGACCTGGGGAGGTGGTGTGCGCGAGGCGGGTCGCAAACCAGAGCTCAATCCCCAGGTTTATCAGTGTTGCAGGGACGGACCCGAGCACAAGCACCGTGCCGACGTGAGTTGTTATGCAGCCATGCGGGAGAGGTGCAAGCCAGTGAACACATGGGGGCCGTGGGGCGGCTGAGACTCGCGGTCGTAGGGTGACGATCATAGGTAAACTCATAGAAATGGTTAGATAATACTGGTGAATGCAAAATGATACATGTCGTAGGGACGGGTCCACACGGCCACGGAATGATGTAGCCCGAGGGGCACCCCCAGACTAAACGAACTAGACAGATGTCACCTGGTACCGTTGTTAAAGAGGTGTTAAAGTAGCCAAAAAACGCGTGCTGCTGGAGTCGTTCCTCATGAGCCGCTCTGGTGCCGAGCCTCGGGAGGCTCAGAGGGCCCGGGAGGCTCCGGAAGATGCTCCTCCATCTCTGCCAGGATCGCCTAATGCCTGGCCTCGCAAGCCGCCAGGGCATCCCTCATGCAGCGCTGGAACACCATAGCCGCACTCGGCAGGTCAAAGGGCATGCGAACATAGCAGTGAGGTGGATCCTCGCACAGGCCAACACGAGATAGCCAGATGAGCTACCGAGATGCGGCCCTGTTGAGTCCGGGGATGTCGTTGCAGACGCGGAACTCCGTACCCTCTCTAGGGCAGTGAGCTGCTCCACGCGGCAAGCGACGATCGCCTTGTCGAATCCTTGATTTTTGAATCTCCTCGATTACCTTGCTGATGAACTCCTGACCACCTGGCGCCTCCCGCCTGTTGCCTTCTCCTTGGAAGCGTGCTCTGAAGAGCGCCTCCACATGGTGCCCGAGCGCCTCCCTCATGACCTTGGCTAGGTCTGAGGCCCTCTCGAGGAGCGCCCCCGAGCCCTACCTGAGAGGGGAGCCGGGCACGCCTTCCTATGCAATGGGTGAAGGTGCTGCGGCCGGGGACGCGAGGCTCAGTGCAGCGTCCTCGAGCGATGCTCCTTCACGAGACCCCTGTCCCAGCTGCAGCTTCTTCATCTTGGGGGCGACCTCTGGAGGAAGGGTGTCGCCCTCGTCTTTAGGGTTCTCTACCATTGCAGCCTGTAAGGCGCGGTTGAGGGAGCACACCGCATCCTTCTCTAGACACGCGACCGTGATGACGCCGCCGCTTCCTGGCATCTTGAGGACGTTGTAGCTGTGGTGCGTAGATGCCATGAACTTGGCAAGTGCTGTGTACCCTAGGATGTCTTTATAGGGCAGGCGGATGTCGGTGACATCAAAGTCGAAGAACTCGGTGCAGTAGTTGTTGCGCTCGCCGAAGCTGATAGAGAGGCGGATCTGCCCTATCGGGTGTGTAGAACCGTCGGTCACTCCTGAAAATGGCTTGGTTGGGTGAAGCTGGTACTATGGCACTTGGAGTCTGTCGAACGTCTGAACAGACAGAACATTGAGACCTGCTCCGCCATCGATGAGAGTCTTGGTGACGACCACGTTGCTGATGACGGGGGAGCAGAGTATAGGAGCGCACCAGCGGTGGCCGCGCACTTGAGCTGGTCTGAGGAGCTGAAGGTGATGGCGCACTTGGACCACCTGAGAAGGCGAGTTGCTTCGGGCTTGGGAGTGTTGCATTCACCTCGCGCGCGAACAGCTTGAAGACGCGGTGGGAACCAGGGCCTGTGAGCCACCCAGGATGCCGATGATGGCCCGAGCTCCTAAAGCCCCTAGCCCCTCATCATGGTGGTGATCTTTATTCCTTTTCCGTGGTGGAGGTAGAGGAGGCAGAGCTGCGTTACCCCAAGGGCGCTCCTCACGAGGCTGCTCCCTCCAGGCGCCCTCGCGAGGCTGGCCCTACCAGCTATCCTCCTGAGGCTGGTCGCGCCACTCCTGATGGTGGTCGCATCCGTCCCAGCGTCCTCCACCTTGGCCGCCCCCACGACCATAGCATCGATCGTTGCTTTGGGGTGTCGACCGAGGCGTCCGTCGCAAAAGGCCTTGAGCTCCTGACAGTCGTTTGTGTTGTGGCTGTGAACGATGTGGAAGACGCAAAAGGGCCGATTGCTCTTGGATGACTCGGGGTGGTCGCTACCGCGCTTCATCTCTGGTTCGGCCGCAAGCCCGGCTGGCCCCTTGTGCTTCACGTCTTTGGTCTTGGCCTTCTTGTCTTCTGGATTAGCATTGGGGAGCCCGAGGAGGGAGAGGCTCCCCTCCTTATCCCTCGCGCACTTGTTCGCCATGTTGAACATCTCCAGAGCTGTGCAGAGATCCTCATGGATAGCGAGCTCCTCCTTCATCTTGACATCGCGGATGCCATTAGTGAATGCTGAAATGATGGCCTCGTCCGACACCTTGGGGATCTTGAGGAGAACATTGTTGAAGCGCTGGATATACTTCTGCAGGGTCTCTCCAGGTTCCTGCTTGATGCAACGCAGGTCACCCGCGGCCGACGGACGGTCACGAGTGCCCTGGAAGTTGGCGATGAAGCGGTCGTGCATCTCCTTCCTAGAAGAAATTGACCTGTCGGGTAGGTTCAGGAGCCAAGAACGTGTGCCCATCCTTGAGGGCCATCAGGAACCAATTTTCCATGATCTTCTCATCGCCGCTGGTTGCCTCAATGCTCAACTCATAGAGCTGCAGGAACTCGGCGGGGTTGGCGGTACCGTCATTGCGCGGAGGCAGGTCATGCTTGAACTTGCTTGGCCAGACGACATTGCGGAGCTCCAGGGTGAACGCGCGACACCCTGCCGTGGCCACCGGAGGTCGTCGAGGGGGTGGAAACTGGTCATGGTGCACGCTAACCGCCACTCCTGTGGCGGTACATGGGCCTGGTGCTGGGGTGTTGGAAGTACGCGCGCTTCTCCTTGAGGTCGCTGCACCACTTGGCAGCTCACATCCTCCCGAACTGGCGCCGGGCACGGTGGTTCGCACCGCGGTGCCGCACGCCTTGGTGCGACGATGGCTCCTTGGGCCGGAGGTGGCGGAGGAGCCCCGTGTGCCACGTCGCCCGCTGTAGGAGGCTGCTGAGGCAGTGAGCGAGCTGGGTCGATGGAGCCCCCGTGCGCTACACTGACTAGCTCAGCGATCCGCTCGAGCCACTCCTCATAGAGGTCACCCACCGGGCGATAGCAAAGGAGCTCTCGCGCCATGAGCAGAGCGGCCTGCGCGTCCTCCTGGCCACGACGCGCGTGGGATGACAAAGCTGCTGGGGTCAATGACGGAGTAGCGGTGCGCCCGTCGCGACACACCGACGTGTGCAGCATTGAAGTTGGATGCTCATGGCCGGCAGGGCCCGTGGCGGCGTTGGCCACCAAAGACAGAGCGTGATGGGCACAGCCATCGCCCGCCGGAGCTGTCTGAGCGACGGGGGCGGCGACTGCGGCTCGACGCTCGGCGCGAGCTCGGTGTGCATCGGCCATGGAGGTGACGGAGTGGCAGGAGACCGGTTGACGGAAGAGAAGACCCGACGCACCCCTACCTGGCGTGCCAAATGCCGGATTACGGGTTCCGCAAACCCTTGAGAGGCTCAAACTCTGGGGTGCGTGCGGAGATCTCAACCTACCCAGCCTGCCTACTCGCGATCCTCCTAAGCCTAGCGCAACATGCTCAGACAGACAAAGAGACACAACAGTTTATCCTGGTTCGGGCCACCTGGCGGTGTAATACCCTACTCCAGCGTTTTGGTGGATTTCCTCGGAGGGCTGAGGATGAACTAGTACAGTGGATGATCTGGCCTCAGGAGATGAGGTGTTTTGAGCTCAAGGGAGCTGGTGTGGTGTGGGCTAGTTCGACTTGTCTTGCCTCTATGGTGGTGGCTAGTCCTATTTATAGTGTCCTTGGTCCTCTTCCCAAATGTTGGCGGGAAGGGATCCCACAACGGCCGAATTTGAAAGCGGACAAGTAGTACAACTTATCCTGACAAAAGTAGTCTTCGCCTATGAAAAGCCTCTGGTCATGACGCTGCGGTGGGCTCGTCGATGACCTTGGTGTTGGCGGTCTTGGTCTCGTTCCACCAGAATGGAAACCTTTGGCTGATTCCTCGGGACTCCGCACCTGTGGCTTGCCTACTTTGCACCGAAGAGGAAACCTGCGCTCTGCGCCAGCCTGGCGCCCGCCTGGCCTTGGTCGTCATTGCTCACGTCAGCTGAGCCTCATGAGGTATACCTTACATAGAACCCTCAGCCCCTCGGGAGCTAGCCTGAGGAGGCCGATCCCCTTGGGGGTCTTGGCGTTGTCTGCCTCGCGAGGCTTGGCCCCTCATGAGGGTCTTGAGTTGTTGATGCTGAAGCTGGGCCATACTAGGCCGTCGATGGAGCCACGTGGTGGGCCGCATGCAGGCAGGGCTGGATACCCCCACATCCAGAATGCCGATACAATTGATCTCTCAGCATCAATCGATCTCGTCAACATGTGTCTTGGCATGAACTGACTGGGATGTCAAAACTATGTCGTGAAGCGACACGTAGTAGAGGCAAAGTGAAACTTTAAACGAACCATTTGTTTGTATGCATGTCGGACAAATTACAACATTGGAAATACAAGCATGGTCTAGGCCCACATGCGAATGATACTCGACGGAATGTTCAAATGAGGCATGCGGGAGGATGGACTCGACCGGAGGGTGGTATGATCGATGGAGAAGAGGGTTGGAGAAGAATGAGAAATAAGCAAACGGCACATGATTATACATGAATGGCTCAAATAAACAATAAGTTGTCTCGCTTGGCCTACATAGTGAAAGGCCTAATGCGTAACGCGGAGCACTGTCGCTCAAATATGGCCGGGAAAACAGGGAAACCGACATGTGGGGCACACCTATCGGGAAAACGTAGCGTAGACTAGTCCAATGGAGGAGCTAGCCCACGACCTCCTCGCCACCGGCAACCGTTCATGTTGGTCGTGGGGGCCAGCAACGTGGTGCAGCTCCAGCACCGCCTCTAGACATGGCGACCGCGGTGAATGACACGCTCATCATCGCTGGACACGGTTGGTTTCAGTGTGCCGAGGATGGCATTAGCGTTGTGGCACAACCAGCAGATGAACACCCGGCTCATCGAGGATGCACGGGGCGCCGAAGTGCGCGCGCACCGCACGCGTCCACGGAGTGGTGTAGCGCGGCCAACTGCATCCCCGACGATCTCAAGAGACCAGCCTCTTCAGCAACTCTGCCTGTGCACTTATTAGGTCCTACCCAGACGACGCTTGGCAGCGTGTTTGGGGTAGGCCCGGTGGCTTCTGTCGGTGCAACAAACCCAGGATCTGTTGACCCGACTATGCACAAGCACAGGATCAAGATTGAAGCACCAGTCAAAGACAAAGTACAAGAAACCAGGAGATTCGAAGAACCAACAAGCAGATCAGAGGGACTAAGACCAAGCCAGAGAAGCAAGATATCATCAAGAAAGAAGCCTCCCTTGAAGGGAAGGCGACCCAGGCAAGGGGCGAGGCCACCCCCAGAAGAAGATGACCAAGGCGTCCTGACAGGGCCTGCCGGGGCTTGCGGAGGCTGAAACACCTCACCAAGCACTCCACCACGACTCACGTTGTTGATCAGTGCAGTGTCAAGCCGAAGAGAGGTTAGGTGGCAGTCATTCGCCACATGGCATCCCCTTTCTACCAGAAAACCCATAGGTGACACGCGTCCTATGATGTGTCAGACGAGCAGGCACAGAGTTGGCAAGATAGCTTGGCAAGCCTTATCGGGCAACAAACGACGTGACGTTAAGCGGCGGATTAAATGTTCCCTGTCAGCCTGTAGAGTTAGGTATGATAGCACTATTTGCTGTCTTATCAGTGTCTAATGACTGATTTGCCACTGTGGTGATTCCTTAATGTACAAAAGGAGGCCCATGGCAACGGCTCGAGAGGTTAGAAGCTTGGATAACTCACACCCCATACGCGTGTAGTCGTCGTCGCTGAGGCAACCCTTGCCAGGCAAGTGTACTACGCTCCAACACCACATTTCCACCATCAATCCACCAAATCAGGAGTAGGGTTTTACACCTCGTGGTGGCCCGAACCTGGGTAAAACTGCCCGTGTGATCTCTGCCGTGCTGCCCCACGTTGGTCTGCTCTTTGTGCAATGCGACTCCCCGCTGCCAAACCAGCAAGGGGCCATCCTTGTCCCATAGGTGGCCATGGTTTCCTGTGACAAAGAGATTCAAGCAACCCGATTCTCAAGCGAAGAATATCACATGTGGCCATCTGAGCAAGGGACAGTACGGCAGAGTGATTGCTTGGGAAATAGCAAAGCTTATCTGGGACAGGTTGTCCAAGGTCAACAAAGGGGTCTCTACTCAACGTGACTCTCGAGTTGAAGTTCTTCGCAATCTCTTCAACTGCTTCAAAAGACTCGACAACGAAAATGTTCAGCAAACCTTCGATCGCCTCACTGACATCGCAAATGAGCTTCAAGCACTTTGTGCCACTAACATTACCGACCATGAGGTGAAGAAGAAATTGCTGAGATCACTTGATTCCTCAATTGATACTCTTGCACTGATGATTCAAGAACGTGGAGACTACAAGTCACTAGATCCTGCTGATATCCTCGAGAGGCTAAATACTCATGAGTTCCAACTTGCTAAGAAGAGAGACCTCTAGGGCCAAGTTATGGAAGATCACGTGCACTGAAGGCCAAGGCAGTCTCTGAATCTGAAGGTGAGGATTCTGGTACCAGCCTTGGTGATCCTGAAGAACTAAGCCAGGACCTGGCAATGCTCGTGAGGAAATTCTAAAAGTTCTCAAGACATGGTCTCTTTGGAAAATCTTCAATAAGTGATGACATGAGATCTGATTCCTCATCCCACGATTACAAGAAGAGGACTTGCCACAAATGCAAGAAACCTGGTCACTACGTTATTGATTGTCGTTAGTGGGAGAAGGAATCAAAGAACAAGAAGTACAAGGATGACAGTTCTGATGACTCAAAGAAGAAGAAGAAATCTTCAAAGTCCTCATCGTCAAAATCTTCAAAGTCCTCATCGTCAAAATCTTCAAAGTCTTCATCTCACAAGAAGAGTAGTTCCAAAAAGGCTTGAGCATTTATTGGCAAGGAAATGTACTCTGAAGCTGAATCTGAGGAAAATGTGGAATAGGATGAATCTGAGGAGTCATACTTTGGTGTGGCGAGCCTAGCCCTCGCTAGTGCTTACGTTAACAAGTCCATCTTCAATGCTTAAGAAAATGACCTCCCCAACACAGCTGACGACAGCGTCGATGACTACGCTCCCACCTACTGCTTCATGGCAAAAGGTGCCAAGGTACTCAAACATTCCCCCTCTAAATCTAGTGAGTATGAATCCGATGAAAATCTCAAATCTATCTATTCCAAACTTGCTAAGATTGCTGTTAAACAAAAAAAGGCTTTGGAAAAGGTTCAAAATCTGCTAGACAAAAGCGATGACTTGTTGGGTGAGGAATTGGATCGAACTCAAACTCTGACTAATAATCTTCAGCAACTTCAGTCTATGTTTGATAATCTTCAGACTCATCATAACTCTCACTTAGCCGATCATGAGAAGCTCTCTTATGATTTTCTTTAGAGAAAGCAAGATCATGAGAAGTTAAGGGTGAGTTATGAAGATCTTCATAAGGAAAACGATTCATTGCTTGCTCAATAGATCAGTTCCGCTCAGGAAGAATTCATTCCACCATGTTTGAAATGCATTGAGCGTGAATCTGCTAACTCCTCACCTGAATGTTCAAATGCTTATATTACTGTAAATTCTTCAACTGTCTCTATGGTCACAAATTCCTCATCTGAGGATACCACAAGTATCACTAATGATAATGCAGGGTTCAAGGAATTGTATGTGACAGGCATATACAAAAGCCTCAAAGGGCCTCAGACTCTTTGCGATGTTCTCAAAAAGCAGAACTTGAATAGGAACCCTAGGAAAGAGGGTATTGCCTTTGATAGGACACTCAATGCTGATGGGACCTACTGGAAACCTGAGCACTATTGTAGGATCGAAAGTATGTCTAGAAGGGGGGGTGATTAGACTACTTGACCAAATAAAAACTTATCCTTTTCCCAATTTTAGTATTTGGCAAATTTTAGCTAACTTAGCACAAGTCAAGCAATGTTAATACAATTCAAGCAAGCATGCAAAGAGTATATGAGCAGCGGAAAGTAAAGCATGCAACTTGCAAGAATGTAAAGGGAAGGGTTTGGAGAATTCAAACGCAATTGGAGACACGGATGTTTTTGTCGTGGTTCCGATAGGTGGTGCTATCGTACATCCACGTTAATGGAGACTTCAACCCCCGAAGGGTAACGGTTGCGCGAGTCCACGGAGGGCTCCACCCATGAAGGGTCCACGAAGAAGCAACCTTGTCTATCCCACCATGGCCGTCGCCCAAAAAGGACTTGCCTCACTAGCGGTAGATCTTCACGAAGTAGGCGATCTCCTTGCCCTGACAAACTCCTTGGTTCAACTCCACAATCTTGTCAGAGGCTCCCGAGTGACACCTAGCCAATCTAGGAGACACCACTCTCCAAGAAGTAACAAATGGTGTGTTGATGATGAACTCCTTGCTCTTGTGCTTCAAATGATAGTCTCCCCAACACTCAACTCTCTCTCACAGGATTAGGATTTGGTGGAAAGAAGATTTGAGTGGAAAGCAACTTGGGGAAGGCTAGAGATCAAGATTCATATGGTAGGAATGGAATATCTTGGTCCCAACACAAGTGTAGGTAGTTCTCTCTCAGAAAATGTATGCTGGAAGTGTAGGCACGTTTTGATGGCTCTCTCCACGAATGAAGAGGAGATGGAGGGGTATATATAGCCTCCACACAAAATCTAACCGTTACACACAACTTGCCAAACTCGGTGGGCCCGAATTGAAGAACTCGGTCGATCCGATTTAGCAAATCTAGTGATCGTTACGATTTTTGGTGGGACCGACATGCAACTCGGTAGGACCGATATGGTTAGGGTTAGGGCATAACGTAATCTCGGTGAGACCGATTACACAAACTCGGTGGGACTGATTTTGGTAATAAGCTAACCAGAGAGTTGGTCAGGTAAACTTGGTGGGACCGGTTCGCTCATTTTGGTAAGACCAAAATGTTACGAAAAGGAAACAGAGAGTTTACATTGCAATCTCGGTGGGACCGATCGCTCATCTCGGTGGTACCGAAACGTTATGAAGGGAAACAGAGAGATTACAATGCCATCTCGGTGAAACCGAGATGCCTATCAGTGAGACCAATTTGCCTAGGGTTTGTGGCAGTGGCTATGACACCTGAACTCGGTGGCGCTGGATAGAAAGAATCGGCGAGGCCGAGTTTGACTTTTGGTTTGGGTCATATGTGGATGTGAGAAAGTAGTTGAGGGCTTTGGAGCATACCACTAAGCACTTTGAGCAAGTAAGCCATTAAGCAACACCTCATCCCTCCTTGATAGTATTGGATTTTCCTATACACTCAATGTGATCTTGGATCACTAAAATATAAAATGTAGATTCTTGAGCTTTGAGCTTGAGCCAATCCTTTTGTCCTTAGTATTTTGAGGGGTCCACTTTTCTCATCAATGCCATGCCAATCATTGAGCTTTCATGAAATATTTAACTTGATGTAGCATTAGCTCAATGAGCTATATGTTGTTAGGAATTACCAAAACCACCTAGGGGTAGTTACACTTTCAATCTCCCCCTTTTTGGTAATTGATGACAACATATAGCTCAAAGCTTTGACAAATGATAATAAGAGTGAAAAACATTGTCGCTTTTGAGAAGTATGTGATAAGCAAGAGCTCCCCCTAAATTTGTGCATAGTTTAAGATTTGCTTTGGACTGCAAATGCACAAGGAATTAGGCTCATGGGTTACTCTTCCATGTCACATACATCTTGGTGGAGCACTCAAAATAATAATAATTAAATACATACACTCATCACCAAGCAAACTGAATGATCATATATGGATAAAAGGATAATGTCATCCAACAAGCATAAGGTAGCATATGATCAAACACATGATCATCCAAGTATCTCACAAATGCATAAAGTATCTCAAACAAGCAAATAAAGTTTAACCATCAAAACAAGAGAGAACAAAAGCAACTCTCTCTCTCGAAGCCTATGATCTATACATTTTTCTCCCCCTTTGGCAACAAGTTACCAAAAAGTTCATAGAAAATGCATAGCACTAAATTGTCTCTCAGGCTTGGTCTTCAGGTGGTGGTGTAGACATGGCTCCTTGGACGAAGACTTTAGTAGATGTGGATGGATCTCATGGAGTAGGTGCTGGAGGTGGTTGCACAAAAGCTGTAGCTGGTGTAGATGAAGTGGCTCTGGTGTCTGTAACAGGCACTGCAGCTAATCTCTGGCTCCTGGGCACTCTGGCAAAATCATCAGTAGTAGTCTTGCCCTTCCTCTCCTGCATGTAATCCTGAAGTAGCTCAACAACTGACTGTATCTCAGTGACCTTCACATCCAAGTCATAGAACTTCTGCTCTATGATCCTCTCCAGGCTCTCCTGGTTTTGAGTCAGGGTGGCTAGTCCCTTCTCAATCCTCAGAGTGGAGGCAATCAAGTAGCCAAGCTGCTCCTACTTGTTCTTCAAGAAGTACCGAGATGCCTCATCAATGGTTGGCATCTTGGTAGCCTTTTCAGTCCTTGCCTTCTCCCTCTTTGCTTGTGCTTGCATAGAAGATGGTTCATCTTCATCCATGACCACTGTGTTGTCCTCAAAATCTGGATAGATGGGCATGTGTTCCTTGTCCAAGAGGTACGTGCATGTGCCCATCTTGGAGTTGATGAGCTCCTGGATCTGTGGGGCATACCCACAACTTCTCCTCTGATATGCAGCAGTCCTCTTGATAGTTTCCACTATGAGGCTCATGACCTTGAACTTTTGAGGCACATCAAATATGTGAAGTAGGTTGATGGCATGGCCTCTAATCATCTTGTGATCTCCAGACTTAGGCAAAAGAGTGTGCCTGAGGATCCAGTTGATTGTTGGCAATCCTGACAGAAGGTAATGTACTGAACCAAACTTGTGTGTCTCAATAGCAGCATCTGGGATCTCTCTGTACATGTGTGCCATGGAGTTGTGATCCTTCTTCTTCTTGGCATTGACATCCAAGTCATCCTCATTCTCCTTAGGTGCATTGATCAACTTTGCCCATTCTTCAACTGATGACTGGTACATAGTACCTTCAGACATCCAGACAATCCTTCCATCTGGGTAGAAGTGAGTTGTGGTGTAGAACTGCATAATAAGCTCATCATTCCACTTTGTGAGCTTTTGCCCAACAAAGTTATCCACTCCACAAGCATTGAAACTGTCATACACCCTTGGATAATGCTCTTCATTCTTCTTGATGTACTCCCAGTCTACCCATGTCATGTGACAGATAATTGGCTTCTTGTCAAGCAGCATTGTCTCATAGAAGTCATGTTGTTCCTTTGTGTGGAACCTGTAGTCCACAGCAGTTCACCTCCTGACTGCATAGGGATCAGTCAATCTCCACTGCCTGAGTCCTGCATCCTTCCTCAGCTTCATATCCTCAGCCACAGGATGAACATCATTGTGATCTGGAATTTTGGGCTTCAACTTTCTGAAGACATGTTCCTCGTCATCTTCTTCTTCAACAGCAGCTTCAGGCACTGGGGCCTTGTTCTTCTCTGCAGCAGGAATGCTCCTAGTGTTCCTCTTGGGTGCACATTTGGGCTTTGGAGCATTAGCTTTGGGAGCTTCTTTGGGCTTTGATGAAGCAGCTCCTGACCTGATGGCATCACCCATAAGCCTTGGTGCTTTGGGTGCTGGTACAGCAACCTCTTCCTCTTCTTCCTCTTCCATCATGGAAGGCTTTCCAACAACCCTGGCCATGGTCTTCTTAACCCTTTCCTTCCCCTTCTTCCCTTCTGCAGCAACCTCTTTGGGTTCAAATTCCAAAGGTACTTGAGTAGAGGCTCTGGCCTTAGACATGGGGATTCTTTTGGCACGTGCTTCGGTCTTCATACCAGGTTTAGTGGCAGCAGCCGTGCCATACTCCTTTTTGAGCACCTTCTTCTTGGAAGTGGCCTCATCCTCAACAGCCACATAGTCTTCATCCTCAGAATCTGAGGTTCTCTTCTTTCTTGCTCTGGTGGATGCCTTGGGTAAGTTATTGGGTGTGCTCCTGCTACCCTCATCATAGCTGCTAGAGGGACTAGTGCCCTCACTCACCTGAACCTGCTCCTCTGACTTGTTCGGACTGTCACTCTGATCAGACATATTGCAAACACTGATAGCAGACCCTGTGAATAGATATAGATGAGGTAGAATAGATGTGCATCACAAAATACAGAGTTTTTAGCAAAAGAAAATGAGTCAAAAACTTAGTTTTAGTTTTCCACAGAAAGCATTTCAGATCTACCGATTTGTAATCTCGGGGATACCGAAGCAGCTTTTGGAATCTAAACTAGTGAACTCGGTCAGATCGATTCACGGTTTGGTGGCACAGAGACTGCTAGGGTTTCACAAAGTCCTGAACTCGGTCACACCGATTTGCGATTCTCGGTCAGACCGAGAGTTACATGTGCAATGGCCTTAGCCGAATCGGTGGTACCGAGTTCTACAACTCGGTTGGTCCGAGATGGTTTCGGCGGAAACCTAACCCTAAATTTTCAATTCATCTCTAATCTACGGAGTGTTTTCGGTGGATAAGATGATCTCAATCGTGGCAAGATTAATGGCGACACAATGTGCTAGAGATTTGGAGTTAGGAATAGCACAAAGACCAAGTCCATACCCTAGTTCCGCGATTGACTTGCTACGGCAGCAACGGCAGAGTCGATTCCCATTGACAGCGGCGGAGACCAGTGGCAGGAGGCAGCTGGCGACGAGGAGGACGTTCTGGAGACCCAGGGAGGCAGAGCAGGCTGAGCACGGGCGAAAGAGTTCGGAGAAATTTCCAAAATTTGATCTGTGGATATATATAGCCTGACCCTATCAGTGTGACCGAGTGGAAGAACTCGGTGGCACCAAGATGCATAACTGCAAGCAGTTACAGCAACTCGGTGTGACCGAAAAGTTCAAATCAGTTGCACTGAGATTGAAAACCTAGATCGACTTAGTGATCTCGGTATGACCGAAATGGAGGAATCGGTCAGACCAAAACACATAATGAAGTTTTGGAGGTTTAATTCTATGACGAATCGGGGACTCCGAGTGCTCCTTACACAGAGTGGTTCGAATCTGACTTGATCAAATTTTGTGATGTAGCATGAATAGAGTTTGAGACAAGAAAAGCATAGATAGCTAGAGAAGATTCTTAGGCATTCTTGTCCATCCACATGGTAAAAGAAAAGAAACCAATCAATCAAAACAACAAGTGGATGTCCTCGAATGAGTAAAATATGCAACCAACATGCTCACACAATAAAATGGCAAATGAAATATGTGTCAAAGCATGCACAACCAATTCTAGCATCTATCAAGCAATTGGCGAGGACTAGGTCATCTATATATGAGTATATTGACTTAGGAGTCAAATGAGAACATATGATCATAGGTCATACTCATCATTTAAGCTCAAGTGAGGTTACCACTTTTACATATTAGAGTTGCTTTGACTCAATTCTTAGATTAAAGCCCCCCCTAGATGTGAGACCCCCCTTAAGAGGGATGAACTAACCTTGGGTTTTGTCGATGATGACTTCATGTAGGTGTTGAAGATGTGGATGCTCAATGTTAATGTAGATCATTTGGAGCAATCCTTTGGAGTGAGTTGCACTTTAAGATGATGTCTATGAGCAATACCTACAAGGGTTAGTCCCTCAAGGAACAAACAAGGATATCCATAGACATAGGGTGATGCACACATAAGATGATGTCTATGAAAGCATTAGGTTACCTTGTCCCTTGTATTACCAACAAGAGGGGTTGTGGCTCCTTGAACTAGTGCAAGATGTGGAAGTTGATTGCACTTGTTATTGCCAAAATGATATGAGTGAAATATGTTGGCGGAATCACCCTCAAGAACTCTCTAGTTCTTCTTCTTCGGAATCCACATCATCTTGATGGGAATCCTTGGAGTTGTAGTCGTACTCGATGAAGTAGAACTTGATGTAGTCTTGGGAACCAACTTGACCAAAGCCATAGGAGCTTCTTCAAATGCATCAATCTCCTCTTGAAGCTTGTCCTTCCCTTTTTGCTTGTGGTCTTGTGGTGGAAGATCATCTTGAGCTTGTGTCCCTTTGAAGGAAGTAGGATCATACTTCTCTTGTTGAGGAACAAACTTCGTCTTGGGGTATTGATCTTCTTCCCACTCAACACCATTGACATTGAACTTTCATTCAAAACCAACACCTTGGTTCTTCCGGTGCCTTCCTTGCTTGCATACAATTTCCTTGAATTGCTTATTCCTGGCAAGGCTCTTGTAAACACCTTTCTCTATAATTCCCTTCAATAAGCTATTTTCTCGCTCAAGTGTTACTTGGCTAAGAGAATCATTAGTGGAATCAAGAGAACTACTAGAAGCAACAACATTGGATTTAGCATGATTATTGTTACTACTAGAGGAAGAATCCTTCTTGTTCATGTTACTAGACTTGACTTGAGGCATGTAAGTAGATAAGAGTAAACGCTTGTCAATGTAAGAAGAACTTTTCTTACGAAGAGCATCATTGATTGCCTTTAAGAACTTATGCTCTTGATCAAGGTTGAGCTTTTCAAAGCGTAACTTCTCATGAGTCCTTAAAAGTTCTTGATGATCTTCTAAGATAGTTTCATGAGCTAACTTAAGAGTGTTTAGTTCTTTAGTTATAATCTCAATCTTCTCCTTATCATTGTCATTCGTATTATCTTGATTAGCATCATTAATTGATGTTTCATCATAGTATTCATCACTAGAGTTGTCAACAAGTAAATCATCATCACCTAACAAGTCATCTTCATCACTATTGAATTCTGCATACTCGGGGTGTGATACCTTTGGGCCTTTAGCCATGAAGCAAATTCCAAGTCCTTCGTTTGGTGAATCAAATATGTCGTAGGAGTTGGTTGACACAAGTGCTAGACCGGCAACACATTCATCTTGAGTATATCCGGAGTCGGAGTGATAGCTTCTCTCAGAGTGACTGTCGGAGTCGGAGTCGGATACCCATTCACCAACATGAGCTTGATGTCTTCGTTTTGTGTAGCTCCTTGATGACTTGTCCTTCCTTTACGAATCATTGCTTCTCCGGGATGTTCTTTGTTCATAACGATCATCTCTACTACTCCTCTCTCTTGGTGGTGATTCTTCTCTTCTACTTCTCCTCTTAGGTGATTCTTCTCTTCTTTTGTAGGGTGTCGTACACTCATTGGAATAGTGTCCAGGTCTTCCAGAATTGTAGCAATTACGCTCTCGACTAGAAGATCTTTTGTCATTGTAGGACCTTGACTTGGAGCTTCTTTCTTTGCTTCTATTCTTGTAGAATTTGTTGAAGTTCTTCACCATTAGGCTCAATTCTTCATTGAAGGTTTGTTTCTCACTTGATGATGTGGGGGCTTCACATGAGGCTTTGTAAGCACCAGTTGACTTGTTGTGAAGTTCCTGATTATCCTTGAGTGACATCTCATGAGCAACAATTCTTCCAATGACTTCCGTTGGCTTGAGATCTTTGTAATTTGGCATCATTTGGATCAATGTGCACACGATATCATATTTTCCGTCCAAAGCTCTTAGGATCTTCTTGATGATGAATTTGTCGGTCATCTCTTCACTTCCCAAGCCAGCAATCTCATTTGTGATAAGAGCAAGCCTAGAGTACATTTCAGCGACACCTTCACCATCCTTCATTTTGAACTTGTCAAGCTGAGTTTGAAGCACATCGAACTTGGATTCCTTGACGGAGTTGGTACCTTCGTGCATATCAAACAAAGTATCCCAAATTTCCTTTGCATTCTCAAGACGACTGATTTTGTTGAATTCTTTGGGGCACAATCCGTTGAAGAGGATATCACAAGCTTGAGCATTGTATTGCAGCATCTTCAACTCTTCCACGCTAGCTTCATGGTTCGGTTCTCTCCCATCAAAGAATTCACCTTGCAAGCCAATACACACAATAGCCCAAACGACGGGGTTATTTCCAAGAATATGCATTTTCATCTTATGCTTCCAACTAGCAAAATTAGTACCATCAAAGTAAGGACTTCTACGGTGATAATTTCCCTTGCTAGACGCCATACTCTCCTAGGTTGTGAAACTAAGGCTATGACCACCAAAAGCTATGGAAATCAAAGCAAATGGAGACCAAAGCTCTGATACCACTTGTAGGATCGACAATATGTCTAGAGGGGGGGTGATTAGACTAGTTGACCAAATAAAAACTTATCCTTTTCCCAATTTTAGTCTTTGGCAGATTTTAGCTAACTTAGCACAAGTCAAGCAATCTTAATACAATTCAAGCAAGCATGCAAAGAGTATATGAGTAGCGGAAAGTAAAGCATGCAACTTGCAAGAATGTAAAGGGAAGGGTTTGGAGAATTCAAACGCAATTGGAGACAGATGTTTTTGTCGTGGTTCCGATAGGTCGTGCTATCATACATCCACGTTGATGGAGACTTCAACCCACGAAGGATAACGGTTGCGCGAGTCAACGGAGGGCTCCACCCACGAAGGGTCCACGAAGAAGCAACCTTGTCTATCCCACCATGGTCGTCGCCCACGAAGGACTTGCCTCACTAGCGGTAGATCTTCACGAAGTAGGCGATCTCCTTGCCCTTACAAACTCCTTGGTTCAACTCCACAATCTTGTCGGAGGCTCCCAAGTGACACCTAGCCAATCTAGGAGACACCACTCTCCAAGAAGTAACAAATGGTGTGTTGATGATGAACTCCTTGCTCTTGTGCTTCAAATGATAGTCTCCCAAACACTCAACTCTCTCTCACAGGATTTGGATTTGGTGGAAAGAAGATTTGAGTGGAAAGCAACTTGGGGAAGGCTAGAGATCAAGATTCATATGGTAGGAATGGAATATCTTGGTCTCAACACAAGTGTAGGTAGTTCTCTCTCAGAAAATGTATGCTGGAAGTGTAGGCATGTTCTGATGGCTCTCTCCACGAATGAAGAGGAGGTGGAGGGGTATATATAGCCTCCACACAAAATCTAACTGTTACACACAACTTGCCAAACTCGGTGGGACCGAATTGAAGAACTCGGTCGGACCGATTTAGCAAATCTAGTGACTGTTATGATTTTTGGTGGGACCGACATGCAACTCGGTAGGACCGATATGGTTAGGGTTAGGGCATAACGTAATCTCGTTGAGACCAATTACACAAACTCGGTGGGACCGATTTTGGTAATAAGCTAACCAGAGAGTTGGTCAGGTAAACTCAGTGGGACTGGTTCGCTCATTTCGGTGAGACCGAAATGTTACGAAAAGGAAACAGAGAGTTTACATTGCAATCTCGGTGGGACCGATCGCTCATCTCGGTGGTACCGAAACGTTACGAAGGGAAATAGAGAGATTACAATCCCATCTCGGTGAGACCAAGATCCCTATCAGGGAGACCGATTTGCCTAGGGTTTGTGGCAGTGGCTATGACATTTGAACTCGGTGGCGCCGGATAGAAAGAATCGGCGAGGCCGAGTTTGACTTTTGGTTTGGGTCATATGTGGATGTGAGAAAGTAGTTGAGGGCTTTGGAGCATATCACTAAGCACTTTGAGCAAGTAAGCCATTAAGCAACACCTCATCCCTCCTTGATAGTATTGGATTTTCATATAGACTCAATGTGATCTTGGATCACTAAAATACAAAATGTAGAGTCTTGAGCTTTGAGCTTGAGCCAATCTTTTTGTCCTTAGTATTTTGAGGGGTCCACTTTTCTCATCAATGCCATGCCAATCATTGAGCTTTCATGAAATATTTAACTTGATGTAGCATTAGCTCAATGAGCTATATGTTGTTAGGAATTCCCAAAACCACCTAGGGGTAGTTACACTTTCAATGTCCCCCTTTTTGGTAATTGATGACAACATATAGATCAAAGCTTCGACAAATGATAATAAGAGTGAAAAACATTGTCTCTTTTGAGAAGTATGTGATAAGCAAGAGCTCCCCCTAAATTTGTGCATAGTTTAAGATTTGCTTTGGACTGCAAATGCACAAGGAGTTAGGCTCATGGGTTACTCTTCCATGTCACATACATCTTGGTGGAGCGCTCAAAATGATAATAATTAAATACATACACTCATCACCAAGCAAACTGAATGATCATATATGGATAAAGGGATAATGTCATCCAACAAGTATAAGGTAGCATATGATCAAACCTGTGATCATCCAAGTATCTCACAAACGCATGAAGTATCTCAAACAAGCAAATAAAGTTCAACCACCAAAACAAGAGAGAACAAAAGCAACACTCTCTCTCGAAGCCTATGATCTATACATTTTTATCCCCCTTTGGCAACAAGTTACCAAAAAGTTCATAGAAAATGCATAGCACTAAATCGTCTCACGGGCTTGGTTTTCAGGTGGTGGTGTAGAGATGGCTCCTTGGACGAAGACTTCCGTAGATGTGGATGGAGCTGGTGGAGTAGGTGCTGGAGCTGGTTGCACAGAAGCTGTAGCTAGTGCAGATGAAGTGGCTCTGGTGTCTGTAACAGGCACTGTAGCTGATCTCTGGCTCCTGGGCACTCTGGCAAAAGCATCAGTAGTAGTCTTGCCCTTCCTCTCCTGCATGTCATCCTGAAGCTGCTCAACAACTGAGTGTTTCTCAGTGAACTTCACATCCAAGTCATATAACTTCTACTCCAGGATCCTCTCCAGGCTTCCTGGTTTTGAGTCAGGGTGGCCAGTCCCTTCTCAATCCTCAGAGTGGAGGCAATCAAGGAGCCAAGCTGCTCCTGCTTGTTCTTCAAGAAGTACTAAGATGCCTCATCAATGGTTGGCATCTTGGTAGCCTTTTCAGTCCTTGCCTTATCCCTCTTTGCTTGTGCTTGCACAGAAGATGGTTCATCTTCATCCATGACCAATGTGTTTTTCTCAAAATCTGGATAGATGGGCATGTGTTCCTTTTCCAAGAGGTATGTGCATGTGCCCATCTTGGAGCTGATGAGCTCCTGGATCTGTGGGGCTTTCCCACAACTTCTCTTCTGATCTGCAGCAGTCCTCTTGATAGTTTCCACTATGAGGCTCATGACCTGGAACTTTTGAGGCACATCAAATATGTGAAGTAGGTTGATGGCATGGCCTCTAATCATCTTGTGATCTCCATACTTAGGCAAAAGAGTGTGCCTGAGGATCCAGTTGATTGTTGGCAATCCTAACAGAAGGTAATGTACTGATCCAAACTTGTGTGTCTCAATAGCAGCATCTGGGATCTCTCTGTACATGTGTGCCATGGAGTTGTGATCCTTCTTCTTCTTGGCATAGACATCCAAGTCATCCTCATTCTCCTTAGGTGCACTGATCAACTTTCCCCATTCTTCAACTGATGACTGGTACATAGTACCTTCAGACATCCAGACAATCCTTCCATCTAGGTAGAAGTGAGCTGTGGAGTAGAACTGCATAATAAGCTCATCATTCCACTTTGTGAGCTTCTGCCCAACAAAGTTATGCACTCCACAAGCACTGAAACTGTCATACACCCCTGGATAATGCTCTTCATTCTTCCTGATGTACTCCCAATCCACCCATCTCATGTCACAGACAATTGGCTTCTTGTCAAGCAGCACTATCTCATAGAAGTCCTGATGTTCCTTTGTGTGGAACCAGTAGTCCACAACAGTTCTCCTCCTGACTTCATAGGGATCAGTCAATCACCACTGCCTGAGTCCTGCATCCTTCCTCAGCTTCATATCCTCAGCCACAGGATGAACATCATTGTGATCTAGAATTTTGGGCTTCAACTTTCTCAAGACATGTTCCTCATCATCTTCTTCTTCAACAGCAGCTTCAGGCACTGGGGCCTTGTTCTTCTCTGCAGCATTAATGCTCCTAGTGTTCCTCTTGGGTGCAGATTTGGGCTTTGGAGCAGCTTCTTTGGGAGCTTCTTTGGGCTTTGATGAAGCAGCCCCTGACCTGATGGCATCACCCATAAGCTTTGGAGATTTGGGTGCTGGTGCAACAACCTCTTCCTCTTGTTCCTCTTCCATCATGGAAGGATTTCCAACAACCCTAGCCATGGTCTTCTTGACCCTTTCCTTCCTCTTATTCCCTTCTGCAGCAGCCTCTTTGGGTTCAGATCCAAAGGTACTTGAGTAGAGGCTCTGGCCTTAGACATGGGGATTCTTTTGGCAGGTGCTTTGGTCTTCATACCAGGCTTAGTGGCAGCAGTTGTGCCATACTCCTTTTTGAGCACCTTCTTCTTGGAAGTGGCCTCATCCTCAATAGCCACATAGTCTTCATCCTCAGAATCTGAGGTTCTCTTCTTTCTTTCTCGGGTGGCTGCCTTGGGCAAGTTGTTGGGTGTGCTCCTGCTATCCTCATCATAGCTGCTAGAGGGACTAGTGCCCTCACTCACCTGAACCCGCTCCTCTGACTTGTTCTAACTGTCACTTTGATCAGACATATTGCAAACACTGACAGCAGACCCTATGAATAGATATAGATGAGGTAGAATAGATGAGCATCACAAAATACAAAGGTTTTTGCAAAAGAAAATGAGTCAAAAACTTAGTTTTAGTTTTCCACAGAAATCATTTCGGATCTACCGATTTGTAAACTCGGTGATACCGAAGCAGCTTTTGGAACCTAAACTAGTGAACTCGGTCAGATCGAGTCAAAATTTGGTGGCACCGAGACTGCTAGGGTTTCACAAAGTCCTGAACTCGGTCACACCGATTTGCAATTCTCGGTCAGACCGAGAATTACATGTGCAATGGCCTTAGCCGAATCGGTGGTACCGAGTTCTACAACTCGGTTGGTCCGAGATGGTTTCGGCGGAAACCTAACCCTAAATTTCCAATTCATCTCTAATCTATGGAGTGTTTTTGGGTGGATAAGATGATCTCAATTGTGGCAAGATTAATGGCGACACAATGTGCTAAAGATTTGGAGTTAGGAATAGCACAAAGACCAAGTCCATACCCTAGTTTGGTGATGGACTTGCTACGGCGGCAACGGCGGAATCGATTCCCGTTAACGGTGATGGAGACCAGCGGCGGGAGGCAGCTAGCAACGAGGAGGACGATCCGAAGACCCAGGGAGGCAGAGCAGGCTGAGCACGGGCAAAAGAGTTTGGAGAAATTTCCAAAATTTGACCCATGGATATATATAGCCAGATCCTGTCGGTGTGACCGAGTGTAACAACTAGGTGGCACCTAGATGCACAACTGCAAGCAGTTACAACAACTCGGTGTGACCGAAAAGTTCAAATTGGTTGCACCGAGATTGAAAACCTAGATCGACTTAGTGATCTCGGTATGACCGAAATGGAGGAATCGGTCAGACCGAAACGCACAAAGAAGTTTTGGAGGTTTAAGTCTATGATGAATCGGGGACTCCGAGTGCTCCTCACACATAGTGGTTTGAATCTGACTTGATCAAATTTTGTGATGTAGCATGGATAGAGTTTGAGACAAGAAAAGTATAGATAGCTAGAGAAGATTCTTAGGCATTCTTGTCCATCCACTTGGCAAAAGAAAAGAAACCAATCAATCAAAATAACAAGTGGATGTCCTCGAATGAGTAAAATATGCAACCAACATGCTCACACAATAAAATGGCAAATGAAATATGTGGCAAACCATGCACAACCAATTCTAGCATTTGTCAAGCAATTGGCGATGACTAGGTCATCTATATATGAGTATATTGACTTAGGAGTCAAATGAGAACATATGATAATAGGTCATACTCATCGTTTAAGCTCAAGTGGGGTTACCACTTTTACATAATGCATTATTGTGTTCACACCATTAGAGTTGCTTTGACTCAATTCTTAGATTAAATATCCCCCTAGATGTGAGATCCCCCCTTAAGAGGGATGAACTAACTTTGGGTTTTGTCGATGATGACTTCATGTAGGTGTTGAAGATGTGGATGCTCAATATTGATGTAGATCATTTGGAGCAATCCTTTGGAGTGAGTTGCACTTTCAATACCTACACGGGTTAGTCCCTCAAGGAACAAACAAGGATATCCATAGACATAGAGTGATGCACACACAAGATGATGTCTATGAAAGCATTAGGTTACCTTGTCCCTTGTCTTACCAACAAGACGGTTTGTGACTCCTTGAACTAGTGTAAGATGTGGAAGTTGATTGGACTTGTTATTGCCAAAATGATATGAGTGAAATATGTTGGCGGAGTCACCCTC
Source organism: Triticum dicoccoides (assembly GCF_002162155.2). NCBI lineage: Eukaryota > Viridiplantae > Streptophyta > Magnoliopsida > Poales > Poaceae > Triticum > Triticum dicoccoides. The sequence goes on from NC_041383.1 coordinate 351,592,390, forward strand.
AAGAACTCTCTAGTTCTTCTTCTTCGGGATCCACATCATCTTGATGGGTATCCTTGGAGTTGTACTCGTACTCGATGAAGTAGAACTTGATGTAGTCTTGGGAACCCACTTGACCAAAGCCATAGGAGCTACTTCAAATGCATCAATCTCCTCTTGAAGCTTGTCCTTCCCTTTTTGCTTGTGGTCTTGTGGTGGAAGATCATCTTGAGCTTGTGTCCCTTTGAAGGAAGTAGAATCATATTTCTCTTGTTGAGGAATAAACTTCATCTTGGGGTATTGATCTTCTTCCCACTCAACTCCATTAGCATTGAACTTTCGTTCAAAACCAATACCTTGGTTCTTCCGGTGCCTTCCTAGCTTGCGTACAATTTCCTCGAATTGCTTACTCCCGGCAAGGCTCTTGTAAACACCTTTCTCTATAATTCCCTTCAATAAGCTATTTTCTCGCTCAAGTGTAACTTGTCTAAGAGAATCATTAGTGGAATCAAGAGAACTACTAGAAGCAACAACATTGGATTTAGCATGATTATTGTTACTACTAGAGGAAGAATCCTTCTTGTTCTTGTTACTAGACTTGACTTGAGGCATGTAAGTAGATAAGAGTAAATGCTTGGCAATGTAAGAAGAACTTTTCTTACGAAGATCATCATTGACTGCCTTTAAGAACTCATGCTCTTGCTCAAGGTTGAGCTTTTCTAAGCGTAACATCTCATGTGTCCTTAAAAGTTCTCGATGATCTTCTAAGATAGTTTCATCAGCTAACTTAAGAGTGTTTAGTTCTTTAGTTAGAAGCTCAATCTTCTCCTTATCATTGACATTCGTTTTATCTTGATTAGCATGATTAATTGACGTTTCATCATAGTATTCATCACTAGAGTTGTCAACAAGTAAATCATCATCACCTAACAAGTCATCTTCATCACTATTGAATTGAACATACTCAGGGTGTGATACCTTTGGGCCTTTAGCCATGAAGCATCTTCCAAGTCCTTCATTTGGTGAATCAAATATGTCGTAGGAGTTGGTTGACACAAGTGCTACACCGGCAACACCTTCATCTTGAGTATATTCGGAGTCGGAGTGATAGCTTCTCTCGGAGTGATTGTCAGAGTTGGAGCCGGATACCCATTCACCAACATGAGCTTGATGTCTTTGTTTTGTGGAGCTCCTTGATGACTTGTCCTTCCTTTCTGAATCCTTGCTTCTCTGGGATGTTCTTCGTTCATAACGATCATCTCTACTACTCCTCTCTCTTGGTGGTGATTCTTCTCTTCTACTTCTCCTCTTAGGTGATTCTTCTCTTCTTTTGTAGGGTGCCGTACACTCATTGGAATGGTGTCCGGGTCTTCCACAATTGTAGCAATTACGCTCTCGACTAGAAGATCTTTTGTCATTGTAGGACCTTGACTTGGAGCTTCTTTCTTTGCTTCTATTCTTGTAGAAATTTGTTGAAGTTCTCACCATTAGGCTCAATTCTTCATTAAAGGTTTGTTTCTCACTTGACGATGTGGGGGCTTCACATGAGGCTTTGTAAGCACCACTTGACTTGTTGTGAAGTTCCTCCTTATCCTTGAGTGACATCTCATGAGCAACAATTCTTCCAATGACTTCTGTTGGCTTGAGATCTTTGTAATTTGGCATCATTTGGATCAATGTGCACACGGTATCATATTTTCCATCCAAAGCTCTTAGGATCTTCTTGATGATGAATTTGTTAGTCATCTCTTCACTTCCCCAGCCGGCAATCTCAGTTGTGATAAGAGCAAGCCTAGAGTACATTTCAGCAACACCTTCACCATCCTTCATTTTGAACTTGTCAAGCTGACTTTGAAGCACATCCAACTTGGATTTCTTGACGGAGTCGGTACCTTCGTGCATATCAATCAAAGTATCCCAAATTTCCTTTGCATTCTCAAGACGGCTGATTTAATTGAATTATTCGGGGCACAATCCATTGAAGAGGATATCACAAGCTTGATCATTGTATTGCAGCATCTTCAACTCTTTCGCGCTAGCTTCACGGTTCGGTTCTCTCCCATCAAAGAATTCACCTTGCAAATCAATACACACAATAGCCCAAACGGCAGAGTTATGTCCAAGAATATGCATTTTCATCTTATGCTTCCAACTAGCAAAATTAGTACCATCAAAGTAAGGACATCTACGGTGATAATTTCCCTCGCTAGACGCCATACTCTCCTAGGTTGTGAAACCAAGGCTATGACCAACGAAAGCTATGGAAATCAAAGCAAATGGATACCAAAGCTCTGATACCACTTGTAGGATTGAAAGTATGTCTAGAGGGGGGTGATTAGACTACTTGACCAAATAAAAACTTATCCTTTTCCTAATTTTAGTCTTTGGCAGATTTTAGCTAACTTAGCACAAGTCAAGCAATCTTAATACAATTCAAGCAAGCATGCAAAGAGTATATGAGCAGCGGAAAGTAAAGCATGCAATTTGCAAGAATGTAAAGGGAAGGGTTTGGAGAATTCAAACGCAATTGGAGACACAGATGTTTCTGTCGTTGTTCAGATAGGTGGTGCTATCGTACATCCACGTTGATGGAGACTTCAACCCACGAAAGGTAACGGTTGCACGAGTCCATGGAGGGCTCGACCCACGAAGGGTCCACGAAGAAGCAACCTTGTCTATCCTACCATGGTCGTCACCCACGAAGGACTTGCCTCACTAGCGGTAGATCTTCACGAGGTAGGCGATCTCCTTGCCCTTACAAACTCCTTGGTTCAACTCCACAATCTTGTCGGAGGCTCCCAAGTGACACCTAGCCAATCTAGGAGACACCACTCTCCAAGAAGTAACAAATGGTGTGTTGATGATGAACTCCTTGCTCTTGTGCTTCAAATAATAGTCTCCCCAACACTCAACTCTCTCTCACAGGTTTGGATTTGGTGGAAAGAAGATTTGAGTTGAAAGAAACTTGAGGAAGTCTAGAGATCAAGATTCATATGGTAGGAATGGAATATCTTGGTCTCAACACAAGTGTAGGTAGTTCTCTCTCAGAAAATATATGCTGGAAGTGTAGGCACGTTCTGATGGCTCTCTCCACGAATGAAGAGGAGGTGGAGGGGTATATATAGCCTCCACACAAAATCTAACCGTTACACACAACTTGCCAAACTCGGTGGGACCGAATTGATGAACTCGATCAGACCGATTTAGTAAATCTAGTAACCATTAGGATTTTTGAATGGACCGACATGCAACTCGGTAGGACCGATATGGTTATGGTTAGGGCATAACGTAATCACGTTGAGACCGATTACACAAACTCAGTGGGACCGATTTTGGTAATAAGCTAACCAGAGAGCTGGTCAGGTAAGCTCGGTGGGACCGGTTCGCTCATTTTTGTGAGACCGAAATGTTACGAAAAGGAAATAGAGAGTTTACATGGAAATCTCGGTGGGACCGATCGCTCATCTCGGTGGTACCAAAACGTTACGAAGGGAAACAGAGAGATTACAATCCCATCTCGGTGATACCGAGATCTTTATCGGTGAGACCGATTTGCCTAGGGTTTGTGGCTGTGGCTATGACATCTGAACTCGGTGGCGCCGGATAGAAAGAATCGGCGCGGCCGAGTTTGACTTTTGGTTTGGGTTATATGTGGATGTGAGAAAGTAGTTGAGGGCTTTGGAGCATATTACTAAGCACTTTGAGCAAGTAAGCCATTAAGCAACACCTCATCCCTCCTTGATAGTATTGGCTTTTCCTATAGACTCAATGTGATCTTGGATCACTAAAATATAAAATGTAGAGTCTTGAGCTTTGAGCTTGCGCCAATCCTTTTGTCCTTAGTATTTTGAGGGGTCCACTTTTCTCATCCATGCCATGCCAATCATTGATCTTTCCTGAAATATTTAACTTGTAGTAGCATTAGCTCAATGAGCTATATGTTGTTAGGAATTGCCAAAACCACCTAGGGATAGTTGCACTTTCAACTATCCTAAAACCTCATGGGTTGTTGCGAAAGAACCTCCCGTAGATCCATCCACTTTATCTAGCTTTACTTGTGAATCTTCATGTTCCTCTGATGAGTTGTTTGAATCCAACTATAAACTGTTCAAAAATAAGAATGGTGAAGTATTTGCTTGATATGTTGGAACTAACTGCAGGAACGGTCCCCCTATGAATAAAATCTACGTTCCCAAAAAGTGCCTTGAAAGTCTTCAGGTGAATGTCCTCATGACACCACCTGTGAAGAATAGGAACCCCAGATCAAATTCTTCATATGGATCAAACTCTTCATATGGATCCAAGTCCTGATATGGACCAAATTCTTCATTTGGGTCAAATTCCTCACGTGGATCCAAATCCTCATATGAACATCATCGTGCTAACACTTTGGTTTCACAGGAAAACTCTAAAGGTTATGAACATGTGCATTATTCTTCAAATCATTATGTTTGTAAGTCCTCAAAGAATTTCTCTGCTTATTCATATGTTTACTCTAACCCCTATTCTGTGAAACAAAGTGCACTGGCTTCAATGCCAGCTTTCTCTTACGGTTCTCACAGAATGATGAACTCTTTGCCACCCCTTCAGATGTGTGTGGTGAAGAAAAAGAACTAATCTCTTGTGCAGGGTTAGGTCTCTAGATGAACTTAATCATTTGAAGAATTTGCTGGAGACCTGAATATGCTTGAAATGACGCAAGCTAATCATCAAGAAAAGTATTACTTATTTCTCATGTCCTCATACTGCTATATCTGTTATACTGCTTGATGAAATTCAATATGATTAAATTGATGTCATATTATTCATTGATGAAGTATATGGGTTCGTAAGTTGCACTAATTCATCTGCGGGATGAACAACCCAAAGCTACTGAGTGGGTCCTCAGCAATGGATGTACAAATCACATGAGCGGTGCCAGGAGCTTATTGATGGATGTTGCTTTATCTCCATCCCATCTGAAGCATATCACCAGCGCTGACAAAGGAAAAAGCAAGGAATTGGGTCTAGGTAGTGTTGCAATCTCAAAGGATAGATACATGGACAAAGTCATGCTTATCGAGTCCTTGGGATTCAACCTCATGTCTGTCTCAATGCTTTGTGATCTTGATATGGTTGTCATCTTTAGCAAATATCGTTGTATTGTGCTAATGGAATCTAACAATTCCAAAGTCTTCGAAGGCTTTAGGAGAGGAGACTTGTATATTGTTGATTTCTCTGTCAGACCACAACCTGCCACATGTCTACTTGCAAAAGCTTCAGAAGGCTGGTTATGGCATCGACGACTTGGTCATGCTAGCATGAGGAACCTGCATACACTCGCGAAGAAGAAGCATGTCATTGGCATCGAGGGTGTCAAATTCCTCAATGATCATCTTTGTGGGCCTTGTGAGGCTAGAAAGGTGGCCAGAGCCAAGCACCCCTTGAAGACTATCGTGACCACCTCTCTTCCCTTTGAATTACTTCACATGGATCTCTTTGGCCCTACTCATTATGACATGTTCACTAATGCAACATATCAATATGGATTTGTTATTGTTGATAATTATTCTCGTTACACATGGGTGCATATCTGATGACCCACAAGTATATGGGGTCAATTGTAGCCCTTCTCGATAAGTAAGAGTGTCGAACCCAATGAGGAGCAGAAGGAAATGACAAGTGGTTTTCAGCAAGGTAATATCTGCAAGTGCTAAAATTGTAAGTAGCGGAGTAGTTTGGCAGCAAGATAATTTATAACGAGCAAGTAACAATAGTAGTAACAAAAGTGCAGCAATGTAGCCCAATCCTTTTGAGGCAAATGATAGGCCAAAACGGTTTCTTATAATAAGCAAAGTGTTCTTGAGGGTACACGGGAATTTCATCTAGTCACTTTCATCATGTTGGCTTAATTCGTGTTCGGTACTTTAATAATTTGATATGTGGGTGGATCGGTGCTTAGGTGTTGTTCTTATTTGAACAAACCTCCTTCTTATGATTAACCCTCTCGCAAGCATCCGCAACTATGAGTAAAGTATTAAGAATAAATTCTAACCATAGCATTAAACTATTTGATCCAATCGGTCCCTTACGGAATAGCGCATAAATTGGGGTTTAAGCTTCTGTCACTCTCGCAACCCACCATCTAATAACTACTCCACAGTCCATTCCCTTAGGCCCAAATATGGTGAAGTTTCATGTAGGCGACGTTCACATGACACCACTAAGAGAATGGCAACATACATACCATCAAAATATCGAACACATATCAAATTCACATGATTACTTGCAACATGATTTCTCCCGTGACCTCAAGAACGAAAGAAACTACCCACAAATGATAAACATGCTCAAGATCAGAGGGGTTTTAAATAGCATAATGGATCTGAACATATAATCTTCCACCAAATAAACCATATATAAATCGACTACAAGATGTAATCAACACTGCTAGTCACCCACGAGCGCCAATCTATAGTTTTTATACAAAGATTGAACACAAGAGATGAACTAGGGTTTGAGAGGAGTTGGTGCTGTGAAGATCTTGATGAAGATAGCCCTCCCTAAGATGGGAGAGTTATTGGCGATGATGATGATGGTTTCCCCCTCCGGGAGGGAAGTTCCCCCGGCGGAATCGCTCCACCAGAGGGCAAAAGTGATCCTGCCGAAGTCCGCCTCGAGGCGGCAGTGCTTTGTCCCGAATGTCTTCCCCTTATTTTTTTTCTAGGTCAAAATGACTTATATACCATAAGATGGGCACCGGAGGTGGGCCGAGGAGGGAAGCACCCACCAGGGCGCCCCTAGGCCTCCCCGCGCGCCCACGTTGGTTGTGCCCACCTGGTGGCCCTCCTCTGGTACTTATTTGCTCCAATATTCCTTAAACATTCCATAAAAAATCCTTGAGGAGTTTCAGTTCATTTGGAATTGTGCACAATAGGTACCTTGGCGTAGCTTTTTCAAGTCCAGATTTCCAGGTGCCAGAATTCTCCCCCTTGGTGCATACCTTGCCTATTATGAGAGAAAAGGCATTAGAATTACTCCAAAAAGCATTATTATACAATAAAACAACATAAATAACAGTAGGAAAACATGATGCAAAATGGATGTATCAACTCCCCCAAGCTTAGACCTCGCTTGTCCTCAAGCAAAAACCAAAATCGAAAAACATGTCCACATGCTCAGAGAGAGAGGTGTCGATAAAAACAAAAATACGGAAATGGCTGCATCATGTGACATATTATTACAACATCAAACTTCAGTAAACTTTTAATATATAACTTTTATCATAGACTTCTCATCAACAAGTGACAATTCATCACAACAATGAATTATAAAGCATAAACTATATTGGAAACCGACAAACTATGTTCCCGGTCAACTTTGCAACTACAATTCATCATCTATTCAGGAAGGGTCACATATCGGAGCCTTTAGGCAAGTCCACATACTCAACATCATTTAGTCTTCTATGTTGCTAACACTCACCGCGTACACATGAGCAAAATGTTTCAACCGGACACAAAGAAAGATAGGGGCTTATAGTTTCTCCTCCCAACACACGCACCTCAAGGGTGATATTAACAATAATAACCTATGACACCCATATTCAACTGGACATATGTGCCTAGATCTTTCCTCACCACATGATGCTTGCCAAAGGAGAAAAATAAAAGGAATAGAGAGAAAAACGTTGACTCTTGCATGAAAGTAAATACATGGAAGTAAAAGATAGGCCCTTCGCAGAGGGAACCAGAGGTTGCCATGCGCTTTTTGTTTGTATTCTCAACCCCTTAATGCAAGAGAACGTCACATTATATTGCCCCTTGTGATGTCAACCATTATTATGCAGTCTATCGTTTTTATTCTTCACCATCACAAGTTCGTACAATGCTCATTTTTCCCTTACACTAAATGATCTCACATTTTTATAAGCAATTTTTATTGCCCTTTTTCCACCTATGACAACTAACTTGAAGGATCTTACTCAGTCCATAGGTAGGTATGGTGGACTCTCAAATAATATAGAGTTTAAAGGTTTTGGATGCACAAGTAGTATCTCTACTTACTGCAGAATTTTTGGCTAGCAAAGATAGGGGCAAGCAGCACTTGTTGAAGGATCTATGACAATATGACTTCTATGTGAATATGAACAAACATAAATCATAAGTAGTCTTCCTTGTCCAATGTCAACAATTTTGGCATATAATATTTTGATGGGTGCTCACAATCACAAAAGAATTCCATGATAATATATTTATATGTGAATCTTCTCTTCCCTTATTAATTCTTTCATGTGTTGCATCATTGACCAGTGCTATGTTTATCAGTCTACAATAAAATTTTATACTTATACTTTCCCTTGTGTAATGTCATCACTTACCATCAGATTAGCATATGATCTTTCCTTTTATTTCCTTTCTTTTTATTGCAGCAAGAAAGTAAAGAAGGTAAAACTCAAACTAAACATTATTATATCTCGCACACGATTACAAGGATTGATCACTAAGAAAACTCACAAAAAAAGGATCAAACTAAAATTTTATTCATCTAATAGTAAAAGATAACCATTGATCGAACTAAGAAAGTAAAGGAAAAAGATAGTGGAGGTTGATACGATACTGTAACATCCCAAATTTTCAATTTGGAATGTTATACATTAGGTCATCATTGCATATCATATTCTATTGCATTTTTGGTTGATCCTAGAAATTCTACACAACTCAAGGACCCACGGAGAGAGTTGGGGATTTTGTTATTTTCATATTTGAGTTTCCTCAAATTTTGAAAAGAGGATCATTTGGTATTAATTATTTTTCTCTTCGAATATTTCTTATATGAAAATAAAAGAGAGGGGATAAAATGACTTCCCCTAAATAAAGAAATATTGGAAGAAAAATATTAAAATCAAATAAGAATTTTATTCGGAGTTTTATTACTATTTTATTTGAATTAGGAAAAAATGCATTTTTCCAAAATTGCATTAGAGGCCCAACTAAATGTTAACTTTGTCCACTATATTTTTAGAGGACGGGGAAAATTTATTTCAGGATTTTTGGAGGTTGTTTAGTATTTCTTTTCTTTGTTTTTCTGCGTGGCGGAATTTTAAAAAAAATGAACCGACCTAACCAGGCCGTGTCCGCCTGGGACACTAGCCCGGCCGGCCCTTTAATGGCCGAAGGCCCGAGCCGCCAGCGCCCCGCCCCCAAACCCTAGCGCCGCCCGAACCGCCCCACTGTCGCCGGTTCCGCGTCGCTGTCGCCGTTCCGCGCCGCCGCCCCAGAGCCGCCGCCGCCCCGTTCCTCCGCCGCCGCCGCCAGCCCCTCCAGAGTCGTCGCCGACCCCGCCGGACCTTGCTGAGGTAGCCCGTCGATCACTGCCGGTTTTCGTAGAAAATCGTATGTTTTTTTTTGAAAACCCTAAGTTTTTTTAGTTAGATCCGTTTTATTTTTTTCTCGGTTTTGTTATTTAGCGGACGTTCGTTCGTACGTTCGTTTTAACAAATGGTGTTCACCCGTTTGCCGCAGACAGCGAACGTTCGTTCGTTAGCCTGTTCGTCAGTTTTTCTTTTTCCAGGGTTTTTCCGCGATTATTTTCGATCGTGATTTCTGCCCTGATCTTCGTTTTAGTTTATCGTTTTGCTCGTTTATCGGAATCAGGCGATTCAAGCGCCTAGATCTTCATTTCGAAGCCCTCTTTCTGTTTAATCAACTTGAACAAGATTTTGGTACTCTAAAAATTGACTTTAGTCCAGATTAGTAAATGAATCTTGTTTCTTTCGCAGTTCGAGTTTCGTTGTTTCGTTTGGTTTGATTCTTTTTGCAAACCGGAGTTCTTAAGTTGAGCTTTCTAGTTAGATCTCTTATTTGAGTTTTACTCGTGCTTCTAGTTGAGTGCTTATTGTATGCTTTGTTTGTTTGCGATAGAGTACCCGGAGTGCGAAGCGTGCTACTACGAGTCTCTAGGTTTACCGGATCATCAGCAAGACAAGTAACACTTTGATAATACCTCTTTACTACCCAGTTTTATTGCATTAGATCAATCCTCAAACATTGCATGGTTAGGATCTATTTAACATGTGGGTTTTGGGAAGTACAAGATGAGGTAGAACCTATTGCCCTCTTTATTATCAAACCTTTGGGAGTTACTTCTACGTTGCTTATGTTACTATGCTATGCTCGTAGACGTGGTTTGGTTTGAGTGATTCATGACAGATGTGAGTATTGTTAATTAATGGTTAACATAAGGTGGCTACTTTAATACACATCTGGGTGGATTGCTTGAGGCACCCTGGAGTACCCAGCGGTTGTCAGGGCACCTGGAGAATCCAGTGTTGTCCTAGGATATCCCGGAGTACCCGTGTGATCATCCTATGGTCTGCCACCCATGCTCAAAGGGATCATAAGATTATTCATGCTAGAAACTTCCGTGTGCATCCACAAGCTATTATGGCCTCTAGCATAGTTGAGTATGTTGCATGACCTCTTTCAGTGGTGGGCTAGCAGATGTAGGGGAAAGTAGGTGTAACTGTCCACCCAGAGTAAAGAGTTATTGTTTCAGAAAGACTGTGTCTCGATTCTTCGACCATGGATGTATTCGAGTCTTGTGGGGAAAAGTGTGCAAACCTCTGCAGAGTGTACAAACTAATCATGGTTAGCCGTGTCCCTGGTTATGGACGTTTTGAGTATCTAGTTCCTGGATTATCATGTTGATCTCATCACTCTAATATAATTTGATTGGGTTTTAATGATGATGCTTAATTGGGATTGAGTTGGAGGAACCTTCTCAATGTTTAACAACCACCATGATAGTTAAATAAAAATTTACTCCTTTGTTGTAGGAATAAATTGGCTTTATGCAAAATTGTAACCATAGAGCTTTCCACCAGCCATATATGGATGTAGTGATAGCAATTATGCCATTCATTACTCTATTTGTTACATTGCCAGCAAATTCCATGTGCTGACCCGTTTTGGGCTGCAACGTTCATGTTGCAGACTTTTTCAGACGACGAGTAAGGTGCCATAGGTCGTTGTCTTTCACTCAGCTATGCCGTTGGAGTTGATGGACTCACTTTATCTTCCAATCCTTCCGCTATTATCGATTTTAGATGGCCTTAAGCCATATTATTGTAATAAGTTCTCTTTTGAGACATTCGATGTAATAAGTGTGCGATTGCTACTCTGTTATGAATCCTCAAGTACTGTGTGTATCAGCATTACCGATCCAGGGATGACACTGATGCACAGAGATCAGACTATTTGAGGTCTGGTCGCTACAGATACCGGGGCACCTCCCCCAAACTAGGCGAAAGCCAAGGGGAGTGCCCATACCCAATACTCAATTTTCTTTTTATGGTGATGAAGAAGATGGTGGTGATGGGGTAGAAGGTTTCTAGTCCTCGGGTTTCCATGGCAGTGGCTCACCATCATAAGAGGAGGAGTGAGTCTCCCGAATCCTGCAACGGGCAGCCAAACTCATACCTTTAAACCTGGCATCATATTCAAAGACCTGGCTTTGTAGATCATGGATCTAGCTATGGAGGAAGTTGATTTGCTCATTGAGGGAGAAGATGATGTCCTTTATGGGCTTGCCATCCACCTTGAGATCACGGGTATAGTCCGCGATCATGAGGTGATTGGCATTGAGTCCATGCTCCACCATCCCCTTGCACTTGAAGATGTCCTGCTCCATGGCTCCAAGCCTGGCCTCCGCGGATCCAGTCCCCTTGGGTCCTTGCACATCGCAGATGTGCAGCACCGCATCGCGCATCTGGATAGCTTGAGAGTGCTGCACCACCTCCTGCAGATATGGGTTGATGACGGTTTCGAAGAACTTGTCCTTGGAGGACCTTGAAAAGGCCATGGTTGATTGGATCTGATAGAAAACAGCAAGAAAATAAAATAGGATATTTCTCCGCGATACGGAGGTTAACAGGTTTGGGAGGTATATATAGATTTTTTTTATCTTGGGGAACAAACAAAACGGATGAAAAATGGAGATTGGAAAGTACCCGAGGTGGGCACAACCCAATGGGCACGCCAGTCAAGCATGGCATGCCCTGGTGTATCGTGCCCACCAGGGTCACTTTCGTGGAAGTTTCTTATTTTCCTAATTTTCTAAATATTCCAAAACTAACAAAAAATATTTTTGCAGATTTTTTGGAGTTCGTTTACTGATGGAGGAACCTTCTCAATGTTTTAACAACCACCATGATAGTTAAATAAAAATGTATTCCTTTGTTGTAGGGACAAATTGGCTTTATGAAAAATTGTAACCATAGAGCTTTTCACCAGCCATATATGGATGTAGTGATAGCAATTATTTCGTTCATTACTCTATGTGTTACATTGCCAGTAAATTCCATGTGCTGACCTGTTTCGGGCTGCAACGTTCATGTTGCAGACTTTTCAGATGACGAGTAAGGTGCCATAGGTCGTTTCTTTCACTCAAGCTATGTCGTTGGAGTTGACAGACTCACTTTATCTTCCAAGCCTTCCGCTGTTATCGATTTTAGATTGCCTTAAGCCATATTATTGTAAGTTCTCTTTTGAGACATTCGGTGTAATAAGTGTGTGATTGGTACTCTGTTATAAATCCTCAAGTACTGTGCGTGTCATCATTATCGATCCAGGGATGACACTGATAAACAGAGATCAGACTGTTTGAGGTCTGGTTGCTACAAGATGGTATCAGAGCACATGCTAACTGTAGGACACGACCACTAAGATTAAACCCTAGATCACTACTCTCTTCTCATTTCTGACTCCTCTCCTTTTCTACTCTATAGGATGGAGGATGCAAGGAACAAGTTCACACAACCGTATGAAGATACACCTTTTGTACGACACTTGAAGGAAGTTACTAGATACCTAAACATCGGAATAGCAAGTTTCACCGGGACCTACATCGGCACTTTACCCGAAGAGGAGAGTTGGATGATTCGAGTTCAAGTACCAGGAAGGATGTTCATGCCAGTCACTGAGCCGATAGAGTTTTCCTTTGATGCACCAACCTGGAGTCTAGGAAAGAGCATGGAAGCCCACATCACCATGGGACGCATTGGAGAAGTTTACCACAAGGATCTCAAGGATACTATCTATCAGATTTGTGGGCGCTGAGATGAGCAATGGGAGATGATCAGCATCAGGAAGGATAGATCCATAGCAGCTTTCAACCAAGAGTTAAATCAGCACATTTGTCGCTAGGAGAACCAGATGTGCGCAGGCATGATAGATCTGAAGAAGGCAATGACCAGGATCACAGAGCTGGAGGAAGAACTCAAGTCTACACGTGATGGATATGAGGAGGAAATGATGATACTCGTGGAGAAGAATGACGATTTGACGAGGAAGCTAGGAGTATTCATGGGAGACCCCGCGCCAGGAGGAGAAGATGATGATTCCACCTGTCTGGAGAACTACATCATCATCGACGCCACCGACTCAGACCCTGATGATAGCGATGATGACTATGTTGATGAAGATGGAGTAGATATCATGGAGTCTTCCACCAATCAAGTTTTCTAGTCGACCAACATATCAGTAGTAGTATTCTCCCATGTATATAGTATGGTCTGAGCACTTTTGAAACGATAGTTAGACCGATGTATGCCCTTGTTTGTTTTGATTGAAGTGATATGTTTGTGTTTGTCTCATGTGCATATGGGTAGTGTTTTCCCTCTAGATCTCATTCTATTCTGTTTTCACATCTTTTCTCAACCCATCAGATGCCTCTGAGACACGACAATGGATTTGCTTTCCCACTGGAGCTCACTCAGTTGATCCAGCAGCAGAATGCCCTGATGCAGATATTAGTCCAGAATCAGAACCAGGGGAACAACAACAACAACAACAACAACCCACCACCACCACCACCTATTGATCACTTAGCCCATTTTCTAAGGCTGAATCCGCCAATGTTCTCCAGTAGCACAGAGCCGATAGTTGCAGATGATTGGCTCCGCAAGATTGGAAGGGAGTTGACCACTGCAGGATGCACAGATGCGGAGAGAGTGCAATTTGCCGCATATCAGCTTGATGGACCCGCAACATCATGGTGGGAGAATTTCACAGCCACTTACCCCATCGACACTGTCACATGGGACCAGTTTCAGCAGGCTTTTCGCATTGCCCATGTTTCAGCAGGAGCTATGGCCATGAAGAAGCGTGAGTTTTGCAACTTGCGCCAAGGAGGACGCACAATGGGCCAGTATGTGGATGATTTTAGTAAGTTAGCACGTTATGCCCCGGATGATGTTGCTACGTATGTAGCTAAGCAGGAGAAGTTTCTGGAAGGACTAAATGATGAGCTGAGCATGCAGTTGATGGTGGCAACCTTCAACAACTACCAGGAGTTGGTAGATAGAGCTCTCATGATTGAAGGGAAGCAGTAGCAGATTGACAACCGCAAGAGGAAGTATGGACAAGGGAAGTATAATTCAGGAGCTCAGTAGAGACCCCGTTTTACCCCGTACTCGGGAGGACACCTTCACCATAATCATGGAGGTCACAATTCCAATGGAGGGAGTTCTCACAACTAATGTGGCCCCAAGAATGGGAATGGGAATGGAGGAAGCAACGATCGGAACCATTCCAACCCAGCAACGCCTGCCAAGAAGGATCTAAGTCACATTACTTGTTTCAAGTGCGGGAAGAATGGATATTACGCCACAGAGTGTTTTGAAGCTAAGAATGGAACTTGCAATGGAAGCTCTGGGAAGAAGCCCAACCCTTTCAACAGGGGACAAGTGAACCACGTTAACGTGGAGGAGGTTGAAGCGTAACCAGATGCAGTAATAGGAAAGTTTTTGGTTAAGTCATGTACTGCAATCGTTCTTTTTGATACTGGTGCATCGCATTCATGCATATCAAGGGGATTTGTGGATAAGTATAAGTTGCCCACCAAAGTTCGTAGAACACCGATATTAGTGAGTTCACTAGGAATAGAACATATGGCAAGCCAAGGATGTTTTTAGATGCCATTGACCTTAGGTAGGCATGTTTTCCCCTCAGACCTGATAATTCTGGAGTCGCAAGGTTTGGATATGATTTTGGGTATGGATTGGCTATCAATGTATGAGGGGAACATCGATTGCTCCAATAAGTCGATTATGCTCACCACCCCAGAAGGAAGGAGGATTAAGTATGTATCCCGGCATGTGCCGAAGAGGACTCAAGTGAATTCCTTATCAGGATTTGTACAGGAGGAAGTACCAGTGGTGAAGGATTTCCCTAATGTGTTTATAGAAGAGTTGCCAGGCATGCCACTAGATAGAGACCTTGAGTTTTTGATTGAGCATTTGCCAGGCACAGGGCCAATATCTAAGAGACCATATCATATGCCTGCAAAGGATTTGGAGGAAATTAAGAAGAAGATTGAGGAGTTACTGGATAAAGGCTATACTCGCCCAAGTTTGTCACCTTGGGGATCACCAGTGCTTCTAGTGGAGAAGAAGGATGGATCATTGAGGATGGTTGTTGATTATCGTGGATTGAATGAAGTGACAATCAAGAACAAGTACCCACTGCCGATGATCAATGATTTATTTGACCAGTTGCAAGGAGCTAAAGTATTTTCTAAGATCGATCTGCGAAGGATACCACCAGCTGAAGATTCAAGAGCAGGATATACCCAAGACAACTTTTACCACAAGGTACGGGCTATATGAGTATACCGTTATGTCATTCACACTGACTAACTCACCTGCCTATTTCATGAACATGATGAACAAGGTGTTTATGGAGTTTTTGGATAAGTTCATCGTGGTGTTCATTGATGACATATTGGTCTACTCGAAGAATGAAGAGGAGCATAAGGAGCATTTGCGTTTGGTACTTGGGAAGCTCAAAGAACACCAGTTATATGCCAAGTTCAGCAAGTGTGAGTTTTTGGTTGAAGGAAGTTGGATTCCTCGGACATGTTATATCTTGAGAAGGAATAGCAGTAGACCCCACCAAGGTTGTCACTATGACAAATTGGGAAGCACCCACATTAGTTGGAGAGATTCGGAGTTTTCTTCGACTCGCAGGATACTACAGGAGGTTCATTGAGAATTTCTCGAAGATTTCAAAGCCCATGGTAGAGTTGTTGAAGAAGGACACCAAGTTCAAATGGACTGAGGAATGTGAGGCTAGTTTTCAAGATTTGAAGAAACGTTTGGTTACAGCCCCAGTGTTGATTCTTCTAGATCAACGCAAGGATTACCAGGTGTATTGCGATGCTTCTCATCAAGGACTTGGAGCGGTGCTTATGCAGGAAGGAAGAGTTGTTTCATATGCCTCACGATAGCTTAAACCCCATGTGCTAAATTATGCCACGTATGATTTGGAGTTAGCAGCCATAGTGCATGCGTTGAAGACGTGGAGACATTTTCTCATCAGAAACCACTGTGAGGTGTACACAGATCACAAGAGTTTGAACTATATCTTCACACAGAAGGAGTTGAATCTTAGGCAGAGGAGATGGTTGGAGCTCATCAAGGATTATGATATGAGGTTGCATTATCATCCCGGAAAGGCTAACATAGTAGCCGATGCATTGAGCCGCAAAAGTCATGTCAACACGCTCATGACAGGAGAATTGCCCAAGGAGTTAGCAGAGGATCTTCGCGAGCTATGTTTGGAAATAGTTCTGAGAGGTTATGTAGCAGCATTGGAAATTCAGTCTACTTTGATGGATAAAATCAGAGAAGCTTAGAAGACTGACAAGGAGATTGCTAAGATAAAGGAAACGATGATCAAAGGAAAGGCCAAAGGATTTCGTGAGGATGAGCATGATACCTTATGGTTTGAGGACTGCGTATACGTGCCTAATGATCCGGAGATCAGGAAGTTGATTCTGCAGGAAGCCCATGATTCACTGTGTTCGATTCACCCAGTAAACACCAAGATGTATCTGGATTTGAAGGACAGTTTCTGGTGGACCAGAATGAAGAAGGATATTATGGAGTTTGTAGCAGTTTGTGATGTATGTTAGAGAGTGAAGGCAGAGCATCAGAAGCCAGCAGGATTGCTATAGCCATTGTCGATACCCGAATGGAAGTGGGATAAGCTAGGCATGGAATTTATCACGGGATTGCCCAGGACTCATTCAGGCTATGACTCGATATGGGTTGTAGTCGATCGGTTGACGAAGGTAGCTCATTTCAGCCCAGTGAAGACCAGTTATACCAGTGCTAAGTTGGCAAAGATATACATGACCAGGATCCTATGTCTGCATGGAGTTCCGAGGACCATTGTATCAGATAGAGGAACCCAGTTTACCTCAAAGTTCTGGAATCAGTTGCATGAGACTTTGGATACCCGGCTAGAGTTCAGTACATCCTTTCATCCACAGACAGATGGACAGACCGAGAGAGTCAATCAGATTCTGCAGGACATGTTGAGAGCTTGTGCGCTAGATTATGGATCTAGTTGGGATTACAATTTGCCATATGCAGAGTTCTCTTACAACAACAATTATCAAGCCATTTTGAAGATGGCCCCTTTCAAGGCTTTGTACGAAAGGAGGTTTAGGACACTGTTGTTGTGGGATGAAGTTGGAGACCGCCAGTTATTTGGACCAGATTTGATAAAGGAGTCTGAAGAGAAGGTTAAGCTAATTCGTGATAGACTCAAGGTAGCCCAGCCTAGGCAGCAGAGCTATGCGGATTCTAAGCGCAAGGAGACAGTCTACGAAGTCGGAGACATAGTATATCTTCGTGTGTCCCCACTTCGAGGAGTTAAGCATTTCGGAGTTAAGGGAAAGTTAGCACCATGTTTTGTGGGACCCTACAAAGTTTTCGACCGTAAGGGAGAAGTTTCTTACAAGTTGGAGTTGCCCGAAGGATTGTCAGGAGTTCACGATGTGTTCCACGTTTCCGAGTTGAAGAAGTGCCACACATAGATGGCTGATATTCCTCTGAGAGATACAGTGCCACTGGAAGTGATTCACTTGGTTAACGATTTGACCTACGAGGAGAAACCAGTGAAGATTCTTGAGTTTGCCAGCTGAGTCACACGCATCAAGGTTATCAAGTTCTGCAAAGTTCAGTGGAGCCACCATACCGAGGATGAAGCCACCTGGGAGCGAGAGGAAGACCTACGGAAGGATCACCCGCACCTATATTCTAGCCAACCCGAATCTCGAGGGCGAGATTCATCTTAAGGGGGGTAGGTTTGTAACATCCCAAATTTTCAATTTGGAATGTTATTCATTAGGTCATCATTGCATATTCTATTGCATTTTTGGTTGATCCTAGAAATTCTACGTAACTCAAGGACCCACGGAGAGAGTTGGGGATTTCGTTATTTTCATATTTGAGTTTCCTCAAATTTTAAAAAGAGGATCATTTGGTTTTTATTATTTTTCTCTCGGAATATTTCTTATATGAAAATAAAAGAGAGGGGATAAAATGACTTCTCCAAAATAAAGAAATATTGGAGGAAACAAATTAAAATCAACTAAGAATTTTATTCGGAGTTTTATTGCTATTTTATTTGAACTAGTTGACCCGTTGCGCCAAATGGCGCAGAGACCTGCTGAAGACATGTTGTTGATGAAAATAGTTTCATGCTGCAAGAACCTTCAACTAAAGCCATGTTCGCGATGAAAATAGTTTCCTTTACTAAGGATAGGCCATGTATATACAATCAGTTTAGTTGTGGTCTGCTAAATCCATATGTGCCTTGGAAAAAAATGGTTTAATTTGCAGAGCCTCGCGTGTTTCAAGTATGAATAAGAACTACGAACTCTTTTTGTGCGATTCAAATACATTTCCAGAGTTTTTATTTATTAGTACATGTTGTCTAAAGTAACATTTTCCCAGAGAGAGAGAGAAGCATGCCCCTCTCTCATTATTATTATTATTATTAGAAGGTATTAAATTTGAAATAAAAAATTTCATTTACTTGAAGAAAAAGAACTTAGACATACTTTTAAGCAATGCTCATTTAACCTGTGAAGGACTACACAATGCTCATTTAACCTGTGAAGGACAAAAATATTCCACGGTCTCTGAATGATGAACTAAACTAAATAAGAAATATAGGCAGTAAATTCATTCAAAGTAGAAAAGGGATCTTACATCAAATAAGGCATTACAACAAACATGGTGTTATCTTAGTAAAAGAAATTACATCATTAGAAGAGAAAAGGGATGAAAACCAAACATGAGATTGAAATTGAGATTAATACATCTAGGAGGAGGTCGTAGACATCACTGTGATCATTTTGCGGCCTGGGGAGCAAGGATCCATGGTTTTTATATGCCTTGTCCGACTGTTGGAGTAGATGACATAGAAATGTCGTCTCTGCCATCTCGATGGCTTAGAACCAGGGAGCCGGATGTTCATCTTGGCCCTCCCTAGCTTCCATCAATGGATTTTTATAGTCAGGGTTAAAGAATGAGAGGCCCTATGCATGTTCAAATATGCGAGTAGCATATACAATACAAATCAAGAAAAAGAAAAGAGAAGACCACAAACATTACAAAAACACAATTTTAACAAATTATCTCTATTGTAAAATTGAGGGAGTAACTCATTATTCGAGAGAACTTGTCGTACATGAAGCATCAAGAACACACGTGCAAGTATCTAATTCTAACTGATTTAGCTTTCAGTTGGCATTTCCTCAAACAGTCAAGTGCACCTATTATTATTTGGCTGACAAAAATATGAACACCAAATATGCATCATCTTTAAGCAATTCAAGGATGTCTATGAATCGGACATGAAATATTTGGAGCATGGAATAAAAAACAGCACACTGTCTTCTGGCGTAGATGCACAATAGATGCACTCCTTCAAATAGAGATCAATTTTCAGCTGAAACAATAGATGCACTCTTTCAAATATGCATCATAGTAGGTCCTACAAAAATCACGAGAAATTAGAGGACGCAACTTCACTACTGGAATCAGCTACTTTGCCACCTGCCAGCTCTTTGCCGTCTGCTAGCAAACAACAAAGAAGCTCTTTGCCATCAGCTACCCAAACGCGGACGGCAAAGAACTGGCTGATGGCAAAGAAAGTCTTTGCCATCAGCCAGCTCTTTGCCGTCGGCTAGCGGACGGCAAAGATTCTTTTTCGTCGACTAGCTGACGGCAAAGAGGGAGGGGGCCCACTAAGGAGCTGCTTAAAAAATACTTAACGCCCCCCACCTCTTTGTCGTCCGCTAGTGGACGGCAAAGAGCAAAAAAGCGGACGACAAAGAGGGCGGACGACAAACATTTAACATATCTAACGGCGCGCCCCACCCAGCCCCTCTCTCTCTCTCTGTTTCTCTCCCTGCTCCCACACGCGCGCCGCCGCGCCCACCACTCGCCGCCGCCCGGTCGCCCCACCGGCCCC
>NC_041383.1:351613048-351613706 GCF_002162155.2 Triticum dicoccoides
CCCCTCCTCCACTGGCCACCTCCTCCACCGGCCCTGCCCCAGGTGAGCTCTACGTCCTCTTTTTTTCTATTTTTTTAGTTTCAAGTTTATGTTTAGTTTAGATTTAGTTTAAGTGTAAGTTTTAGTTTTAGTTTTAGGTTTAGTTTTAGGTTTAGTTTTAGGTTTAGTTTTAGTTTAGTTTTAGGTTTAGATTTAGTTTTTTCCTTTTTTTCTGTTTTTTAGTTTAGGTTTATGTTTAGTTTAGATTTAGATTTAGTTTTAGTTTTAGTTTTAGTTTTAGATTTAGGTTTAGTTTTAGGTTTTGGTTTAGGAAAGAAGAAGAAGAAGAAAAAAAGAGGAGAGGAGGAGAAGAAGAAGAGGAAAAAGGAAAGGAAGAAGAAGAAGAGGAGGAGGAGAAGAAAAAAGAAGAAGAGGAAGAAGAAGAAGAAAAAAGAGGAGAGGAGGAGAAGAAGAAGAGGAAAAAGGAAAGGAGGAAGAAGAAGAAGAAGAAGGAAAAAAGGAAGAAAAGGAAGAAAAGGAAGAAGAGGAAGAAGAAGAAAAGGAAAAAAGAGGGAAAAAACCCGACCCGACACGGCACCCCGACCCCGACCCGGCCCCCCAACACGACACCCCGACCCTGAGACCCCGACCACGACCCCGACACCCCGATGCCGACCCC
>NC_041383.1:351613948-351617377 GCF_002162155.2 Triticum dicoccoides
ACCCCGACCCCGACACCGACACCCCGACCCCGAGCCTGACCCAACACCTCGACCCCGACACCGACACGGAACCCCGACCCCGACCCCGACACGGCACCCCGACAGCGGGGAGGTGCTGCCGAAATTTTGCGTCGGATCCGGAGCATAGCATGGGAAAATGAACCCAATCTACACATACACGGGTGGGATTAGGACCTATCATTACCTATTAGAGTGTAGGTTGCATGCCAATGAACCCTATGAGCCCATCATTGATTATAGTGATGATTATGATTATGCATTTATTGATGATACTGATCGAGATTATTAGTAGTGTCAGGTATTCAATTTTTTTATGTTGTGCTTGATGATGATACACTTAAGTGATATACATATTATTATTCATGTCAGTACTTTTTTTTATGTTGTGCTAATTTCGTTTATTCTTTGTCATGGCAGGTGTTGAAAGATGGTGGGCGCTGATCGGGAGCGCGCCGAGGCCCCTTCTTCGTCGGCGCGTGGTGCGAGGTCTTCCATTCCACACGCACCTCTCCGCCGAGCGTTGTTGGACAGTATGGCGACACCGCCGGGCCCTTCTTCGTCGACCGCGGTGCCCAGCAGGGGACGAGGTAAGAAGAAGAGAGGAGGTGGAGCATGTGGTCGCAGGAGAGGAGGTAGGGTGACTCTTACGGCGCCTTCCTCGCCGCCGCCCCCAGCTGTTTCACCCGAGCACGTGACTGCTAGGGTGGACTCGTCTGAGGAGGAGGATACACGGACTCTGATCCACGAGCCTCCGGTCCACGGGTCTTCGGCCCACGAGCCTCGGGTCGACGGGCCTTCGGCCCACGAGAGTTGGGCCCACGAGACCCCGGAGGAGCACACGTCTGGATGGGGTACTTGGTCGGGTCAGCCTGAGGAGCCGAGTGGCCATGCTGATGATGGGGGGGAGCCGAGTGGCCATGCTGATGATGGCGGGGAGACGACTGATTTTGAGGAGGGGGGCAACGTCTACCAGCATGGTGCTACACGGCTCCCGTCCGTGCCGGCAACCTGTGATCAGAGGTGCTTGATTTTCCCTGATGGGGAGAGGTAAGTGCATTTGATCTTTTTGTACCTTCCGCATTCACGTTTCTTCAAATAACTAATGTGTTGGCCTTGTCATGCTGCAGGGGTTGGGACCACCATGAAAGTGTCCGCCGGCCCAACTCCATCCTCGGAGTTCTGATTCGGCAAAACTTTCCGGGGTTTTTCACGTTGCCTAGTGAGGGTCGGCTTCCAGAGGTTGGATTGAGTTGGGAGCACTACTTGGCTGCCCCGGCCCCGCCGGGTGAGATTGTCGACGGTGTCTTGTGCAAGACAAGGGCAGACGTGGTGATCAGAAAGTTCTGGGTAATTTCTCCTTTACACAATTAAAAATCTTCAACTAGCTAGCTATTAATTGTACTAATCAATATTGTCTCATTTGATTGCAGACATTCTACATGTGTGAGGAGAGATACGAGGAGGAGGTGGCAGATGTTATCCACAAGGTGTGCAAGCGCCTACTTCAGAACTTACGGCATGAGGCTCGGGTGCAGGCTATTCGAGACTACTACGCCGGGCGTGGTATCAAGAAGCCCAAGCAGGAGTGTCGCGATAAGTTATTGAGTAAGGAGCAGTACATGAAGGTAATTCTTAAGGCCTTGTACTTACTTCCTTCATTTAGTAATTCATAGCCGTAGCGCTGAAGTTTCTATTTGCTAACTTAGGCCCCTCTAAGATGGTGTGCGGATCGGATGGATCGTTGGGAGGTGTTGGTCAATGCGTGGTGCTCAAAAGAATGGCGGGCCACCCACAACGAGGCCAAGGACAAACGTGCCTAAATGGAAGGTGTGCCACACCACCAAGGCAGCTCCAACTTATTTCAGTACGGGCGGAACTGGGTATGTGGTTTGCTTCATGATTCATGCAATTCATTCATCATGCTAGCTTTAGCCCTTTAATTACTAATTTACTTTGTTTCTCTTTCAGGCATGCTACAATAAGGCGGATAAGGTGCCAGCGGTGTACGACCTGTATGCCATGGCCCACACTGGCCCTTACAAGAAAGTCAAGGCATTCTCTGCGTCTGACCTCGATGATCCAAAGAACTTCACCAACATCTCCGCCCACGACAAGCTCGTGCAATATAGAGATAAGGGGAAGGCGAGGAAAGGGGAGGACTTTAACCCGAGCCAGGGTCCCATTGATACAGAGTTGCTGATGATATCTGGTGGCGGGAGGTCCCATGGCTCCATAGCCATGGGAGATGGACTTATCCGTTGTCCTAGCACTCTCCCGGAGATCAAGGCGCGCCAGTCGAGCTCCGCTCCTGAGATAAGGCCTCGTGAACGGCCAGTCCAACTCGCCTTCAAGGTTAGTTATACGTACTCAGCTATCTTTCTCCATCACATTGTGTGCTCTTCCATCAATGATTACAAATGGTCATGTGAGTGGTGTTGCAGGCTGCTATACAGAGTGAGAGAGATAGAACGGAGAAACTTCTGGCGGAGGCGGCGGAGAGGCAGCGGGAGTTGGAGCAGAGGACGACAAAGATGTTGGAGGAGGAGAGGGCACGTAATGACATGCAGGCAAGGGCCATGTACGAGCTCCTTGTAGTAAGTTTCTTCTGCAGATTACTTGCTAGTCTTAACATTTGAGTCTCATTACTAACTAGTATGACTCTGTTGTGAAAACCAAATGTGCAGTCTGTGTGCGAGAAGTCCGGTCAGACCGCTCCGCCGATGCCAGTGATTGCTCCTAGGAGCACGGTGAGTTTAATTTGAATGGACATTACTTGCTAGTCTTAACATTTGAGTGTCATAATGCTAACGAGACATTGGAAATGATCTTTGGTGCAGCTTAACTCCAGAAACGCATCGCACGATCCTTCTCCAGCTACCGGCACGAGCCAGCCCGCTCCTACACCTCCCTGATCACGGTAAGTTTCTCTAGACTTAGACTTAGCTTTATTTCCTCTAATATGCTTACCATAATGACCTAGAGTTAGCTTCTTTTCCTTCAAAATGACTTAATAAGCTTACTTATGTCAAAAATTGCATAATTAGCTTACTTAGCTCATAAACGATCCATTTTACCTAAGTTAGCTCTAAAATGACTCATTTTACCTTCATTAGCTTACAAGTGATCCACTTTATCCAATTTAGCTATAAAATGACCCATTTCACCTAAGTTAGCTCAAAAACGTGGCATTTCACCTTAGTTAGCTCATAAACGACCCATTTCAAATAAGTTAGCTCCAAAATGATCCATTTCACCTAGGTTAGCTCATAAATGATGCATTTGACCTAGGTTAGCTCAGAAACGACCCATTTCACCTAGGTTAGCTCATAAACGACCCATTTCACCTACGTTAGCTCATAAACGACCCATTTCACCTACGTTAGCTCATAAACGACCCATTTCACCTAC
>NC_041383.1:351617589-351629781 GCF_002162155.2 Triticum dicoccoides
TCATAAACGACCTATTTCACCTAGGTTAGCTCATAAACGACCCATTTCACCTAGGTTAGCTCATAAACGACCCATTTCACCTAGGTTAGCTCATAAACGACCCATTTCACCTAGGTTAGCTCATAAACGACTCATTTCACCTAACTTAGCTCATAAACGACCCATTTCACCTAACTTAGCTCATAAACGATCCATTTCAACTAATTTAGCTCATAAATGATCCTGTTCACCTAAATTAGCTAATAAATGGCATATACTTCTTCTTCTAGTCTTCTTCTTCTTCTTCTATTCTTTTTCTAACTTTCTTATTTGTCATTTTGCAGGTTTTATTCACTTCACGGAAGCCAGCATCCTATGATGGATTGCTTGTTTTTTCCTTTGATACACTTCTTGTATTCTGCTCGCTTGCTATGATGAAACTAGATTGCTATGATGAAACTTTGCATATTGTAATATGTATGGATTGATGGGACTATGTGCAACCTACTATGTATATATGGATGGATATATATGTGCTGGATATTTATTATGTTGGATATATATGTGCTGGATATTTATGTGATGGATATATATGTGCTGTGATATATTTGCTGTGATAATTGTTGGATATAAGAAAAATAGAATAAAAAAGAGGCAGTACAGGCTCTTTGCCGTCCGCGGCAGACGGCAAAGACCCCTTTGCCGTCGGTGGCAGACGGCAAAGGGGACACGTGGCAGCCACCTATGCTTCCTCATAGATGAGCCATTTGGCAAATTTGCCTACCCTGGCGGACGACAAAGTTAAGCTAATGGCAAAGAGGCGGACAGCAAAGAGGCGTTCAAATTTGCCGGCAGCTGGCTGACGGCAAAGGCCGCCGTTAGCCGCCTAATGGACTAACACTGGCGGACGTCCAGTATTTTGCCGTCACTCCTCTTTGCCGTCCGACGCTGTAGGCAAAGCACTCTTTGCCATCCGCCATAAAAAGCAGACGGCAAAGGGCCTGTTTGCCGACTCTGTCTTTGTCGTCACTGTTTGTCATCCGCCGCTGATGGCAAAGCATTTTGCCGTCCGATGTCCCTGGCTTTGTCGTCCGCTGTGGCAGATGGCAAAGTAGCAGATTCCTGTAGTGCTTGACTGCCTTCTATATCATTTGGAGGACAAAATAAGCTAGAAAAATCGTGATGAACCACCAATCCCTGTTAAAAGTAACTATCATTCCCCTGTGATATATGGATATATCAATCAAGAGAGAGGGGGGGTTATCCCAGGAAACACTTTGCAAACATAAGCTTTTAAGCTGGTAGTCAACTTACTGTCAACATGTAAGGTTGCCTCATTTCTGAAAAACACAAATCCACCCTAAATTTTCACATGAATAAAATGTAGATTTTCTCTTCTATCAAGATATTACATGTCTGGTATCTTCTTGTAGGAACTGCTACCATCATTGGCTTGTTCTCACAAAGAATTCAATCCATAGTATGCCAAGAAGCTATGAAAAAATTGTAATTTCTTCAAAGAATATAATACATTGCAGAAATAAAATACTCTGCCAGAGAGTTGGCAGGCAATGTAGTAGGGACAAGAAGAGCAAGAACTAACTTTGAGAGGAGATGGGCAGACTCTTGCGTCGTGCCATGGCTGACCCCTACGCTTACGCCATGCCTCCTGTATCCATCCTCATTCCTCTGTGCTGTGATAGAAATTCAGAATGGCAAATAAAAGTATTCTTAGATTGCAGCCTTAATTTCTTATCTTATAGTAGATGCACATTTGATTCTATTCTTAGATTGCAGCCTTAATTTTCTTATCCTTTAGTAGACGCACATTTGATTCTGAAGGAAGAAGATGGGAAATATGCATATAGCAAGAAATAGTAAAAAGATGTTCTTTCAAACTTGCATGGCTATTTGTTTTTTCTGTAAACATGTCAATCTACTATCATCTCATTGTCCTTAATTTCTTACCTTTTCATAGATGCAAATTTGATTTTGAGCAAGTAGAGAAGCAATATACGACAGCATGCATCAAGAAAGAGTAGAAGAATGTTCTTTTCAGCATATATATATACGACTATAATTTTTTCCTGTAAATACACTGATGTACTACCATCTCATTACAAATTATGTATCGTGCGAAGGAAAAATAATTTTACTTTTCAGCATATATATACGATCACACGGTAGTCACACATATAAGCAGCACCACAAAAACAAAAACACAAACACGACACCTGGAAAAATCAGGAACAGAGGAATTAACACGACAATAAGCAGTAAACAAATAAGGTAGAAAAGTGCAGTGCTTAGAAAAGAATGACAAGGACAAACCTTGACCAAAGGAACAGAGAAGGAGCAACCTTAGTGATTCTAAAGCCTGCAAAATAAAAGGAAAGGAAGGTTAGCCAAACCAGGCAGTCTGTTCAATACCTAACACACAACAAATCAAAGACAACCTAGCTTTACATGGCAGAAATTTCAAGTAAGAGAAAAAATATATAATATGATATCTAACTGTGCGAATACATTAGGAAATACCACTTCCAAATTAGAGCGCACCATTCCCCAAAACTCGAGGACTCAATATTCAGAAACTACACATCATGATAGTCAGTTGTTCAACAGCAGCAAGCTAAATAACAACTAGGTTGTGTATTATCTCATCACACAAAGAATGTAAATCATCACTCCATAAGATAAGGATTTACTATTTATTCTTCTTCTGCCCCCAACGCATGAAAATGCAGCTCCATTTGGAATCTGCTCTCCAGTCAAGTATTTTCTTAAGCAAATAGGCACATAGCAAAAAACCAAAGCAGACTCCCGCCTCCATATATGCTTCACAGATAGTTGTTTACCAATTATAGTTCTGCTTGAAACATCAAGCATAATTGGCAATTGATTCATTTCTAAAATAGAAGTGCACCAAAAAATAACTATTTGAAATTACAAATAGGGATAGGCCAATAGATGACCTCTTAATTCCATAGGAATCGCAAAATCCCAAAAAGGGTACAATTATCATTTTATAAATGTTCGCACCTTAGCCTCGTACAAAATGTTTTCTAGTAGTGATGATATATGTTATACAACTTTGAAATAATACCATTTGATTCACCTCTTTTTGAATTTCGTTGTGTTGAAATCAAATATGAACTGTGTTGATTCATTTTTATGAATTAATATGGAAAGACATACACGGGTTAGAGGAAACGGGAGATTATTTATGAATCATTAACTTGTTGCGAGAATTAGTATTCATGCAAATATTGGTCGTGATTTTTTTCTCCGTATATTGACTGCTCATCTCTTCTTCTAGGACGATGGCAATTGATATAATTCATTGTGATATTTAGCTGTGAAGAGCAGCAAGCAGCAATTAATTCTCGTGGTAGTTTTCGTGTTTTTTATAGAGGAGAAACATGGCAAAGGACAGCCGAGTAGAGGAGGGGCCAAGGGAGGACCCCTAAATAGGGGGAAAGATGCTAGATCAATCTGGCATCCTTAGTGAGAAGGGGAAGATGGAGGAGGATCTCGTAATCTAGTTGGCCAGAAAAATATGTAGTGCACACATTTACCAACATATATGTGGGAAAGACACGTGCCTAAAAGAGGCAGATTCAAAAGTGGCAACTTGTACAACATAATAAGCAGTAAACACATAAACAAAGCACGCATTTAAGCACACTTATTCACACCTTGCCTGATTCAGTGCTATACCAATTATCATGAAAGCATTCAAACTGACACGATGACCCTATGCACTGCATCTATCATTAAGTAGAGGAGAAGATCATAAAGAAACAAAATAAAGGCATTCACCTGCATCATATCCCACCTTGTATTGATATGAATATGAAAGCCTCCAATAATTAAAGAATTCATAGTTGAGGGCATCTGGTATTAAGTTCGCTAGTTCTTGTGTGTCCCCATATCCATCACCATCTATACACATTGAAGGTTCCTCTCGTAGTCATCATGGTAAAGGGATTGAGAAAGCATTGGAATAAATTTCTCATGTAGTAAGACGTTGAACCTTAGCAAAGCAGCAGTAATCAACGACTCAAACAAGCACCAGATCATCTTGACAACTTTACCTGAAGCCACACCTTGCAACAAAGAGAATACAAACATTAAAAACAGGAGAAGAAGTTATGAAGAAAACCTCACAAGGCTGCCAATAATGCACTCCTAATATGATCATTCCGTTACTATCATCTTATATATGAAAATGAGATATTATGACACAGTGGCAGGAGCAAGTGATAGTGGATCAAGCCTCCGAGTTCAGGCACTTACATTGCAATAATTTGGCTTCCTCCTTTTAATTGTGATTAAACATACTTAAGGGAGTGTCTGTCCTAAAACCAATGAACAAGCCTAAACATGAATGGTTCCAGTAGACTTGATAACCCATTCAAGCTTAAGTGACCTTGAAGCGCTGCTCTCTGGAGACATGATCGCGACACCAAGAACTCGCACGAGGCATGGAGGAGCACGTCACCACAACGCCCTCACACCAATGCCTCTAACCTGCATATGAGGCTTTTCTGATTAGGAACTACATGGTAAAGAAACAACATTTATATGTTCTAACTGAGTCTCAGAAGTGATCAAATTGGACCATATTCAAAATCCATAAATAACCAAACTGGAACATGTCCAAAAACTATAGCTCTAATAAAAGGATTCCTTTAACCACAATAGCCAAGAAAGTAAACAAATTCTGATGGATTAACTTGGTGACTTAGACAAACATGAGATCTGGAAACAATACACTTGAATAAAGTGGTCATTCTGACAATGTCCATGGAACTGAAACCACCATGAGTACCATTGTTGAAATTATGACAAATCTCATTATTATACAATGAAAGACTCCAATAATGAAAGAATTCCTGGTTAGGGTTGCATGAATGGTGCAGAAAGACAAAAAGGAAGCCTCTACTCGATCACATTTAATATTTTTGATCATCCATAGGAAGTGCGAGAAGAACATGTAACAGGTGTCAGCAAAAGAAATACAGAAACATACCCCAAGTACACCCTTACAATCTCAGTTGCCAGCCTTTGGCGGCCTCTGCTGCTTTCGGGTATGAAAATTAGTAACATTTTAAAGGCATATCAGATCAAAATCTGGCAATAAATATATTCTCAGTTTAGAGAACCTAGAGAAAGTGTAGATAAAATAAATGTTTACCAATCTGGAGAGCTGCATGCACAAACAGAGGTCCAAGGAAGCTACCACCAACTCCAATTGAGACCACATTTGTCAATGGTTTCCCAGTTGCTCCAACCTGCATTTCAGGAAGTAGCGGTGATTAAATCTTAATTATTTCTGCTACATTTGACAAGTTAAGAAATTTGTGTTTCAAAATCTACCCATGAGCCACAACTAAAAGTTTCTAAAAACTGCTTGCTTTTATCCTTAACGTCCCAAACTTCAGGGACCAGTCACTGTCTATGACTGCATCTCTTGGAGCCCTTAGACAGCTTAAAATACAAAAGCCGTCAGGACTAATAATTGTTTTGCATAATTATTCTTCGGGATGATCTGTCAAGCGTAATAAAATAATTACATACAAACTTTAGATAAGCACCCAAGGATACATGGGATCGAAGACATATATACAGAAAACAAGTAGATGTCGAATAGACACGCATTTCATCAAGTAGCACACATGCATTTCATCAAACATTATATAGGCAAGCACAAGAGGAGTGGACTAACCTCAATGCGAAGAACAGACAAGACCCAAGGCTCGACGCAGCCGACAATAGGAGTCGTACCAAACTGCGCATGAATGAAACGAAGGCAAACATGCGAAATTAGTACAATGAATCCAAAGCAAAGGCGAATAACATGCGAACCACAGAAGGACGAACCTCAACCAGTGCAACCATCGAGCAGAGGAGGCCCATTGGAACAGAGCATGGGGCAGCCTCATCTCAGCCACCAAGCGGCACCGCGAGCATGTCGCCTGGCGCGGCTGCTGTTCCCCTCCTCCTATCCCCCAAAACTCCTTCCCGATACTACTTCTCTTTCTCCATTCCCCTCATCCTCCAAGCAACGGGCGGTGGCCGCCGGTGGCCGACAGCGACGACGGGCTAAGCAGCTCCCAGCCGCCGTTCCCCAGGTCACCCGCATCCCCTACCCCAATTCGCCGGCCTCCCCTTCCTTCCCAAGGTCGCCGGCGTCCCATTCCTTCCATAGGTCGCCGCCGGCCTCCCTCAGGCCGCTTCACTCGCCCCAGGTCGCCCGCATCCCCTTCCCCAAATAGTCGGCATCATCATCACCTTTCTCCTTCCCCTCGATCCCCACGAGCGGCTACACCCCTCTCCCCCCTTCCGCCCGTGTGCTCGGCCAAGGACGCCGTCGTCGCCCTCGGCTGCTCCTCCATCACCTCGGAGAACAGGACAGTGCAGGTCTCTTCCTCCTTTTCCTTCCGTCGGATCTAAGGCGTGCGGCCGCGGAGGCGAGCCTCTCCGGTGGCGGCGGCAAAGGGTGAGCACATGGATCGAGGAGGTGGTGGCGGTTGTAGTAGGTCGATGGAGATTGGATCGAGAAAGGGAAACTGAAGGCACCCAGGGCTCGCGAGATATTTTTCCACTCCATCTCCTCTCTCCATCCCGCAGACAAAGGTGAGGCACGCATGCCGCGCACAAGATGCATCGGTCAGCCAGGGGCCCACGCGCACATGCGCCAGCCAACACGGCGCAGTCCTCGCAACTAACCACCGCGAAGCACCACCATGCAGCCGACAAGCGGACCACGAACAGGACCGGCCCACCTGTCATCGCAATAGGAAAGACCCGGGTGCATATGCCGGTACACATGCACCAGCC
This sequence comes from Triticum dicoccoides, assembly GCF_002162155.2. NCBI lineage: Eukaryota > Viridiplantae > Streptophyta > Magnoliopsida > Poales > Poaceae > Triticum > Triticum dicoccoides. The sequence goes on from NC_041383.1 coordinate 351,624,415, forward strand.
AAGCGTGGGAGGAGCGTCCTGCGACACGTTTGACCCGCAGCTGCTCCCCATAACGCATGACGCGGGAAGCGTGGGAGGAGCGCCCTGCGACACGTTTGACCCGAGAAAATCACCATGGGACGGGCAGCCAGTTCAACTGACGAGCGGGACCTGAAGCAACACCGGCCCACTTGTCATCGGGCCAGCACAACCGCGGTGGAAAAACAAGGTATATATATGCGTCGTCCAATCGTCCATAGTGAGCCCACGACGCGCGCACGTGGCTCGGCAGGAGAGGCTACACACGCACCCCAAAACTGGCTACCCAGCCAATCAGAGTCTGCCCGAGCCCACAAGTCATTGCCCATTCAAAACTGACCGCACGGTGAAAAGGCAAGCCTTATTTCCACCAATGATCCAATGGCATGCGGCGAAGAAAGGACAACGTTGACCAGAATCGAACGGCTAACGAAGGTTCGCATCGGGGAGCGCCCTGGGAGCGAGTTGGCTAGCTTCTGTTTTGTTTTAAATTAGGAAAAAATGTGTTTTTCAAAATTGTATTAGAGGCCCAAATAAATGTTCACTTTGTCCGCTATATTTTTAGAGGACGGGGAAATTTATTTCAGGATTTTTGGAGTCTATTTAGTATTTCTTTTCTTCGTTTTTCTATGCGTCGGAATTTAGAAAAAATATAAAAAAACCGACCTAACCGGGCCGTGTCCGCTTGGGACACTAGCCCGGCCGACCCTTTAAAGGCCGAAGGCCCGAGCCGCCAGCGCCCCGCCCCCGAAACCCTAGCGCCGCCCGAACCGCCCCGCCGCTGCCGGTTCCACGCTGCCGCCACCGCCTTGCAGCGCCGCCGTCGCCCCGTTCCGCCGCCCCGCCACCGGATCCCCTCGCTGCCCTATGTTTTTTTAGTTAGATCGGTTTTATCTTTTTCTCGGTTTTGTTATTTATCAGACATTCGTCCGTACGTTCGTTTTAACAAACGGTTCACCCGTTAGCCGCAGATAGCGGCGTTCGTTCGTTAGCCTGTTCGTTAGTTTTTCTTTTTCCAGGGGTTTTCCGTGATTATTTTCGATCGTGATTTCTGCCCCGATCTTCGTTTTAGTTTATCGTTTCGCTCATTTATCGGAACCAGGCGATTCAAGCGCCTAAATCTTTTTCTCGAAGCCCTTTTTCTGTTTAATGAACTTGAACAAGATTTTGGTACTGTAAAAATAGACTTTAGTCCAAATTAGTAAACGAATCTTGGTTCTTTCGCAGTTTGAGTTTCGTTGTATCGTTTGATTTGATTCTTTTTGCAAATCGGAGTTCTTAAGTTGAACTTTCTGGTTAGATCTCTTATTTTAGTTTTACCTGTGCTTCTAGTTGAGTGCTTATTGTATGCTTTGTTTGTTTGTGATAGAGTACCCGGAGTGCGAAGTGTGCTACTACGAGTCTCTAGGTTTCACGGATCATCAGCAAGCAAGTAACACTTTGATCATACGTCTTTACTACCCAGTTTTATTGCATTAGATCAATCCTCGAACATTGCATGAATAGGATCTATTTAACATGTGGGTTTTGGGAAGTAGAAGACGAGGTAGAACCTATTGCCCTGTTTATTATCAAACCTTTGGGGGTTACTTCTACGTTGCTTATGTTACTATGCTATGCTCATAGACGTGGTTTGGTTTGAGTGATTCATGACAGATGTGAGTATTGTTAATTAATGGTTAACTTAAGGTGGCTACTTTAATACACATCTGGGTGGATTGCTTGAGGGACCCTGGAGTACCAAGTGGTTGTCAGGGCACCTGGAGAATCTAGTGTTATCCTAGGATATCCCGGAGTAACCATGTGATCATCCTACGGTCCGCCACCCAGGCTCAAAGGGATCATAAGATTATTCATGGTAGAAACTTCCGTGTGCAGCCACAAGCTATTATGAGCTCTAGCATAGTTGAGTATGTTGCATGACCTCTTTCAGTGGTGAGCTAGCAGATGTAGGGGAAAGTAGGTGTAACTATCCACCCAGAGTAAAGAGTTATTGTTTCAGAAAGACTATGTCTTGATTCTCCGACCATGGATGTATTCGAGTCTTGTGGGGAAAAGTATGCAAACCACTGCAGAGTGTACAAACTAATCATGGTTAGCCGTGTCCCCGGTTATGGACGTTTTGAGTATCTAGTTCCTGGATTATCATGTTGATCTCATCACTCTAATATAATTTGATTGGGTTTTAGTGATGATGCTTAATTTGGATTGAGTTGGAGGAACCTTCCCAATGTTTAACAACCACCATGATAGTTAAATAAAAAATTATTCCTTTGTTGTAGGGAAAAATTGGCTTTATGCAAAACTGTAACTATAGAGCTTTCCACCAGCCATATATGGATGTAGTGATAGCAATTATTCTATTCATTACTCTATGTGTTACATTGCCAGCATATTCCACGTGCTGACCCATTTCGGGCTGCAACGTTCATGTTGCAGACTTTTTAGACGACGAGTAAGGTGCCATAGGTCGTTGTCTTTCACTCAGCTATGCCATTGGAGTTGATAGACTCACTTTATCTTCCAAGCCTTCCGCTGTTATCGATTTTAGATGGCCTTAAGCCATATTACTGTAATAAGTTCTCTTTTGATACATTCGATGTAATAAGTGTGTGATTGCTACTCTGTTATAAATCCTCAAGTACTGTGTGTGTCAGCATTACCGATCCAAGGATGACACTGATGCTAAGAGATCAGACTGGTTGAGGTCTAGTCGCTACAGATACCGGGGCAGCTCCCAACCTTGGCGAAAGCCAAGGGGAGTGCCCATACCCAATACTCAATTTTCGTTTGGTCGTGATGAAGAAGATGGTGGTGATGAGGTAGAAGGTTTCTTGTCCTCGGGTTTCCATGGTAGTGGCTCACCATGATACGAAGAGGAGTGAGTCTCCCGGATCCTGCAACTGGCAGCTAAACTCATACCTTTAAACCTGGCCTCATAGTCAAAGACCTGGCTTTGTAGATTGTGGATCTAGCTATGGAGGAAGTTGATTTACTCGTTCAGGGAGAAGATGATGTCCTTTATGGGCTTGCCATCCACCTTGAGATCACGGGTATAGTCCATGATCATGAGGTGATTGGCATTGAGTCCACGCTCCACCATCCCCTAGCACTTGAAGATGTCCTGCTCCATGGCTCCAAGCTTGGCCTCCACGGATCCAGCCCCCTGGGTCCTTGCACATCACGGATGTGGAGCACCGCATCACGCATCTAGATAGCTTGAGGGTGCTGCACCACCTCCAGCAGATATGGGTTGATGACGTTGTCGAAGAACTTGTCCTTGGTGGAGCTTGAAAAGGCCATGGTGGATTGGATCTGATAGAATACAAGAAGAAAAGAAAATAGGAGATTTCTCCGTGATACGGAGGTTAACAGGTTTGGGAGGTATATATAGATTGTTCTTATCTTGGGGAACAAGCAGAACGGATGAAAAACAAAGATTGGAAAGTACCCGAGGTGGGCACAACCCAATGGGCGCGCCAGTCAAGCCTAGCGTGCCCTGGTGTATCGTGCCCACCAGGGTCACTTTCGTCGAAGTTTCTTATTTTCCTAATTTTCTAAATATTCCAAAACTGACAATAAATATTTTTGTAGATATTTCAGAGTCCATTTACTTACATCACGTACCTCCTTATTTTCACGATTCTGGAGTGTTCCGGAAGGACTCTTTTATGTGTTCTTCTGGTGTCAAAGTTTGGATAACATTACTTTCAACATTAATTGGCGTACCTGAGATATATTGTTTTATTCATTGCCCATTGACAACCTTCGGGTTAGTCCCTTCGGCATTATTTATTTTTATAGCTCTTGATCGATAAACCTCCTCGATAATATAGGGTCCTTCCATTTGGAGAGGAGTTTTCCTGCAAAAAATCTGAAAGGAGAGTTGTACACACGAACATATTCTTCGACTTTGAACTCACACTTTTGGATTCTTTTGTCATGCCATCTTTTAACCTTTTCTTTGAATAACTCAGCATTTTCATAGGCCTGGGTTCTCCATTCATCTAATGAGCTAATATCAAATAACCTCGTTTCTCTAGCAAGTTCGATATCATAATTGACTTCTTTTATTGCCCAAAATGCATTGTGTTCTGACTCAAGAGGTAAATGACAAGCTTTTCCATAAACCATTTTATATGGAGACATACCCGTAGGATTTTTGTAAGTTGTTCTATAAGCACAAAGTGCATCATCTAATTTCTTAGACCAATTCTTCCGGTACCTATTAACATTTTATTTCTCTATTGCTAAGTTCAACTTGACCACTAGATTGAGGATGATAAGTGTTGGTGTCAAAACCGGCGGATCTCGGGTAGGGGGTCCCGAACTGTGCGTCTAAGGCTAATGGTAACAGGAGGCGGGGGACACAATGTTTACCCAGGTTTGGGCCCTCTCGATGGAGGTAATACCCTACTTCCTGCTTGATTGATCTGGATGATATGAGTGTTACACTACAAAAAAAAAGACACATCCGTGACATTTTGGGTCGAACGAAAAAAAATTATGTCATACATATGACACTTCTATGACGATAATTGTGACAAAACACGGTATCATCATAGATGTGGTGGACTCCTACTTCAATGACAACAGAAAATGGGCTTTTCGTCCTGGGCGGGCCGGAGACGCAGCTGCATGACATTCTTTGGGCCGTCCATGACGGAAAAAACCATGGTAGAAGCGAGGGCGATGAAAGTTTTGGGGAGTTCCCGGTTACGGTGGGAGGTCGGGGGCCGAGCGATGCGCGTTTCTCTCGTACACGTACGTGTGTGTGTGCGAGGCGTTGCCTCTAACTGAACCCGAGCGAGGCGTTGGGCTCTAACTGAACCCGAGCGATTGCACTGCAGGCTACGCGTTACTGAACCCGAGCGATCGATCGATGGCTGTTAACTGAACCCGATCGAGAGATTCCTTCGCTACTGCTACTAACTGAAGCCGGTCGATTGGTTGAATAGTGAGTGTTGCGGGGAGGTTTGGATGAACAGTGAGCGGTGGCATTGCCTCTGGATGAACATGACCCCGTGTTGTGGAGGGCTGGATGAACAGTAGACGGTGGAGGGGTGCCCGTCGAGGGGTGGTTGAACAGGACCCCGTGGTGTGGAGGGCTGGATGAACAGTAGACGGTGGAGGGGTGGTTGAACAGTAGCCGATGGAGTAGCGCGCAGTGGAGGCTGGATGAACAGTAGCCCGTGGAGGCTGGAGGATGTCGACGGTAGCCAGTGGAGGCTGGAGGAGGTCGACGGTGGAGATGAACAGTATCCCGTGGAGTCCCGTTTTGCGGTACGCCACACCCTTCCCGATGAACAGGACCCCCGTTTGACCGTAGTGCTCCAACACAAGTCCGTT
>NC_041383.1:351630192-351651426 GCF_002162155.2 Triticum dicoccoides
TCCTCCGTTTTGCGGTACGCCACACCCCTCCCGATCAACAGGACCCCCGTTTCGACCGTAGGAGGTCCGTTTCGTCCGTTTTGCGGTACGCCACACCCCTCCCGATCAACAGGACCCCTGTTTCGATCGTAGGAGGTTCGTTTCCTCCGTTTTGCGGTACGCCACACACCTCGCGATCAACAGGACCCCGTTCCGAACGTAGGAGGTCCATTTCCTCTGTTCTGCGGTATGCCAGGCCTCGTTTCCATCGCATGTTCCGTCCAAGCCCTCCCGATGAACACGACTACGCATTCCATTCCGACCCAGTTGGTTGGCTACCCATGAACACGACGACGACGCTGTTTCTCCGTTCCGACCCAGCCATGTACATATGCGCGAGTAGGCGTTCGAGACCCTGCTCGTATGTACGTACGTGGTCGTATTTTCTTTCTTGCACCCTGGCCGCTGTACGTACGTGTACATGCTACGTGCACGCCTCTACTACGACACGTGCGGGCCTCTACATCGACCAGTATATATATACGTACACGTTCGCGACCAGAATGACAACGCTACGTACGCTTCGACCAGGTGGGTCCCGACTGTCAGGCACTTCCTTGCGTGCGAAGATGTAGCTGGTGGCTCCTAGCAGTCAGGGGGGCGAGTTGTTTTTTTCGCCCGAACGCACTTCCTTGCGTGCGAAGATGTAGCTGGTGGGTCCCAGCAGTCAAGGGGAAACGTTTTTTTGCAAAATACGGTGGCCCGTCCGGTGGGTCCCTGCTGTTAGGTGGAGGAATAATTATTTTCCTCGTAATAAGGAGGCACTTCCTTGCTACGGCTGTGGACCCAGCTGTCAGCCTCTCCACGTACAGTCCACCTCCGATGGAAGTCGTTCCTTGACCATGTTGACCACGCCATGTCGAGAGCACCAGGGCGGTGGACGACGGCGAGGCCTAGGAAGGGGAAGTCGCGACAGTGGAAGCCCTCGTGAAGAGGAGTACGAGGGTTCACTAGTTTGGCTGCGGTGTGAGGCTGCCGTCGCTGCAGGGCCTGGGTAGCGGTGGGAATAGTAGGGGCGGTAAGGCCTCCGCAGCAGCACATCCGACCACGGGAGGCAGGAGCATGCGACATGACCGGCGCTGCTTTGGGCGGCTGGAGCAAGAAGACGAGAGGTTGAAGAAGCACTACGGCCGTTGGATCGACATCGTACGGTCACTCGAGTTAGAATCGTTTATATTGACTAAGTTAACAAAGCCCTCCGTCCTCGTCAACTTAGTAGGCCCACAAGTCAGCCTCCCACCAAGGTGGGGTCCCAGCTAGTAGGGGGTATTCATTTTTTGTGCGTAACAAGGAGGCACTTCCGGTGGGTCCGAGCTGACAGCAGGGGGGACGTTTTGTTCGCGAAATACGGTGGTCCGTCGGGTGGGTCCCAGCAGTCAGGGGCAAACGTTTTTTTACAAAATATTGGTGGCCCGTCCGATGGGTCCCTGCTGTCAGGTGGAGGAATAATTATTTTCTGCGTAATAAGGAGGCACTTCCTTGCGGCTGCCATGGACCCAGCTATCAGTCTCTCCACGTACAGTATTATTCCGATTGAATTTGGTCATTGACCACATTGACCACGCTGCACCGAGAGTACCACGACGGTGGACGACTACGAGGCCTCGGAAGGGGACAACACGGAGCCGTGGAAGACGCGGCAGTGGATGCCCACGCGGAGAGGAGTACGAGGGTTCACTGGTTCGGCTACGCTGCCGTCGCCACAGAATAACAGGGGGTGTGGGTGAGTGGAGTGGAGGGATGGCCTGTCCAGCGGTGGGAGTAGTATGGGGGCGGTGAGGCCTCCGCGGCAGCATAGCCGGCCACGGGAGGCAGGAGAAGGCAGCACGACCGGCGCTGCTTTGGGCAGCTGGAGCAAGAAGACCAGAGGTTGAAGAAGCACTACGGCCGTTGGATGGACATCGTACGGTCAGTCGAGCAAGAATCGTGCATATTGACTAAGTTGACAAAGCCCTTCGTCCCCGTCAACTTAGTAGGCCCACTATACTGGGTCCCAACTAGCAGGGGGAGTATTCATTTTTTGTGCGTAATAAGGAGGCACTTCCTTGCGTGCAAAGATATAGCTGGTGGGTCCGAGCTGTCAGCGGCGGTAAGGTTTTTTCACGAAATACAGAGGCCCATTCGGTGGGTCCCAGATGTTAGGTGGAGGAATCATTATTTTGCGTGTAATAAGGAGGCATTTCCTTGCTTGCGGCCATGGACCCAGCTGTCAGCCTCTCCACGTACAATCCACTTCAGATGCATGTCAGTCGTTGACCACGTTGACCACGCCACGCCGAGAGCACCAGGGCGGTAGACGACGGCGAGGCCAAGGAAGGGAACGACACGGAGGTAGGGAAGACTCGGCAGTTGTTTCCCACACGAAGGGGAGTACGACTGTACGAGGGTTTACTGGTTCGTCTGCCGTCGCCGGAGAATAACAGCAGGTGTGGGACTGTGGGTGAGTAGAGGGATGGCTAGGCCAGCGATGGGAGTACGGTGGGGCAGTGAGGCCTGCGCGGCAGCACAGTCGGCCGCGGGGAGGAGGGAGCAGGCAGTCCCGCCGGCGCTTGTTTGAGCGGCTGGAGCAGGAAGAGCAGAGATTGAAGATGCACGACGGCCGTTGGATGGACATCCAACAGTATACGGGCCATCTATGGAAAACAGCATACAACCCATCTGCCATTATTTCAAATAATTTACAGCCCATTTGCTAATTCTTACGGGTTTTTTGGAGCCCATATTCTTTTTGTTAGCATTACAGCCCATATTGTGGCCACGGTTAAAAAATTATATGAAATTTTGCATATGTCGGTGCGGTATGAACTGTTTTTAATCCCGAAATTTCGAGTCACATTCAGACTGATCTTAAAATTAATGTATATCAATATAAAATCCAATAAATTGTCCACGCATAAAAATGAATGCAATTTAAAATCTCGAAATGAAAAAAAGATATTTGAAACTAATTGTCGGTTTGATGTGTTTTAAAAATGTACAGCCCATTTCTCATTACTGATAGGCCATTTTCTCGGCCAGCCGAATGAAGCTCTCCTCGTCTTGAAAGATTTGTAGCCCAACAGGCCTGATAAAGCGACTTACTTGACAAATCACAAAAAAATTGGGCTAGCTGTTTTCAGAAAGAAAAAAAACTACTGGGCTGGTCTGTGGTAAACATAAAAGAAAAGGCTGTCTAGACAGGCCAGTGTCCCACACAGCCTAGTTGACACCCTGCTTCCGTCTCAAACAAATTAGATAAATGCCACTCCAATTATGGTGATTCATAGAAATGCCACTGCAATTTCCAAACTTTGAAAAATGCCACTACAATTTTTGCAAACTTTGAAAGACGCCACTACAGTTTGCAAACTTTGAAAAATGCCACTCCAGACTTAAAAAAATGCCACTAGAAATGGCATGAAATGGCATTTTTCAAAGTCAGTGGCATTTCTCAGATACACCAAATTTGGAGTGGCATTTATCAAATTAACCCAAAACAAAAATAACTGGGCGAGCTGCTGGGTCCCTGGTGTCAGCCGCTGGTTGTGCAATTCTCTCGTTTATTGACTACGTTGACAATGGCATGGGACCCAGATGTCAGAATCCACTAGGAGGAGCCATTTTTTATTGGCGTGAAATAAGGAGGCAATTGCTTGCGGACTGCCATGACCTTGGCGGGTCCCTGCTATCATCCTCTCCACATACAATCATCTCCTGATTGTGTACGCGTCAACTTGCTAGGCCCACAAGTCAGCCTCTAAACCCGTGGAGGACAAATACAACCCATTTAAAAAAATAACAGGCCATTCCATACGTTCAAATGGAAAGTTCAACATTCAGAGCAGAGTAAAAGGTCTGAACCACATATAGAGTACTGAACTTCCACGTTGACAACCATCATAGCCAAGTTAACTATCTACTCCCAATAATACTCTAGTAGCGTACAAGTACTAACTTACTCTTAGCTAACTAGACGATGCCGGCCGCCATCTGTGGTACACGCTAAACGCCAGCACCGGCGTCCTGCACCTCGCCTCAGACTTGCAAGAGGTGCGATAGGGCGCGTTGCTCGCGCGCGTTAGCCCTTTCCATGCCGGCGTGGTCCACCGAAGCTTCGGCTTCCAAGCGGGAAACCCACTTGACGAGCTGGTAGTAAAAATCAGCGTCGCGAACGCGTGCGTGCCCCACAGCCTCCAGGGATATTTGCCGGGCGCCGGCCTCCACGTAGTTGGCCCAGTTGTGGGCGCTCTGCTCGCGACTCAGAGCGTCGGTGCGCTGCTGCTCCATGTCCCGCTGGCGGCGCAAATCAGTGATACGTTGCTCCTCTACCAGGAGGTCGCGCTCCAACAACACCTGCTCCTCCGCCATGCGGTCGCGCTCCAACAACTCCTCGATCTCCGCATTGCCATCTAAGGACAAATAGAATGCCTCCTCCCTCCGTCTGCCTTTCGGTGAAAAACCGAACACTAGTTCCGGCGGTGACCACCTCTGGCGTCGCCTACCGCGGACGGGCGGGGGCATGGCGGACGTGGCGAGGGACATCGGGTTGGTGGGGGCTTATGAGGATATGGCGAGTTGGGTCACGGTGGCACCGGAGAAGGCCGGGAAACAGTACTTATAGGGGGAAGGTAGTGTGACGGTCATCGGCATTCAATGCATAATGGCTTAGAGCGCCAGCTTGCCGTGGAAAACTAGAGAAACGGAAATTATGACTGTGTCGTCCCGTCCCGCCTGGGTTGCACGCCGGCATGGCGGTCAAACGAGTGCACTCGAATCATCTCCCTCCTTGTCAATAATGATTCCACGGATTTAAAAAGCCCGCAACAATTAAAGCGTATCTTTTTTCGCATCAGTTAGCTGCCTTAATTACGGTCAGGTGCATGCAGGCATGCAGAATCGCTCGCAGGCAGTACGCGAAGCAGCATGCAACAAGTCGCAGCCGAGGGAACGCATGCAGCCACTTAAATCGCTGGAATTAATTAGGCTTAAACTTCTGCATGACGTTAATTATTGGCATGCCTTGGTCTTGCTGCTTTGCTCACGGGACTAATAAACCCGGACGAAGGGAGTACCTTGGTTGGTGAGAGGTTTGAATTAAGCCCTGCAAACCGTAAAGGAGGTACTACTACGTGCGTGATCCGCTATTTATTCGTGTAGGATCGAGTAGGTCGTTTCTTGAATTGAGCCCTGCAAACCCGAAAGGAGGTAGTACGTGTGTGATCCACTATTTATCCGTGTAGGATCGATAGTGTAGCTTGTCAGTTTCTTCAGAGGTAGGCATTATTATCCGTGTAGGATCGATAGTGTAGCTTGTCAGTTTCTTCAGAGGTAGGCATTTTTATCCGTGTAGGATCGATAGTGTAGCTTGTCAGTTTCTTCAGAGGTAGGCATTTTTATTCAAAAAACTGCCACTTCGCATCTTGCATCGCAAATAAAACTGCCAGGAGCACATTTGTAGGCTAGCTAGTGATCGATCAGTAACTTGTAAACACTGAGCAAACAGAAATAAGTAATTGTTAATGCATCTCAATGATTCACAGATCATATACAAATATGTGGCTCCAAAAGCAAAGATCAGCCACTTTGGATCTTGCGTCGCAACTAAAACTAACTAGTACGATTCCCATACATAAGATCAACATGTTAATGCATCTCAATGATTCACAGATCATATACTAATATGTAGCTCCAAAAGCAAAGATCTAGAAAAAAACATCTGTACTTCCTGCTAACATGGATGCTTCTCTTGGCCAACATTCAGTACAGACTGAAAGACAAATTTGTTTGTGAAGTCTACAATTCCTATTGCAAACGTAAGTGGTTTCATCAACAGCTAGAACCATGAGAATGAACCACACATGATGGAGGAACATCCACTGCAATATGATTTGGTCTTCTCTCGATCACACCACGAGACTATTTTCGGAATACAAACTTTAACTTAGGCAAAATGATGCCCATTGTATAATCAGACCAAAGCAATGAAGCACCTAGTGTTGGCATGTAAATAGTACAATACTACTTTTCTGCAGTCCATGAAGTGACTATCCAATCTTTGTGTCTATTTTCAAATGGCACTGCATGCAGTGACTATACTATTTTCTTCTGCAGTTCAACCAAAATTGTGGACACTTTGTTTATTTGCCAAATAGCAACAGGCAGACATCTCTGTCTGCACAAATATCAAGAAGCTAGTAAACATATACCACACCATGTATTTTCGTTTTAAACATGTCTCTTCCGCTTAGCATCTGTCATGTTCTGCACTGGACAATCTGATACAGTTATGTTTTTCCCTGGACAATTTCATACTGAATTGGTTTGCTTGTTCAGAGCAGAAATATAGCACCTATTCTTCATCAGACCAAGGATATCCATGTTCGCAGTGATGGAAGAGGTGAAATCAATACAACCGAAATTGAGCATCCAATCATTGAATCATGTCCTGCACCTCCAATGTAGGTCCACCCTGCCAATAAATTCACATGCAAACCACTAGTATTACTATCTAATGACAGTACAAAAAGAGTAGCAAGATAGTAGCAAACCATGTACCTTCGTAATGAACAGCTCATAGTGCCACCAATTGGATATAAAGGTTTGGAAAAAACATGCTCCTAATGTTGAACCAGTTGGACTTTTTGTGCAGTTCCACTAAAATCGAGCATCCCTGTTTGCATAGATATTGAAAGTGTGGTTACTATAAAAGTGGCACTACTTGAACCATAGACTCACAAATATAAGCATTCCAATTTCTTAATGGGAAATGGTAGCAAGACTGTTTCTAACCACCTGTTTGAAGGAATAAATAAAGCAACAGTGGCTGATGTCAGGAAGGCATACATAGTTTTTTCTGAAAAACTGAGCCATTCCTAACCTTTCCTCTTCTTTTAAGAAAATTTTGTGCAGTTCTACTAAATTAAAATGTCATCACCGCCTTGACAATTCAGTGACACTGTAAAGAAGGAAATGACTTAACATTACATCATGATATCAGGTATGTAGTCGACAGGCATTAGAGACAAACATACAGACCTCCTCCGATAACATAATGAACATTAATTTTAACAAAGGTGTGACTAGCTTTACCAGGATAATTTGAGTGTGTTCCTTAATATAAGACGTTTTCGTGGTTCAATTTAAAGTACCCAAACGTCTAGTATTTATAAAAACAGGTAGTAGTTTTCTTGAGCACATATATGGGGAAGCTTGCCACACTTTATTTGTGTCCATACGCTAATGCAGCGCCATTCAAATACTACAAATATAGACTAATCCTGTGGCTAGTGCAACAATAGAGTAGTTAGTTTATTACAGGGTACGGTACAATGGTTTTACTGAACAAATTTCAATAAACTCTAGCACTGGAAGGTTTCTATAAGAATTAACAATACAAAATGTAAAGGTAACAAGTTTCAGCATTGGTATACTAGTTGTGCATGAGCATTAAACCAAATACAAAAGTCTGAAGATAACTAGCATTATTAACTAATGACAGTATAAAAAAATTGCAAACCATGTACCTCCAAGGTAAATATCATTTCAAACTCGGGGGGACCTTAAAAATTGCTATCCCAATCTTGTTAATCGATTAAACATAAAAACTTGACCGAACGAATCAAGAGAACAGCTGGAGGAGGAGGTGCCCACTCTTGACCTTTCCTCTTGTTGTCATAATTGTCTGTGCAGTTTAACCAAAATAAAATGACATCGGCGCCTTGGCATTTTGGTGACACTGTACAAAAAAATTAACTTATCTCATGAAAGTGAGGTATGTAATCTATAAGCATTACCAGTGCAAAAATCTGAAGGTAGTAACAAGTTTCATTGTTGGTATACTGGTTGTGCAACAGCAGTAGAATGCCTTAGCTGAAAAATCTTTAATACATCCACAATCAACAGCTAACCCTGAAATAAACCAGTGACATTAAATGGCATTGCTTAAATTTATCGGTGGCATTAGACTGAGAGCAGCATTAGTTAAATGTGGCATCACTTTAGCAGTAGCATTGCTTGACTTGACTACTGGTGTTATACTAACAGCAAAAAAAGTGGCAATACGAGCATGTGAGGCCCATTCAGACAGTGGGCGCACCAGTACGATGTACCTCCGTAGACGCAGAGTGGTGAGGGAGGTATGGTTGCCCAGAGCAACAAATATCCAGGCAGCATATGTGGATTACGTCCCATTTTTGTTCTCTTTAGCCACCTTTTCCTATGTGAGGACAACAAACCAATCGACCTAGTCATTCTCTATTGCGTTGTCATGCCTTTCTACCCTTCTTCAACCAAGAGACATGAGACTCGTTCCTTAGCTACTGATTGTCTCCTTTTCAACCTAGATGCGGGTTCGATGCCAACTCTCTTGGACAGTACAGTCTCCCTTCCTTTCCTTATTCAACCCAGACATGGATTAGTCTGCATGAAGTAGGGTTTCCTTTAATAGTGCAAATTATGGTTTTCGTTTGCGTGGCCAGTAGAGTAGAGGATAGCAAATTGGGAAGATGGTGGAGTGGAAAAAGATCCACATGCAACGACGTGGCAGATGGGGCAATAGAACAAGGGTATGGTTCGAAAAGAGGTAGCATACCTGAGGGTCAGCGGGAAGTGGCTTTGCTCGTGGTCGTCGTCCTCCGCACACACTATGGCAGCGAGCTTGGGGACGGAGGCCATCCCGCGCGGGCGCTAGGTCTGAGAGGACAGCCTTGTCGTCAGTGCGTGACCTCGCTCGCCGATGATGAGTGCGTCAATGCTGCATGTCCTTTTCTTCCCCGGCAGATCTATTACCACCGGTGAGGAGGGAGAGAGGGGCCGCCTTTTTTAGATCTGGAGAGAGAGGGTGGTAGTGTGAGAAGCAAGTGGGCAGCCCTTGGCAGGAAAGTGTTGAAGCTCCAACCTATATATCTTTTTTATACTACTAGTACTGGAGGTGGAGTAGTGTTAGAGTAGTTTATATTTTCTCTGCGTACAGTACCAGTTAGTCGTGCTTCAAAACTGAACAGCGCGCCATTAAAAAAATAAAGGTCGATAACTATTGCGGCACCTCCGGCCAATGCGGCCAGATCGCATTTTGCACGAGAAATTACACACCATGTTTCGTTGACATGTGGTCCCATTCCAACATATCAGTGAGACGACGGCGAGTAGTAGGAGTATTTTCGAACGGACATGTAGGCCGGGGCGCCTCTTCTGGAACAGTGGCAAACTGGCAACCGTCCACCGACTCTTCGCCTTTCCCTCTCGATTTGGAACTGTTGTCGCATTCTCTTCCTCTCCCTCCTCCATTTTCCTTTAGCCCTTCACCCTTTCTTCTGCCATTGTTCGATCGTCTTCTCCATGGAGGGAACAGGCCAAAAACGACCCCGTTATTCTTGCCCCGATCTGAAAGATGACGTGGTGGAGGAACTCATTGATTGGTGTGATGTCATCACCTCAAGCCCATTCTCGACTCAACTAATAACATCATTACAAGGAACCCAAGAGTCAAGGAGTGGTTTGATCTCCCCTATCTTCTTCGCTGTGACCCTGATGACTGGCGCCGGCACGACGGAGGCCTCGCCCTATGCAAGTTGATGCCGCTTGATAATGATACGTATGATGTTAAGATGCCATCGCTTGAGGGCAAGGCTTGGGCAGGCGAAAATGGAGATTGGGTTGTTTACATTGGGTCCAATTGCGAGCAGGAACTTGTGAATGTGTACACTCGTGACCGGATTCCACTTCCAAAAATCTCAGCAGACTGCCCAGAGGTTGAGCACACCGGTATTGTACGCACGTTCAAAATACGATCATGGTGACTGTCTTCTATGGAAGATAGCAATTTGTCGAGTTCCCAACCGCTCTTGGAATTACAACAACTATGAAGTTGTTGCTATCTTCGACAAGCTTGTTGCCGTCCTTGGTGGTTTGACTCGATGGATATTGCCAAAAATCAGTTTCTATACACGGATGAGTACTGTGATGCAATTCAATACGAGGGCCTTGTGTTTGCTGCCACCACTCGTGGCACTGTTTTTGCATCGCATCCTTGTAGTTTCGGTACATTTGTCTTCCACCGTAATTATAATTGTTTCATCCACATGCATGTGGGTTAGCAAGTTTCCCTTTACTAATTAACCTTCTTCTTGTGTTTCCAAGGTCTTGTGAACATTCTACCACCTATACTTGAAAAAATTTATAACCAAGGGGGAGATGACGATGGTGATGATCACGAGCATGAGGACGAGCAGCGCCCATATACTTTTTGGCGCCTGGCAACTAATTCTGATAGATCACCTCTTCTTGTGTGTATACAGCCCACTGATGATGTTACTACTAAGGAAGCAGGTGTAGTCTCCCATGGTCACACTCTACGGACCTATTCCAACACCCGTTGCATGGTATTCGGGATGGATACTAGTGTGCTAGCGCCAACTCCTTCTCCCTAGTACAGAATTGATAGTCTTGGAGAAAACTCGCTCTTCCTTGGACAAAACTATCCAATGATGGTGAAAGGCGATCCAACTGCTGTTGACACAACATTACTACCATTTATGAGAAGCAACTGTGTCTATACCTTGGACATTTGGGTGGTTCCCTACCCTGGTACTGATATAGTAGGCCGCTTCAGCCTGGATGATCAGTCCTGCGTTGGTCTCCAGATCAACAATGGATGGCCCATCCCAGAGAATCACTTGTGGGTCAAAGCAAGTGTTTCCAACGCCGAGAAATGGTTGAGTTGAAGTTCATTTTATTGCTTGTTATTTGTTGTGTGGTGAAAACTTTAGTATTTATAATGTATCCTTGTTGTCGATGTGGGTTGATGACATGTTGTATGTAATAAAATGATATGCCTGTGATAAACTTACTAAATTTATGAATGGCTTTCGAGTCGCTTCTCTGAGTGAGTGGTGCAACAAGGCAAAAAAATATTTTCCGAATACATAATTGTACATGCATTGCAATAGGTTATCGATTGAGGCCAATCAACAATAGTAGTACACTATTTGTACTAGCTTCACATGCTTCGCGCGTCGGGCGGGTGTTTTTACTGTAGCCATATGTTAATGTGTTCGCTGTACGTAACCAGCACCTCGAATCCTCGATACTAGTACTATATAGTAGGAGTAAGTAGTAGGAGTAGTAGGGTGGCATGGGCCAAAACAAGCATTCACGTCCAGGAGTACGACACACGCCACCACCACGACATCCATCTGACACCATATTATTTCTTGGAGTCTGTGCTAGAGCAATCTCTTCAACCTCGTCGTTTCTATAACTTCAGCCATCGCGCGGCGGGCAAGGTGGGGGTTTGCCGATAGTCGGTTTCCTTAACTGCGGTCCCACTTGTAAGGCCAACTCCAACACACGACCCCAAACGGACCTCCGTTTTGCACGAACTCCAACGATAATTTTGACTAGAAAAGCAAGACCAAAGAAAACAAGAACCACAAGAATGCATTTTACTACTCCTGTAAGTTGGATTAGTGCCTTCTCGATGCATTCATTGTTGATCTGCAGAGGCTCGATCTTGCGTTCTTCTTTCTTCTTCGAGTGTAAAGAAGTAGACGTTGCTTCCTCGCATATAGTATCATGTCTAGCCTCTATTCTAGTAGGAGTATCAACAAGTGCACTAATCTCATCTCTAGCCTCTATGCTAGCTAAAAGTGATAGAACATCTACTAAATTGCGCTCTATCAATATATGGATGTACTCTGCTTCCCAATACAAAAACTTGCATCCATTCTACTCCCTCCGTTGCACAATACATGCCTTCTATTTGTCAAAATGTATATGTATCTAGACATGTTTTAGTATATAGGTACATCCATTTTTGGACAAATGGAAGTCAAGTATTTTGGAACGGAGGAGTACACAATAAAAATTTTAAGTTAGCACAACTAGTCTAATCCGAGAGCACAACCAAAGATTTAGTCGGGTTCTTCCTCCTTTTGCCGACATGTGGGACATCCAGCATCCAGGTCGTGTCATGAAAGAAAATAGAGTGGTAGTTGAAGCCACGAGATGTGCATCTTGGGTTAAACTGTAAATAGAATATTACTACTCTTGAGTAACTCCAAAAGCGGCCACCGAAGATCTTTATTGGATTTGTTTTTCATCACCAGCACGTCGAGGTGAAAGATGTGCAGGTTCAGTGGGTCCGCTTGTGTTTTCACTAACACGTGGGCCCGCATGTGAGCAAACAGACGATGGGCTCCGCGCATCCGCTGGCTGGCTGAGAAGAGAGATAGAGGAGGGCTGAACACGGACTGCATGAAATTTGTTCTACGTAACTCTATATAGGCTCGATATAGTGGGGTGGCATGGGCCATAACTAGCATTCACGTCTAGCAGTACGGCACACGCCACCCAGACGAGTCCCATCCGACACCAATTTTCTTGGAGTCCATGCTACAATCATCTCTTCTCCCTCCTGTTTTCCCAGCCATCGCGCGGTGGGCGGGGTGGGGGTTTGCCGATAGTCGGTTTGCTCAACTGCGGTCCCACTTGTAAGTGAAAATGCAACACCGCACGCATTCCTGCTTGAGCGCCGTGCCGGACCAACCATGTGGGGGTGCGACGTGAACACAGCAGGCGTTTCCTTTTGAACTCGTAACTTGTAAAATTTGGTTCTGCTCCATGGCGCGACCGATAGATAGAAAATAACGATTTTGCCTAGAGTAATGAGAAGTTTGGTTCTGGCGCCGTTCATGCATGGAGTATGAAAGAAAATTATGAAGTTGATGCGAAAGGTAAGATAATTACTGTAGTATCATATACTACTACATGGATTTGATGGAAAGATAAAAAATACATACGGATCCATCAACGACATCCTCACGCCCTAGTGCGCCGGGTCACCAACCGACGTGTGAGGAGTAGCGGTGTTGGCGGCGAGCTCAACGTGCTTCTGAACAGTGTCGTCCAAGGTTGCCCTGCGGTCCAAGAAGGCCAGCGTCCTATCGTCCTCCTCTTGCATGTAGTAGTCCTTGTGGACGATTTGCGCGTAGATGTAGGTGATTATGTCGATGGTGTCTTGCTGCGCCAGGCGCTAAGTGGCAAGTGCGACCTCGAGGTGGACATTCTCCGGCACGACGGCGGGCAGTCACAGGGCCACCAGTGCGTCAAAGAGGTTGTCACCATAGTGGCCGTTGAGGGTGGCGGGCATCGCAGAGCCTGGGCGCGTCGGCTGGAGGCTTACATCAAAGTCGTCCGCGAGCTTCTTGATGATGGTGAACTTGTCGAGGAAACCAACGAGGACCTCGTCGAACAAGGAGAGGAAGCTGTCGTCCAAGCGGCCCCTCGCCCTGGCGGCCTCAAGCAATACTGCCTGGAGACGTTCCTTGATGCCAGGCCGCAGGCCGGCATTGTGGACCATCTGGCACAGCCGGCTGATGCTCGCGCTCATTGCCTCCATGGGTGTAGGTTAGCTTCTAGTCAACTGATCTTGCGATTCGAGTGACCACTCTTGCCCTTGGTTAGCGTGCGTAGGTGCATAGGATTTCATACTACTCCTCGGCCCTCTACTGCACCTACCTTTGGCTGTATGATAGGTGGGCTAGCCACCCCCTGGGCCCACGTGTCATTCACCCAAAGGAAGTTGTCGTAAGTCAATGAAGTTGCGTCCCCCTCCGTGCCGGTGCAGTATAGTCATCTCACCGGACCTCTAGTTGGGGCCAAACGAGAGAAGTTTGATGTTTACTGGTTTATTGGTCCCCTTTGCATTTTGCGCCAAGTTTTGACCTTTGATATAACTAATAAAATGTTAATGCATGTAAACAAAAATGTTGTGTAAGTCACCTTACAAAAAATAAATAATCCCAAAACACTTAGGCACGGTGCATTAACTCCCTCCTTGTTTCTTGTTTCGTGACATATCAACCAATGAGAGATGTGGGCCGTGCATGCTTTCAATGATTTGAGACTACCAAACATGACATGCAGTGTTTAGTTCATTGCATGTAATCCTATGAGTACTCTAGTTAGCAAAAAAACATTAAGTTCTCTCGCCGATAGGAATAAAACACCATGCATTTATTTACAGAGGGAGTAGTACATTTTTTGTGACATGCATTACTAGATATTGCTAGTCAAATACTAAAATCCAGATGGACGTGGTAGTACTCCTAAATCCATACGGTGGTGCTACTAGTACTAGTAGTAGTACTACCAATGTAGTAGTAGGAGTACTAGCACTGTACTACCCGTTGGTCAACTTATTATGTGCTTCTCCTCACAGTAAAGTGACAAGACCCTACGCCGGAGATGACACCTGAGTATAGGCGCCGTGTTCGGCATACCATAGTCAGCCTCACCGTCTGCAGTCACTATCATCATGGCTGTAGAGCTATCCTGCTTACAACTAGCCCTGTTCGACATAATTTCCCGTGCGTAGATGCCCGTGCATTGCACGGAACACCAAGATTGAGGGTGGACGGCTCCGGCAGCGGCCATCGCGCCAGATTTTTCCACGACCTTCTAGATGTGGTGGGGAGGAGATAAGGCTGATTGTGAGATACAAGGAGTTGTTTGTAAATAGGGAACAAGTGCGGGCATCTTTTTGCAAAAATGGAGAAGCTTGGTTTGTATGCGTCAGATCTAGATCCGATGGCTATTGGTGAAAGATGGGAGGCACAACATCATCACCAACTCAGGACCTATTTGATTTGCAGGATTTTGAAAACGCAGGAATAGGACACGGCAATATTACAAGTTTCAAACTGATATTACAAATGTTAGGAGTAATGCGGCACCTACGAAGAGGGAATTACTAGGAAGTTTACGTAAGAACTTTCGTTACTTTAGGTGGATGCAGACTTATCGTACAAACTAAAATCCACCGCCCTGACAAGTCACTAATGGGAAAATAAGTTTTCGAGTCTCTGTCCACTTGATGTTTCAAAAACAAATTCAGCTTCTGCGGAGACTTTGTCATTTAGGCTTAGACACTTGCGGTGATTAGCACGCCATTCATTGTTGCGCCAAAGAACTCCAAACCTCATTACCTTGAGCACACTTGCCTCCAAAACAAAGAACCTGGCCAATAATCTCAGATGTGCTGCCTCGGTAGTCGATCAAATCAATTTTTGTAAGATGGAAATCAAGGCATTCGATGAGATTGTTATAGTGCAACACATTTTTCACTTTCGGGTCTTTTTTTATCTGCAAAAGAAGAGAACATATTAGAATAGCTGGCTGCATAAGATTGTCGTGTCATCAAGAGGTACCAATATCATTCGCTCATACGATAGGGTTGGCTGGCTAGTGATATTTTTTCACTCTCTCTCTCTCTCTCTCTCTCTCTCTCTCTCTTTCTGTTTCATCTCATTTAACTAGGAGCACGTGAAGAGCTTGGGCATTTGTTGCCTTCCACTATGTGGCCGATGCCATATTTCACAAAAGTATGCCACATAATACGCATCGATGTCAAATCAAAAGATTTTGGCACCGCTCTCGTGATGTGAGAGAGTTGGCACCGCTGTGCACACAGACCCACATGTATAAACAAATCAATCAAACCAACTACACCAGCCTCTCACTCTCCCAAACAAGTGTTTTTTTATTGCCTCAGTCCTCTCTCTGTCCGCACCGTTTTTCATTGTGTGAGTTAATTTGGCACCAGAGCAAAGTAGGTGATCCAGATTGGGGCACCAGGTGAGCAATGGAGGGGCATCGACGCCAAATGCATCACAAGTGAATTTGGCACATGTTTTGGCCTACATAGCCCACTTTTATACTGCCTCCGTCCCAAAACTCTTGTCTTAAATTTGTATAAATATGGATGTATCTAGTTACATTTTAGTGTTAGATACATCCGTATCTAAACAAATGTAAGACAAGAATTTTGGGATGGAGGGAATACTACCTTGTATTTAGTATAAAATTTTGACCATAGATTTACCTAAGAAAATGCCAATGCATGTCACTAAAAATTACACCATTTGAAATTATGTTCAAATACGAATCCAACGATATAGTTCTTAGTGACATGCATTAACATTTTGTCAGTTAAATCTATGGTCAAATTTTGATACTACAAAATTGGAAGAGTAAACCAGGACGGAGGTAGTACTTGCTCTTAGGGTAACCATAGAGTTACTGGAGTAGTCTAAGTTACTTTCCACTATGACTAGCCTAGGCTACAATAGTAGACAGCATAAAAACGATGCAGGTGATCACGTGAGAAAAAATACTAAAAACATTTCTTTTGGTGCAGTGCGTAGATGCAGTTTTGAACACTACTCTTGACATCATAATTTGGGAAAATTATGAAAAAATTGAGCTACGTTGTGATTACCGTTTACTTATAGGAAAGCAGTTTCACCTCGATGAGTAGCTTCTCCGTGCACGGAAAGCATGTAAGGAATCCAACAACTTGATCCAGATTGGGGCCGATAGATTTTAGTGCTAAGATATTCACTATGCGCATGGACTGGGTCAAGCTTGTGGGAATCATTTTCTGGAAGACGATCATAAATACATCAAGAAGAAAAATAAGAATGTGAATTTCAAGAAGACGGAGAAGAAGATGAGTGCTGTATCTGAACGATTACGGATCCAATAAAGAGTTCGGAGAATTTGGCAGACGAGTACACCAACGCTGTCAATTTCGGCGCATCAATGACCCTGATTTTTGTTGGACCTTCTAGATCCGATACAAGCAATCTCTCAAGGAAAGGCGCATTCTCAATGACCATAATGTGGAACAACTGGAGTGATCTCTTCCCAATTGATGTCTTGTCGCGGGGCCAGCAAGACACATAAATCCATGGAGATTCGTCGAGGCGATGTGGAGGCTAATGAACCCGTGGATCTGCTCAAGACGAAGGTACTCGAGCACAGTATAGCTGCGGAGCAGGTGCTCTATAGCCTTCTTCGAGATGAAAACATCGAAGATGTCGAGCTGCTTGAGTTGAGGGAGAAGAAGGGCGGGCGCGGCATTAATCTCGGGAAGATAGCAGGAGCTGAAGCTGGCGCGGCGCAGCGTTGGCGTGAGGCGGAGCGCGGACGGCGGCAGAGAGCGACATTGTCCAGCTTCAAAGCTGAGCTCCTCGAGCTGATCTAGGGCGGGGGGATAAGAACCACTCGTCGAACTTGGGTTGGACCTTGCAGTTGGTACTGAACATGTGGATGTCAAGGCGTCTAGCTGGCCCAGGGTGTGATGAAAGGATCTTGGAGACTGCGACCATGCGTTTGCAATCCCCGTCGCAGAGGCATCTGTCGATGGTGAGGTTGAGGGGGACGCAGTGCCAGAGGGGGCACCACTGCCGGGAGAGCAGGGCGGTCCGCACGGCAGATTTGGTGGGGAGGAGGCCGATGATGATGAGCAGCATGTCGTTGGGGAGGCTGCTAATGAAGTCCAGGCTCGCCGGATGCGGTTTTGGCTTGAGCCACCTCCGCTTGTTGGCTGCCTCGCCGTCCCTCTCAACCGCCAGCGACGCCAGTGTACACGTGTGCTGATGTGTGTTGTGTGCTGGGTGTGCGCGAGTGTGTCCTTCTGTGCATGCCGCCACAAAGTGGTGAATTGTGCGCGAGTGCGTCCCCGAGTGGTTTCAACTTTGTTTACTTCACCGCGTGTCAGATGGGCCTCTAGTTTACTTATTTTCACCCACTGCCATATGGGCCAGCACACGAAGATACAGAACATGAGCTGACAAGGCAGCATGTGGATTGGTTGACCGGTCAACTAAACAATATACGGAGCTATACGCTGATATAGTGAGTGTATAATCCGTCGGTATAGAGAGTTTGAGTGAGAGGGGAGGCCCGTGAGAGATAGCAGAGAGAGAGAGAAAGAGCTACTCCCTCCATTCGATAATGTAGTTCCAACATTTTTTAAGTCAAACTTTTGAAACTTTGACGAAGTTTATAAAGAAATTACTTATATCTACAATACCAAAGATAAATGATAGTATGAAGTAAGTACATGTTGTGCTAAATCTAATGATCGTTCCAGATGTAAATGTTTTTCTCCACATATACCTGGTCAAACTTTTCTGAGGTTTGACTTTTCAAAACATCCATATGCTTATGGACGTGACAGAGTCCCTAACTAGAGAGAGAGAGAGAGACACACACACACACACACACACAGAGAGAGAGAGAGTGAGTGAGTGAAAAAAGTGTGTGTGCGTGTGTGAAAGATACATGGACAACACATGATAAAAGTAGAGAAAAAGTGTGCGTGTCTTATGCAAACATATCACACATGCATCTTTGACAACGGAGGCAAGGTGAGGAGATAGTGTGTGGTTGTTTGGAACCGAGAGAGCAAGACCCCTAGCACGTGGCCAAGAGGGGTCTGACAAACAAGGGAGAGAGGTCGAGAGAGACGTACAGAGAAAATGCAGACATGGCGAGGAGAGAGTGTATGTTTGTCATAGAGAGATCCCCTGGAGATCGTGATGGGACCACATGGGTGGGAGATCGAGTGACAAGGTGTGTGCGTGATAGAAGATGCCCCAAGAGATAGCGAGATAGACGTATGGATGGAACAAGGAGAGAGAACAAGGGCGGAGAGTGTTGGATGGGTCTATATGTATAGCGCGAGTGAGACATGTGTATGTGTGAACCAGGGAGATATAAGGCTAGTTTGGCTTGCGTCCTGAGCATCTTTTGCCTGGCCTGGGGTTGTGGCTGGATTTCATGCACGCTTGTTTGGTTGCTACCCTGTGAAAAAGAAAGCCCGCCTGGCCTGGGTTCCCTTGCACTTTAATTAGCCTGGCTGAACTCCAGACACTGCAGGTAGCCTGGCGCAGGCGACCGATTTCGAATGCCTGGCCGTGCCTGGTCGTGCGGCCACGAGGCTAACAGCAACATGGATGGATATTAGCATTAAATAATTGATGCATGGATTGATTGATGGGACGTTGATGCTTTGCCTGGCCCAGGCATGAACCAAACGCTTCAGCACCACACAAGCCTGGCCAGGCAGAAATATTTTACATCTCACGTCCACACCAGGCAGTACCGGCCATCAAGGCATGAGGGTCAGGTCACGAACCAAACTGACCAATAAAGTTTGAGAGAGATTGAGGAGCCCTGATAAGGCTGAGTGGTGCGTCAGATAGCTGAGAGGGGGAAAGAGATATTCCATCCGCTCAATAATGCAGTGCATGTAAATTTTTTAGAAGTCAAACTTTGGAAACTTTGATCAGGTTTACGCAAATGTTATTTATATCTACAATACCAAAGATACATCATACAAAACTACATCTCATGGTGAATCTAATGGTATATGTTTATCATACTAGATGTAATTCTTTTTCTCCACGTACATGGTCAAACTTTGTGATGTTTGACTTTTCAATAAATCTATATGCTATGGACCGAGGAGAGTGCCTCAGTCGAGACAGATCAAGTGCGTGTGAAGGAGAATGAGTAAGTGTGCAAAAAGAGTATGTGTGTGAAAGAGAAAGTGACAACAAACGATAAATTAGAGAGAGTGTGTGTTTTTTCGTTTCTTATGTGAACATATCACACATGCATCTCCGAGATGGAAAAGCAAGGCGAGGAGATACACGAAGATAGCTAGTGTGTGATTGTTTGCAACGGAGAGAGACACCCCTGTAGCACATGTCCAATAGAGGTCTGGCCAACAAGGAAAAAAGGTCGAGAGGGCCACATGGATGGCATGGACACATGGGGAGGGAGAGAGGGTGTGTTGTGATAGAGTAGTCCCCTCGAGATCGTGAGGGGACTATATGGGTGGGAGATCGAGGGAGTGCGTGCGCGATAGAAAGATGCCCCGAGAGAAATCGAGATAGACCATGCACATGTTTGTGATGGAGACTAAGATTAGCTAGTCATATACATATAGGGGGGACTGCGTGTGCCTACAATTGAGTGAGAGGCCATCATACTTGGCTAGCTGGGCATGAGATTGTGTGTGTGCGCGCGTGAGATGGAGAGAGAATGAGGGAGAGAGATAGAGTTTTAGATGGGCCTATCGAGTGCGAGTGAGATATGCATGTGTATGTGTGACCCAGGTGGATGGAGAGTTTGAGAGAGGGGGGAAGAGCTCCGAGACGACATAGTGGTGCGTGAGAGAGTTACGGGCAAAGAGCCAAGGAATTTTTGTGCGAACGATGAGTGCACCCAAGATATCTAGCTTGGACTAGCTAGAGTATCATACATAGTGTGCGAGAGAGACCTATAGATGGTGTATATATGCATGCGAACTAGAAAGACCCCCCCCCCAGACACACACAAAGAGAGAGAGAGAGAGAGGGAGAGGGAGAGAAAGGGAGAGGGAGCAACAAGGTTTTCGTGTTGGATGCGTGCGACAGAATTGAAGATTGTCGGTGAGCGAGAGAGAGAGAGAGAGAGGACAGAAGTCCGGGAGAGGGGGAGGTTGCGTTTTATGCATCAAAGACTGATATAAACCATGTTTCGATATAAACTTGCATTCAAATATTTAAATTGGAGAACATGTTGTCTGCAGTCCACACATGAACAGATATATGCGTATATCAAACAAGTTCATTAATTTGACTTTCAACATGTTCATGGAGTACTATAATACTGTACAACATGCTACTTGATTGAGGTGTTCAATTTTGGATTTAGTTCACTATTTTGACCTACTGAACGAGCTATTTCATTGAATCAAGATATTTCATTTTGGGTTTGATTCGTGTTTTTGAGTGGGTCAACTATTTGTCATATAGTAAATCGCTAGCAACGAGCATGTAAAAACACATTAAACCCGAGCATCATCTCTCCATCTAAAAAAGAAGTGGCAAGCTGATATTTCAAAATTTGATTCGAATCGACTTTGTAAGGTAGACGTGGATGCTCATTCTCCCAAAATTTGAATGAACCATTAAACATCCTCTCTGCTCGGTGGAATTCGCCCAAGAAATTAATGGGAGACGCGAAATTACCGTCCTATGTGGGACACACATCAATTGGCCCGTTGTACATCGAGGGTAGGTTCGTAACTTCATCCAAGCGCGCCTTCTCCTCGGCCAAATGATATGTGCCGAATAATTCATAAACCATGGTCGGCAAAACACGCTCTCCTCGCCCGAAATAGATCGTGCCCACTATTTTAAAACACGCTCTCCTCGCCCGAAAGCGCTCGCGCCCACTATAGTTCAAAACACACCCTCCTCGCCCGAAATCGCTCCTGCCCACTATTTGGGGAGAAGCAAAGTTACTCTACTATCCCCAACCCTCAGTACACAGACCCAAGCCGAGAAGCCTATAGGCAAGGGTAGAACTGTAACTCACCCT
>NC_041383.1:351651651-351662666 GCF_002162155.2 Triticum dicoccoides
GCCCCCATTCATACCTCATGGGCGCCAAATCACCTTCTCCCCGGGAAGCTCCCTTCTCTCGAGCCGCGAAACCTAAGCTCCACCTCCATGGCGCCTCCACCGCACCAATTTCACAGCCGCCCTCCTCCCTAATGCCGGAGACGCTGTCCATTTGCTGTCATGCACTGGGCCGTGTGCCTCTTACTCCGTGCTACTGGTGCTACCTCGACGACGGCCGCGTGAACCGTACCAGAGCCGATTCACCCCCGCCATTGTTCATGGCACCAGAGCGGCTCCAACTTCGGATCCGTCCTGAGTCCTGGCGCTGCTTTTGGGTAGCCGTCGACCGTCGCTACATCGCTCTTTCCCTGCCACCGTTCGCCACCGCAACCACGCCGGCCTCACCGACTCGGCAGCTGGACCTGCCTACTTCACCATGCCGCCAGATAGGTCGCACCCTCATCTCAAATCACTTTATTTAGGCGTCAGTTGTCTGAATTTTTATTCTGGGCCAATCGATTCCCAATGGGAAGCAGCACCCCTCAAGGCGGCGGAGCTCCTAGGCTGCCGGTTGGCTGGTGTCTAACGTAAGGGTGCGCGGCCGGAAGTTCGCCGCGGAAGCAGCGCTTAGATGGCTATCTTTTAGAGTTGCGTGGGTTGAAGGTACTGCCGCCGCCGGATTTGTATGATGGGGAGTCTTTGTGGATTGGCCCGGGGGTGGCTCAACCACGACAGTGCGGTGGGGCGGGGAGCGGGGTTTTGGCCGGGGCCACGGACGATGGAGGCAGGCTGCTGTGCCTTTGTTTACTGGCTCTTCAGGGAAGATTCCGAACAGTGTCAGCCGGGAGGCACAAGACGGCCATCAAGCCATCCGGCATAGATCGGACAGTACCAAAATAAAATAAAATCGTGTGACCCCAATTTAGTCTTCAGTCAACAGACGCGTGACCACTCCCGTGCCTTGCTATTGATCTCTTAGTGTATTTCTTCAGATCAAAGAGATATGTCGTTCTTAACATTATGTGTTATCTGCATCTTCAGACACACCGTCTTCCGACTCACCGCAGCTGCTCTAACAAGGGAAGCATACACCATAAGGGAGCTATAGTCCCCACTCAACAGTTCCCTGCATCGAATGCGTGTGCCTGACATGGACAGCCACAACAACTGCAGGGCCATCAACAAGTCAGCACATGATGCTCACTCCTATGGATGGCAACCAGATAGGTTGTACCCTCATCTTACTTGTGTGCAACATTTATGGCTTTGTTATTCATCTAGGCATGGAAAATAGATCATCACATTTCACTGTATATTCATGTTGATCTCTTACGGGTCTTGTTCAGGAGTTCACGTTGTTCCATAGTTCAGCTAAGATACTTGTTCTTTAGGTAACGATGTTCCATAATTATCATCCATCAGACAATGCTATACCACAGGCTGGTGATTATAGTATTATACCACTTCTAATATTACCTATATTGTTCTTTAATACTTTTGTGTGCCATGTAGTTAACCTCGAGTACAAACGATACATATGTTGTAGCTTTCATCTGTGTTCTCCCTTTAGTTTATGAGACCTGTTGCTGCTAGATAACCCCAGTCCTACTATTTATGTCGTCTCCTACAGGCACTCATTACATAAATCTAACTACTAGTTGTCTTCCATGCATGTCAAATATAATTGCACACACTGATATATCCACAAGAACCTCACGGAGCAATGTAAAGGCCAATAAACTTGATGTCAATGATACCCAATATGATGGAACATGTAAAGGCAGTTCTTCAGAAGACTTGCAGAAAGATGATGAATCCTCTTCACCCCACAAGGTCCTTGCTCTAACTTGGCCTGTGATATGGGTACAACATGCATATAATGTCCTGGAGTGTATCTACTCTGTTGCAATGTCATGTGCTTAGCATGTTGATCATGCATGTAAGTATGTCATGCCTTCCTGTTTTTCAGTACCTATTCCATTCATGATAACATGTTTTCAAATTCAAGTACTGTCATTCTACTCTATCGCAATGCTATCTTCTTAATTTGGATATCATGCTTCTGAATATCTTATGCATTGTTATTCATCAGTGTGTACTTCATCTGTCTGCCATACCATGTTTTTTTACATTGAAGTGTTGTTCTAGTGCTCTGTTGCAATGCTATCTTATTTTCCCAATCATACACGTGTATGTTGCCTTAGTTATTTCTGTATGTATTCCGCTAGCATATAGTTTTACATTCAACTAGTGTTTTTTTTGCTGTGTTGTCCTGTCGTATCCCTAGCTCTTACACCATACTCCCTCCTTCCGGATTGCATGTTGCCAAAATGGATAAAAAAGGATGTATCTAGAACTGAAATACGCCTAGACCCATCCATTTTTTTCCGGATGGAGGGAATACATGTCAATATGTCATGCCTTTCTATTCTTCAGTACCTATTCCATCTCTCTGCTGCCACATGTTATATAATTAAAGCACCATTCTTCTATACAAGGCATGCAAGGGGAAGACGACTATGTTAGAATCTGAAGGGTTACAAACAAGGCCTTTGCAAAAGATCCAAACGCCAGGAGATAATAAACCAACTCCAGTTTTTATAGATACTGCTCCAACACAGAGAAACCCAACTCCTACTGATAATAAGAAGATTCCAGTGGCCAAAGAACTAGTCCGCTCCAGTCCAGCAAAAATATGTCAACTCAATTCTAAGAAGCGTGTGTGTATCCTTGCATCATGAAATTTTATAGCATGCTGATCATATTTTCTACATGTTTCTTACCCATCTCTCTTTTAGAAAATAAGCTTACTAGATAGAATAATTTCTGCAATGGTATCGTTTATGAGGAAAGAATCTTGCAGGAATTCTCTGTGCTCCAATGTAGATGTAAGTACCTGTTGTATATCACTATATTTTTACATCAGCATGTATTTTGTTAATCAGTGTGAATACAACCTTTATCTGATCTAAATTTAGTTGTAGCAAAATGTATGATTAAAGGCCACAGTGTTGATTTTTGTAAGGAAAACTGCTTGGTAGTTTTGCATCCTGAGCTGCATGAGTGTACTATCTCATATCGGTGGGTTTGAATACTTTCATTCTGCAGTGGGGTTTTTAGTGTTTTTTTACTGTGGTGTCCTATCGTATCCCTAGCTCTTACATCATACTCCCTCCGTCCGGATTAAATGTCGCAGAAATGGATAAAACTGGATGTATCTAGAACTGAAATACGCCTAGACCCATCCATTTATTTCCGGATGGAGGGAATACATGTCAATATGTCATGCCTTTCTATTCTTCAATACATATTCCATCTCTGCTATAGCATTTTTTATAACTGAATCACCATTCTTCAATATAAGGCATGTAAGGGGAAGACGGCTATGTTAGAATCTGAAGGGTTACAAACCTGGTCTTTGCAAAAGATCCAAACGCCAGGAGATAATAAGCCAACTCCATTTTTCATAGATACTGCTCTAGCACAGAGAAACCCAACTCCCACTGATAATAAGCAGATTCCAGTGGCCAAAGAACTAGTCCGCTCTAGTCCAGCAAAAGAATGTCAACTCCATTCTAATAAGCGTGTGCGTATCCTCGCTTCATGAAATTTTATAGCATTCTGATCATATTTTCTAGATGTTTCGTACCCATCTCTCTTTTAGAAAATAAGATTAAACGATAGAAGACTTCCTCCATTGGGATCGTATTCGAGGAAAATATCTTGCGGGAATTCTCTGTGCTCCAATGCTGATGTAAGTACCTGTTGTATATCACTATATTTTTACATCAACATGTATTTTGTTAATCGGCGTGAATCTAACCTTTATCTGATCTAAAATTAGTTGTAGCAAAATGTTAAAGCCGCCAATGTTGATTTTTGTAAGGAAAACTGCCTGGTAGTTTTGCATACTGAGCTGCATGAATGTAGTATCTCATATCACGCACACTACTGAATTATAGTGCTTCTCTCGTTGCCCATTCATTCATTGTGTCAATGTTGCTTTCGTACTACCTTACCTGGATGATGATAGCTGTGCCATATTGTGTTAATTTGGTGTAGGCTAGTTGCCCAAACGTTCATTGTGTCAATGTTGCTTTCCTATTATCTGACTTGGCCAATGATAGCAATGCTAGTGTGTTAATTTTGTGCAGACTGCTGAAGATAACAAGACAAACTCTGAAAACAGCAAGGCAACCCCATTGTTTCTTTCCAGTAAATCTAGGCCAGGTAATATGGCAATAACTCATGATTAATCTGTTTGGCTCCCGTCCTAATTTATGTTATGATGCAGTGGTCGAGACACTCTCCACTATCAATAATACAAGCCTGCCAAAATCGCCATCAGAATCTGTTCAGTATCCTCTGTCTCGAATGCAACGGAATAAATGTATGTTTGTGAACCAATTAATGGCTAAAGGAATGATGGAAATGGTGGATGAATTAGAGGTGCAGAGTCATGCGACACAACAACTGATCAATGTTTTTAGAGACAGTGTAGCAAAGCAGCAAGAACTTGCCCACATGCGTATGGGCGTCATCTGTGCTGAGGTTGCAGATTGTGACGTGGCAGATGGTTAGGTTCTGCTCATTTATTTTCACTGGCATCAATCTTTGATTGCCCAGTGGATGTAATTTCTTGTAATATATGTTGGATGTGCAACGTTATTCCCTGTATGTCGTACCTTTGCTTGATCGGTTTTGGTCCTTTGCATAATTGCTCGTCATAATGGGCTCAAATTATCTAATTTAGCCTAAAGACATGTACGAACTTTAGTGGGCCCATTAAGTTAATGGGACGTTACTAGGCTGAAAGTTAATGGTCGGCCCGCTTACCTCCTGGGTCGTTAACAGGCCGACATCGAAGCGGGCAACAGGTGGCCCCAATTTATTTCACGGGCCGTTAACGGGCCGTTACTAAGTTTGGGCTACATATGGCCCAACTATACTGTAGGCCTTTAGCAGGCCGAAAGAGAAAGCGGGCTTGTACTGGACCATGAACAGCATGGGCCGCTAAGAAGCCGAAAGTCAGGTCGTATTGTAAATGGCCCAACTGTGTTGTGGGCCTTTAGCAGGCCAAAAGAGAAACCAGGCTAGTATTGGACCATGAAGGTCATAGGCTGTTAAAAGGCCAAAACTAAGGTCCGACTACAAATGGCCCAACTCATTTATGGTCCGTTAACAGGCCGAAAGGCACACAGGGCCAGGAATTGGCCCAACACTTAAATGGGTCGCTAAAAGGCCAAAACTCAGGTCCGACTACAAATGGCCCATCAGATTTATGGGCCGTCAACAGGCTGAAAGACACACCGGGCTGGAAATTAGCCCAACATTTAAATGGGTCGCTAAAAGGCCGAAAGATGTACATCCTGAAAATTGGCCCATCCATTAAATGGGATGTTAATAGGCCGAAATCTCATCGGGCCGATATTGAGCCCAAATATATAGCGGGCCGTTAATGGGCTCGAACTGAAGATGGGCTGCAATGGTGTCAAATCTTTAACGGGCCGTTGACGGGGCGGATTGGCACATCTCGTATGGCCGTGGGCTTAAATGGACCTGACACAAGTAGGCCTTATATGGGCAGGCCTGCTAATTTTTACTGGGCCGACCTTTTTCACGGGAATGGGCCACTGTTGGGCTGTGCCATGTGTCGACCTATCATAGGCGCCTCCTGTCCAATGAGTGGATGACATCTGTCCCAACGGTGAGGCAACACGTGTTTCCTGCGGCCAATGATGATTTTACACGTGGAAAATCCCCATTGGTCTGGGTTGTTAACGGGTTATCAGATCCAAAATCGGACCCGATAGCTTAACGGTGTTCCGTTATGGTGGATGCCACGTGTCAGTCACCCTTCACGAAAGCACTTCTATGACGCGCGATTTATTGTCATGGAAGTGGACACTTCCGTGATAATAATTTTGGTAATGTCATGGAACACTTCTACGACAGCACAGGTATGACTATCTTGATTCTGTCATAAACATCATGGATGTACATGCATGACAAAAAATGCGACCTACTGTGACAAACACGTATCATCACGGAAGTGTATTTTTTTGTAGTGTTACAAGAGTTGATCTACCATGAGATCGTAGAGGCTAAACCCTAGAAGCTAGCCTATGATTATGATTGTTCCTCTCCTATGGACTAGACCCTCCGGTTTATATAGACAACAGAGGGGGATAGGGTTACACAGAGTCGGTTATAGAGAAAGGAATCTTCATATCTGGATCGCCAAGCTTGCCTTCCATGCAAAGGAGAGTCCCATCCGGACACGGGACGAAGTCTTCTATCTTGTACCTTCATAGCCCAACTGTCCGGCATATGCATATAGTCCAGCTATTTGAGGACCCCTTAATCCGGGACTCCCTCAGTAGCCCCTGAACCAGGCTTCAATGACGACGCGTAGATTGTATTCGGCATTGCAAGGCGGGTTCCTTCTCCAAATACTCCAAAGTAGATTTTGAACATAAGAATCATGTCCGGCTCTGCAAAACAAATTCCACATACCAATGTAGAGAGTATAATGTTTTCACATATACAATCCGCTGACAGCTTTTGCAACACGACATTACGTCATCGTCTGGCCATTATTTTGAATTATTTTTCCCACCTGCTGCTCCATGCTTCACGATGCGGTTTTATTGGAATGTCTTGTTGAAGAGGAGATCGTGTCCCCTTATTGCGGGATTCTTGTCGGTGTCAAAACTGGCGGATCTCGGGTAGGGGGTCTCGATTTGTGCGTCAAGGCTGATGGTAACAAGAAGTAAGGGACACAGATGTTTACCCAGGTTTGGGCCCTCTCGATGATATGGGTAGTACAAGAGTAGATCTACCACGAGATCGTAGAGGCTAAACCCTAGGAGCTAGCCTATGATGGTATGATTATAATTGTGATCTGCCTTCTAAGGACCAACCTCTCCGGTTTATATAAACATCGGAGAGGGCTAGGGTTTACATGGAGTCGGTTACAAGGAAGGAAATATAATATCTGGATCGCCAAGCTTGCCTTCCATGCCAAGGAGAGTCTCATCCGGACATGGGCCGAAGTCTTGAGTCTTGTATTTTCATGCTTCAATAGTCCGGACATTGTACACAGTCCGGCTCTCCGAATACCCCCTAATCTAGGACTCCCTCAGTAGCCCCTGAACCAGGCTTCAATGATGATGAGTCCGGCGCACAGTATTGTCTTTGGCATTGCAAGGCGGGTTCCTCCCCCGAATACTCCAAAGTACCTGTTACGACGAATAGTGTCCGGTCTCCATTCAATGTTGTGCTCCTCGGTTTCAGTGCCTCAGTAATGACCATCTCCACGTGTCGAGTGAATGCGAGGAGTCAAGGTATTTTTGCATTTGCCACCCTCGATCCTCCGGGCCAACCATCTATTTGAAGGGACATGGATTCTCAGATCCAAACCTCACTCTCTTCCCTTGAGCTAGCATCCTAGAGCGCTTCGCGGAAAGCCATTCCAACATGGCCGGCCGTCACAACCCTTCTGCTTGCCCTCCTCGCTCTAAGTCGGGGGATTGGGGAGAGTGCTCAGTTCCTCACAGCCAATTGGTGAAGTTACAAACCCAAGGGTTTCTCCCACCGGCATTCATGGTCCCCGTCTGAGCTGGAATAGCCACTTACAATGGAGGGGAACAAGCTGAGGGATCTCCTAACCCGTATCCGGAGGAGCGGACATGCCTCATCTCGCATCTGCTGAGGGGCGTCGGGTTTCCTATCCACCCGTTTCTTCGCGGGCTCCTGGAGTTCTATGGCCTCCAGTTACACAATCTTACCCCAGCCTCCATTCTACACATAGCGGGGTACGTCACGCTTTGCGAGCTGTTTTTAGGCTGCGAACCACACTTCGGATTATGGAGGAAGCTGTTCTGCCTTCTCCCCCGCACCCAGGGAGAGTCCCTATATCAAGTGGGCGGGGCCGAAGTATGGCGCATTGCCGAGACCGGATACCTGTCCGGCACTCCTGAGAAGGCACCAGAAAACTGGCCTTCAGAGTAGTTCTATATAAATGACGTTCCCCTTCCGGATCCAGTCCGGATGGGTCTCCCCAAGTTCAGCAACACCCCGCCAAGGGCACGCCTAAGCTGGCATCCCCGGGGCCCTCAAGAAGAGGACACAAGGGAAATATACCTCCTGATGAACAGGATAAAGTTACTGGCCAAATCCGGACTGACGATAGTCGAGGTCATGGCGATATGCATAAAGCGGGGAGTGCAACCGCTCAAATATTGGGGGAAGCCCATGTGGCATTTCAACGGGGAGGACGAAGCCACCCGCTGCGGTCGCAAGGGTCCGGACTCCACTGCCGCTTTGGCAAGGATATTGTCCGATTTATACAAAGGGGAAGAAGAGGAATTCCTTCGCATAAAAACGTGGGACGGATTCTCCATGCACAACCCCCCAGCGTGGGTAAGTTTCCATTCTTTTCCCTGCTTCACTTACTCTAGCATTTTCATGCTAAGATTACTCACATCAATGCTTTTGAGCAGGAACAGAGGAGGGCCGTAGAAGGAATCTTCAGCCCCTCCCCGCAACCAGAGGACCCTGGAAGGGCCCTAGATCCAGGACTCAAAGTAGATCTAGATGTTACTGTGGATCTTGTCAACGGGGTATTTTATCAGACAAGCTGGGATGGCGCCCTGGTGGCCATTACGGCTGACTACCCTGGATTGCTCCCCGCGTCGCGTGTAAGCTGAGCTAAAAAAACCCTATCCTCCGAAGAGGACTTTCCCCAGGTATTATAATTTACCCTTGAGGCGTCGCTCTATTTGCAGAAACGACGGCCGGAGCGAGGGGCCGAGCCCCTAGGGACTCGTCAACCACGGGCGTCCGGATTGGGCAGGCTCAAGAGGAAGGCGGTGAGGGCTGACACACCGCTATAGAGGTAAAGTAATAACCTATCCTGCTATTATAGAATTTGAAATATGACAGCGCCCTTCATGTCTAGCAGGAAGAGGAATAACCGGGCTATATCCGGAGACCCCACTAATCACGCCTCCACCAGCCGGGTTCCAGAACCGGCTTCGGGGGCGAAGGCGGACACGGGGCCAGCATCGCATAGCTCCCCGACGGAGGGTGCGGATATGTGTTCGGCCACGAACTCCGAAGTGGAGAGCGCCATGAACCACCGGCGCCGGAGGGCCGTGCTCCGGCACAACATCTTTTTCGAAGAGGCTTTTAATGCCTTCAATTTGGCAGACGCATATGTCCGCGCTGCTCGAGGCGGACTTGCCCAAGCAACAAGCCCGTATACCAAAGACATACGGGTAAGAAATTTTGACAAGTATGCCTAGCAGTAGCCCCTGGGACTTAGAATAGTTGGGACAACTATTTGAAGGATCGATATATCCATAGGTCCTTGTGGGCAAGAATGAACAATTGGCGTGGGAGATGGAGGCATGCAAGGCCCAATTATCTGATGCGGTAGCCAAGTTAGAGGGGTCCCGAAAGGCCCCCGCTAGTAATATTTGTCTCCATTATGCCCAGATGTACTAGTTAATAAGTGGGTGTTGCGGTTAATCTAACAGTAGATTCTGCAGACAATCCCGGGGTGAATCCGAGGGCATAGTCGGTGACGACTTGTATCTCCAACGACAACTAAAGGCCGGCGAGCGCATCCTTACACAGGTGACACAAGAGAAGAACAAGCTTCACGATGCCAATATTCATCTGGACATGGAATTAAAGGACGTCCGCGCTCAACTGGTGGACTCCGTGAAGGAGAACAAAAAGCTTCGATGCGGCATTTATGGTAAGAGCTCAAGCGAATTGTTTGATAGTTCGGCGAGGAAGTTTATTGAAAAGATTTTTCCATGCAGGAATGTTAACGGGTCGCCCTGAAGAGGAGATGCCCTCATCTGCAGGCGATTTGCTGCCAGAGCTATCGCAGATGCATGAACGTGCTCGGCAGGTAATGCACGGCGTTGCTCAGGCCTTGTGGCCATCAAGCCTTCTTCCGAATGTCATGGGGGAACTTGCGGACCTGCTTCAAGGAGCCCGGCGGCGCTTCCGTCTGTGGAAGATATCAGCCTGCCGGTAAGGAGCGAGAGAAGCCTGGGCAATGGTGAAGACGCGCTACACCAAGCTGGATCCGAACCATATGGCCGAAGTGGGACCGACGGGGCCTGATGGGCAAGAAATTCCCGTTAGCCTGGTATATGACCAGGTAGCGTTAGCCGCTAAGTATTCTCAGCGGGATTGTAGGCTAGATAGCTTGTTAGATGGTATAGAGGAGGAATATAGTCAGTCTCAGTGTGGCGACCGGTTTTCCGGGTATTAATTTCCAGAAAATGGTCTTTGTGCTCACCAGCCCCAGGATTACTGTTAGCTGATGAGGCACCAACTTGATACAGAAAATCCAAGCAAAAAGCGAAATATGTAGTACAAGACCATTCTGGCCTGTGAGTACAACAATTTGGTTTCTAGTGGTTGATGGAGGAAGCGGCTTGTGGATCATCAGCATCTATGGGATCCATTTCCCACAGGAACAGCTGACCAGGCTAACTCCTATCTTCGCGAGGCTGCTATCACCATTGCTTAGGTTCCGGGGCTGTCATCATGGTCGCTCCTCTCCGCGCAAGAAATATGGCCAAGACAATAGCCAGGGATAAGGCAGTGAGTACTTTTGAATGTACTCGCAAAAATTATGAACACAGGTATAATATAACAACGATAATTATGTACTGAAATATTTTATGCTCATGACGTCAGTCACAAAAATAGTAAAATCTCTGATGCATGCAAGCAAGTTATTTATGGATATGCAATAACATAGTAGTGATAAAAATGCCTCAGTCGGGTGTCTGAGCGACACCACATAAAGGGCTTATAAAATAAATAAATAGCAAGCATGCCACAGTCGGGCGTCTCAGCGACACCACATAAAGGGCTTATAAAATAGATAAATAGCAAGCATGCCACAGTCGGGTGTCTCAGCGACACCACATAAAGGGCTTATAAGGTAAATAAATGACAAGCATGCCACAGTCGGGCGTCTCAGCGACACCACATAAAGGGCTTAT
>NC_041383.1:351663194-351735835 GCF_002162155.2 Triticum dicoccoides
ATAAAATAAATAAATAGCAAGCATACCACAGTCGGGCGTCTTAGCGACACCACATGAAGGGATTATAAAATAAATAACAAGCATGCCACAGTCGGGCGTCTCAGCAACACCACATAAAGGGCTTATAAAATAAATAGCAAGCATGCCACAGTCGGGCGTCTCACCGACACCACATAAAGGGCTTATAAAATAAATAACAAGCATGCCACAGTCGGGCGTCTCAGCGACACCACATAAAGGGCTTATAAAATAAATAACAAGCATGCCACAGTTGGGCGTCTCAGCGACACCACATAAAGGGCTTTATAAATAATCGCAGTGAATATCCAGGAGGTAAAACCGTTCCAGGGATACTCAATACTTCAAATATTATAAAGGGGTTAGTCCATAATAATCATAATCATCATAAGTCACCAATCACGATCCATGTTCTGGTTTAGCAGTTTTTTCCTCCGAAGACCGACACTAAGACCGACACTTGACCCATCCCAGACTGTAATCCTTAACCACGGACACGGCTATTCAAATAGGTTTTAATCTCTGCAGAGAGTGTACTCTTTACCCACGAGTAACGGATTCCTTTAGTCCATCAGGACTAATTCCGTCTACGGCCTTTTAATTGGAAACACACCTATCCGCACACACCAGCCTAACTTACCGGTGTCTAGAATCACCCACGACACCCGTTAAGCAAAACTCTAAGTGGGGAGGCTACAACCTCGACGTAACATGGGATCACAAAATTTATACCGCGCGCAAGCTAGGGGAGCTACCCCTTCGGCTACAACCGAAACACCCATGCTCCCGGACCAGGTGGCATGTCTACCGAATGCCTCCAGTATCTTCCACCATGGCCTCTCTGTACGGTGTGTGCTAGGAAAGGGGTTGACAATTTACTGAACCGTACCCTACCTATGGCAGGGACAAGTGGCAGTACGAAACAAGTATGGGGGTTACCGAAACAAGACTCGATCTACGGTCGACTCAGGAGGTTTAAATATTCCCTGCATGATTAGCATAACAATATATACTTCAACCAACAGATAGAAACACCACGTGACATACCCCCTCATGCCATACCGGACACGACCGTCTCGACAAAGGACTAGGAACATGACCGTGTCTACCCAAGACAGAGGCCTTCCCGGCTTCCCTTCCGGTATGCGTGAAAGGCATATGACGGTGACTACCATCACAACCATATCAAACTCCAATAGCATGAAATCATTAATATGCGTTCATGAGTAGGAACACATTATCACATAAAATGACGTATACCCGTGTCGGGGTGGTGTTGTCACCGTGTCAAATAACACACACACTATTATGCCAGGGTTCAGAATGCTTGCCTTCAAGTTGTGGGGAGGCAAGGTGCATTCCAAAACTCTTGAAAGCTTTCTCCTCTCTCCAAAAGTCCTATTTAAAATATATATGAATTAACACACAATTTCAAAACAGCACAAAAAGTTGTTTTTGAATTTTTTTTCAAATAAATCTTAAAATAAACTAGATTAAATTTGGGAGAGGTAGGAAAAAGAATCAATTCATTTGCAGATATAATTAAAAAGTTATAGCCAGTCAAAGTTTAGTCAATATTCTGCTTTTTAAATAAAACAGAAAAAGAAAACGTTTCGAAATGTACACGTCAAACACGTACTTTGGAATTACGTTTCCACTTATGCCTGCGTGGACTGCGCGGGGATTCGCTGACAGTGGGTCCAGGGGGCCCACTAGTCATGTTTGACTGGTCTCCCCTCCCTCTGCTTCTTCTACCCGAGCAGAGGCGGGACTCCGGCGACTGTCGCCGGTGAACGGAGGTTCCTCGCGGGGAGCTGAGGACGGGGATGGATCCGCGGATCAGCGGCGGTCCTCCCGGTGGTCGTAGGGTCGTCGGAGGTGGAGGAAATCGCCGGCGGTGAGCTCTCCGGCAGAGGAAAGCTTTGGTGGATTTGGGGGTTCGGGCTAGGGTGATGCTCCGTCGTTGTTTGGGGTCTGGGCGGCTCCGCAAGACGATGTGGAGCCGAGTGGTGGTGATGGAAGGGTGGGGGAGGCCCTGGTGGTGCCGGGGTGAACCGAAACGAGGCGGCGGCCGAGTTGACCAGAGAGGTTGAAGATGGCCTTCTCCTCTTCAATTGATGGCAACGGGGCACTATGGGGATGGTGTGAGGATGCCTGTGTGCTCGGAGGAGCTCGAGGGGCTTCCTTTTATAACGCTTCCAAGTCGGTTCGCGGCGACCGTGGATGAGCTCATCGGCGGACCGCCCTACTGTGCTGCAGAGCGACGTGGCGGTGGCTGGCTAGCTCCAGGGGCTAACGACGATCACTCCACTG
This sequence comes from Triticum dicoccoides, assembly GCF_002162155.2. Taxonomy (NCBI): domain Eukaryota; kingdom Viridiplantae; phylum Streptophyta; class Magnoliopsida; order Poales; family Poaceae; genus Triticum; species Triticum dicoccoides. The sequence continues at coordinate 351,665,526 of NC_041383.1, forward strand.
TCGAAGGAGGTGAGCTGGCGCGCTGTGGTAGTTTGGGCGGTGCTGCCCATGGCGGTGCCTGATGCGGCCGCGGGCGTGCCGCCAAGCGGCTTGCTGGCAGCGCTGCAGGGGGCGAGGAGGCGGTCGGGGCTTCTAGCATGACGTGACGAGAGGGAGAGAATTTGGATGAGCTCGGGGAAACTTATCCAGGCGGGGGGGTGTTGGCTCGGGCGCGAGCACGTGCAAAACGCGTGCTCTGCTCGCGCTCTGGGCGTGCACGACACTCGTCGACGAAATGCCAGGGCGACTAAATTTGCTAGAGAGCCACTGCAAATCCACAGGACTAGGTTAGAGACATGCAGAAGGCTACTGGACAACTTGGTTTGGGGCAAGGGAAAAGTTCACAACACAAAACCTTCAACCTTGCCAAATTTTTCTATACACACAGGGTGTTCGACAAAATGCCAGAGGCATCTAGGAAGTACTTGGGGTGGTCAAAACTTCCAGAGTGGGGTCTCTTTAGATGCAAGAGAGTGTGGTGAGGTTAGTTTGACAATTGAAGAAACTTGCTAGTGCAAGTTTTGCAAAACTTCAGTTCTGGACAAGGAGTAAATGGCATCATTATATGAACCAAAACTCCCAAAGGGTGCATGCTCCTGGACTTAGGGGTTTTGCAGGGGTGACTAGAAGCAGGTGAAAGCACAAGGTCACTAGAGCAAAAAATAAATAGGGTTGCAGTAGAAAACACAAGGCTGGTCCAGAATGAAAAAGAGGTTGATTCACTCAATTTTTCCAAAGAACATCACTAGGTTTTTGCATAAAGTTGGATGGCATGCTACCACTGACATCCCATAATTTTGGTGGAGGCTTTAAAGAAATATTTAAATAGGCTGTAGTGCAAAAATGCCCACTGGACCAGATTTGAAAAATAGGCGTAGAACTCAAAATATGCAATGAATGAAATATATTTTTGCATCAAAGTGATTTAGAAACATCACATGACATATCCAAATTTTGGTTGGAATTTTAGTTAAATTTATCAAATGGTGGTAGTTCAAAAAGAGCTTCAAAACTGATGAAAGTCATTTTAAGGAATAATGCTCAGGAAGATATAATTCAATAAATAAAATTCTACTGATTAAAAATTGTTATATTGAGAGAGCATAGAAATCCAATACATTTTTGGAAAGTTTCCACTTGGGTAAAACTCCTCAAAAAAAGAAAGGTTCTGAAATCAACAGAAAAATCCAGAAGGCAAAAAATTTAAACTCCTGGCAAAATTTTAATAATTAAAATCTAGTTAAATTTTTGGGGTGTTACACTCAGTGACTCTGTAATTTAATTGGCATAAGTAGCCTCTAGCCGGATTGAAATCATTTGTCATGGCGGACCTTTTCGCTTCAGCCCCCGGATCCTATAGTCCAGGGTGTGTCCGAATACCCGCTCGGTTATACAAAAACCGGGGTATGCGTGGAGACCAGGCATAGGGGTCATAGGTGCTTGAACAGACAAGTACCCAACTAGTTATGTTATATTGCATGGATAGCAAGAAACATCTTCCAGGGAGAATAGTTCCGTTAGGGGTTCCTTTCCCTAGGTATCCATGTGACGATGCACATGTCCGGACTGCGCGCTATGGCGCAGGATACAAAGCTTCTGGGGTTTTTTGTTGTAACCAACGAATACATCCTTTGTTCACCGATCAAATATTCTCTTAAGGAAACTAGCTTTCGGCTTCACCCAGTCTGAGGTACACATCCGGCTTAACCGGCAGTAACAATGCTCCCCTTATGCCCTAGCCGAATTAACGGGAACGTAGGGCATAAAGACAAGAGCCAGGCAACCCAGCTTGGCCACATCTTAAGTCATATCGATGCATACAATGGTGAAGAAAAGGCACATATGGAAAAAGAACGCATATGCGATGGGCAAAAAGCCATTAAAGTAATTATGTCTAGCTTCCGAATAGGAAGCCCCCAGGTACAGCTTGCACACATAGTACGGCCGGGATGATCCGGGAATCCGCACTGTGTTGAACACTTTGTGTGAAGAGAAAAAGGTGCGAGAAAGGAGAGAAATAGAGGTGGAGCATAATTAAAAAGGAGGGGTGAGGAGACGAACACTGCGTTCGGTGTTAGGCGTAGAATCTCCGGAGTCTAGCCGCGTTCCATGGGTTCGGCTCGAGTCTGTTATCAGATGCATTATGTAGGCGGTACGCTCCTTCGGTGAGAACTTTGTCAATGACGAAGGGACCTTCCCACCTGGGTTTGAGTTTGTCCTTCTTCTTCTCCGGTAGGCGTAGAACGAGCTCGCCAATATTGTAAGTTTTGGCCCGCACTTCTCTGATTTGATATCACCGAGCTTGCTGCTGATAGAATGCGGAATGGGCTTTTGTGACATCGCGCTCCTCCTCCAGGGCATCCAAGTTATCCTGTTGATCTAACTAAGCTTCCTTCTCTTCGTACATGCGTACGCGTGGCAAATGATGTATTATGTCGCAGGGTAGTACTGCTTCCGCGCCGTACACCATAAAAATGGTGTGTATTCAGTGGTTCGATTCAGTGTGGTCCGTAGCCCCCAGAGTACGGAGTCGAGCTCCTCTACCCAGTGTGTATCCGATTCTGTTAAAGATCGCACCAGTCTAGGTTTGAGGCCGCTCATAATGAGACCGTTTGCCAATTCGACCTGGCCGTTTGTTTGAGGGTGGTAGACGGAAGCATAGTCGAGCTTAATGCCCATTTTGCCGCACCAAGTTTTCACTTCATCGGCTGTGAAATTTGAGCCATTATCAGTGATGATGCTGTCGGGGATACCGTATCGGTGTACAACCCCGGATAAGAAGTCTATTACTGGTCCGGATTCGGCCGCTTTAACTGGTTTGGCTTCGATCCATTTGGTGAATTTGTCCACCATGACCAATAAGTATTTTTTCTTATGGCTTCCCCTTTAAGAGGTCAGAACATATCCAGCCCCCAGACCGCGAAGGGCCAAGTTATGGGGATTGTTTGGAGAGCGCTAGGGGGCATATGACTCTGATTGGTGAAGAGCTGGCAGCCGACGCAATGTTGGACAAAGTCCTGTGCGTCTGTTCGGGCCGTAGGCAATAGAAGCCTGTACGGAAGCCTTTGCTGACTAGCGCTCGAGCTGCGGCATGGTGTCCGCCCAGTCCGGCATGGATTTCAGCCAGGAGTTGCCGCCCTTCCTCTTCGGAGATGGACCTTTGGAGCACTCCGGTCGCACTTTTCTTGTAGAGTTCCCCTTCATGGACTTTGTAAGCTTTAGAGCGCCAAACTATGCAGTGTGCTTCATTGTGGTCTTCGGGGAGCTCCTGCCTATTTAGGTAGGCCAAGAAAGGCTCGGTCTACGGGGCGATTACGGCCATGATCTCGTGGGCTGAAGAATTTATTTCGGTGGCAGAGGGTCCGATTGTGTCTGATGGTTCGGTGTCCGGGGGTGTATTCGGATCCGTGCCGGTATTGTTGGACTCCCCTTGCCATACCACGGATGGCTTGAACAGCCTTTCTAGGAATATATTAGGTGGGACGGGGTCGTGTTTGGCGCCGATGCGGGCAAGGACGTCTGCCGCTTGATTGTTTTCTCGAGCCACATGGTGGAATTCGAGCCCCTCGAACCGAGCTGACATTTTGAGGACGGCATTATGATAGGCCGCCATTTTCGGATCCTTGGCATCAAAGTCTCCATTTATTTGTGATATTGCGAGGTTCGAATCCCCGCGCACTTCTAGGTGTTGGATGCCCATAGAGACCGCCATCCGAAGACCATGCAACAGAGCCTCATATTCGGCTGCATTGTTGGAGTCTGTGTATAATATTTGTAGGACATACTAGACCGTGTCCCCGGTGGGAGACGTCAGGACTACTCCTGCTCCCAGTCCGGACAGCATTTTGGAGCCGTCAAAGTGCATGATCCAATTGGAGTACGCGCCGTACTCTTTAGGGAGTTCGGCTTCTATCCATTCGGCGACAAAGTCAGCCAGTACTTGCGACTTAATGGCCCGTCGTGGTTTGTATATTATGTCGAACGGGAGGACCTCGATAGCCCATTTAGCAATCCGGCCCGTAGCATCGTGGTTATTAATTATGTCGTTGAGTGGTACTTTAGGGGCGACGGTAATCGAACACTCTTGAAAGTAATGTCTTAGCTTCTGGGTTGCCATGAAGACCGCATATGCTATTTTTTGATAGTGTGGGTATCGGGATTTGCATGGGGTGAGGACCGTGGATACGTAATAAACCGGCTTTTGAAGCGGGAATTTGTGTCCGTCCACCTCTCGTTCGACGACGAGCACTGTGCTTACCACTTGATGTGTTGCAGCTATGTATAGTAGCATAGGTTTGCCGATGTTTGGCACTGTTAGGACTGGATTACTGGCCAGTAAGGTCTTTATCTCACCGAGTCCGGCCGCGGCTGCATCCGTCCATACGAAGTGTTCGGTGCGCCGAAGGAGGCGGTACAGAGGCAATGCCTTCTCTCCTAGCCTGGATATAAAGCGGCTCAAAGCAGCCACGCATCCAGCTAGCTTCTGGATGTGCTTGAGGTCTGTTGGTATAGCCAACTTCGAGAGAGCTCGTATTTTTGCTGGATTCGCTTCGATTCCTCTATTGGAAACAATGAAGCCCAGCAGCTTCCCCGAGGGGACACCGAAAACGCATTTTTTCCGGATTCAACTTGATGTCGTATGTCTGGAGGTTATCGAATGTGAGCTTCAAGTCATCTATTAGGGTTTCGACGTGTCTAGTTTTTATGACCACGTCATCCACATATGCTTCCACTGTTTTGCCGATTTGTTTTTCCAGGCATGTTTGAATCATACGTTGATAGGTTGCGCCGGCATTCTTGAGCCTGAAGGGCATAGTGTTGAAGCAAAAAGGGCCATATGGCGTTATAAAAGCTGTTGCAGCTTGGTCAGACTCTTCCATCTTTATTTGATGGTATCCGGAGTATGCATCGAGAAAGCACAGCGAGTCGTGTCCAGCTGTGGCATCGATGATTTGATCTATGCGAGGGAGTGGAAAGGGATCCTTGGGGCAAGCCTTGTTGAGGTCTTTGAAGTCGACGAATAAGCGCTAAAATTTGTCCTTTTTTGGTACCATTACCAAATTTGCCAGCCAATCCGGATGTTTAATATCTCTGATGAATCCAGCCTCAAGCAGCTTGGCTAGCTCTTCTCCCGTGGCTTGCCGTTTGGGTTCTGAAAACCGCCTTAGGGTCTGTTTGACCGGTTTGTATCCCTTTACTATATTGAGGCTGTGTTCGGTCAGCCGGCGTGGGATGCCTGGCATACCGAAGGGTGCTAGGCGAAAACGTCCCAATTCTCGCGTAAGATATCTCGTAGTGCAGCATCCATCACGGGGCTCAACTGTGTCCCAATGGATGCTGTCTTCGTGGGATCTGTTGGATGGACCTGGAATTTGAATATCTCGTCTACAGGTTTAAATGAGGTGAACTTGGGTCGTTTGTCGAGTATCATGTTGTCTCTGTCCATGGTGGCCCGCGGTTTTGTTAACTCTTCGGCTGCTAGGGCTTCAAATAATGCTTCCAGGTCTAGTGCTGCGGTTTTGTTTTCGGTGCGAAGTGCGATGTCTGGATCACTGGCTAGAGTGATGATTCCGTTGGGTCTGGGCATTTTAAGCTTCATGTACCCATAATGGGGTATGGCTTGAAAACTTGTAAACGCGTCCCGCCCTAGAAGGGCGTGGTATCCGCTGCTGAAGGGAGCCACTTGGAATGTGATTTCTTCGGACCTATAATTCTCTTGGGTGCCGAATACCACATCGAGTGTGATTTTTCCCGCGCACCGCGCTTCCCGCGTAGGGATGATTCCCCTGAAGGTGGTACCGCTTTGCTAGATGCGGCCTTTATCAATTTCCATTTTGTTGAGCGTTTCTTCATAGATCAAGTTTAACCCGCTTCCGCCGTCCATGAGTACTTTGGTGAGCCGGAAGCCGTCCACGATTGGGCTAAGGACCAGAGCGGCCGGTGTCCGGACAGTCTGGAATTGAGGTTCATCACTAGCATTGAAATTTATAGCAGTGTCGTTCCCAGGGTTTATCTTTGCCACATGGCAAATTTCCGCAGAGCTTCGGTGTGCTCGCTTGCGCTTGTTGTTCGAGGCAAAAGTCTCGAAGACTGTTAGTACCTTATTGTCTCCGCTGGCAGGATGTTGTTCCGCTTTATGGCTTACAAGAAGATCCTCGCCACTTTTTGCCACCTGCCGGAGTATCCAACATGCCCTAAGGCTATGAGTTGGTACTGTATCCAGCATACTATGGAGCTTACATGGACCGTCAAGCCATTCTTCCAATATGGATCCCCGCCCTGGGGTGGGCTTTGGTTTCTTGGGGATTGGATCAGACGTCTTGCGAGAGTTCGTCGTTTAGTTCGGGCAAATGTTTTGGTGAGAGCGGTACTATCCCAAAATTTTGTTTGGGTCTTCCAAGCGCTCTCCATCGCACAGTACTTCCGTACTATGATCACCAAGTTCGTGAAGCGTACTATGTCACGGTGGCTTATGGCATTGAGGAGCCCTTCATCATTGCAGTTTTTGCAGAAGAGTGAGACCATGTTCTCCTCGCGGCAGTCCTTCACCTTGCTAAGCGCAAGGAGGAATCTGGCCCAGTAATGATGTACCATTTCCTGGGGCTCCTGCCTGATGCGGGAGAGACAATTTAAGTCCAAATAGGTGTTATTAGCAGAATTCGGATTTTGATCCGACCCAATGCCCAAGGGCACGGGCGGTTCCGAGCTTAACAACTCAAAATCCAAAATATCACCCAATTTCTTTGGCCCAATGCCCGATTCTAAGCCCGGGGCCTGGGTCATGCTTTCCTTTGAGCAGGTTTTCGGCTCATGAAGTTCGGCAATCCGAACATAATTCGTCCTCAAAGTTGAGGGACAATCCGCGCGGGGTTCCTCCACTATCGCTACCTCATGGGTGGCCGGCGGGGACCTGATGTCCCTTCGGTCGGGTTTAAGCCCAATCCAGTCATAGTTCGTAGCGACTCCTAGAGCGGCGATGCGATCCAAGAGTTCATTAAGGGAGGAAAGCTCCGTTTGATCCATCTGTTCGGCAAGTTCCGAACTGACGCGAAGGTTATGATTAATGACCCGAGAGGCCATCATCGGCGCCTCCGCCAATGGGGCGGTCATGATAAAGCCGCCGAGTTGGAGGGTCTGGCCTATAGCCAGAGCCCCCTCCGAGGTAATGTTGTCTTTGTTGACGAGACAAGCCATCGAGCCTGGTGGCGACGTCGCAGAGGAACTCTCAATGAAAGCACCAATGTCGATGTCAAAACCGGCGGATCTCGGGTAGGGGGTCCCGATCTGTGCGTCAAGGCTGATGGTAACAAGAAGTAAGGGACACAGATGTTTACCCAGGTTCGGGCCCTCTCGATGGAGGTAAAACCTTACTTCCTGCTTGATTAATATTGATGATATGGATAGTACAAGAGTAGATCTACCACGAGATCGTAGAAGCTAAACCCTAGGAGCTAGCCTATGATGGTATGATTGTAATTGTGATCGGCCTTCTAAGGACCAACCTCTCCGGTTTATATAGACACCGGAGAGGGATAGGGTTTACATGGAGTCGGTTACAAGGAAGGAAATATAATATCTGGATCGCCAAGCTTGCCCTCCATGCCAAGGAGAGTCTCACCCAGACACAAGCCAAAGTCTTGAGTCTTGTATCTTCACGCTTCAATAGTCTGGACGTTGTACACAGTCCGGCTGTCCGGATACCCCCTAATCCAGGACTCCCTCCATTATCATCAACATGGGTGTGGGTAACCCAACCATCCCGTTGGTATGATTCCTTGGGAACAGGCATGTTTTAAGGCCACGTAGGAGACGTTTGATATTCGTCGTCTTTATAAGGAGGCTGAGACCCGCTTTTCCCCTCTATGCTACTCCCTCTTCCTCCCACCTCGAGTTCCAACACCCAAGGTTTAACCAGTCGCTTCGAACCTCAGGCCATGTCCAGATCCATCCTTCAAGGCCGGTGGACGGCTTCTTGTGTCACCGAGGAGGATATCACAAAGCTCAGGGAGGCGAGGTATTTGACCGCGGAGATCCTTCACAGGCTTCCTGCCCAAGGGCAAGTTATCCCTACTCCTAGACCTAATGAGAGGGTCGTATTTGTCCCTCACTTCCTTCGGGGGCTAGGTTTCTCCGTTTATCCCTTCATTCGAGGGCTCATGTTTTACTGCGGACTAGATTTCCATGATCTAGCTTCGGATTCCCTCCTTCACATCTCATCATTCATTATCATATGTGAGGCTTTCCTCCGTATCTCTCCACACTTCGGCTTATGGCTCAAGACCTTCGATGTAAGGCTGAAGATAATAAACGGGAGACACGCGGAATGCGGAGGTGCTTTCATAAGAAAATTGGCCGACATCGTCAGGCTAAAGGGTTCCTTCACCGCAGCTTCTGGCCTATGGCAACGGGAGTGGTTTTATATCACGAAGCCTCGTGGTACCAAGTGGGCAGCTTCACTGACCTTCCGATCCGGCCCTCTGCCACAGCTCGCATCGTGGATCAACAAGGGACTGGATTGGGATCGCTAAATGAAGTTCAAATATTGCAAATCCACATTCGAGACCTTATAAGAAGGACATCGATCTCATCAAGGTAATCCAAGTTGTTTTAGTCCGTCGGGTCTTACCATGCCAGCGCCGACCTCTCCATATGTGGGAGTTCAATCCAGAAGGACTGCGAACCATCCAACACTTCTTCGGCACAACGCTCGATGGGATGTATGAATTATTCCTCGGGTCACGAAAAAGGTGTCCGGACACCATTGAGGATGCAGGCCTCGACTGCAACCATGCAGATTCCCCGGTAAGTACTCAATTTCCGAACACATTTTTAGTTTAAGTTTCTCATAACAAAACCGAGAAAACCATACTCTCCCAGGGCTGGGTAAAGAAGGCGGAGAGGATCAGGTGTTTGGCCCCTCTTCCCGAAAATTCAGCGGACCTAGTGTTAACCAGGATGCTGGCTCCGGCACCCTATCAAGTGCCGTTGATGGAAGAAAAGGAGAGGAGTGGAGAGGCCCAAAGTGGCCTTCATACCGGAGGCGCGTCATGCACCGTATCCGAGGAAATCAGAACTCCCGTGTTGGAGGATCAACAGGGAGGGGAATCTGACATTCCCTCCCCCCACGGGAATAAGAGAGCTGCCCCTAAAGACCTGAAGGCAGAGGCCTCCAAGCGAGGGAAGAAATCCCTATCAGGGGGCACGGATTCGGGAGGCGATATTGCCGTACAGTGCCCACAAGGGGGCCAGCCTTTAGCCAAACTGTAAGTGAACAAAGGTGCTTTAATAAGCATACCCCGTTCTTTTCTTGTTTGTGAGGGTATTATCTGAAACGTATGTTTTGCAGTTCGGTCTATAGCCTCACAATCTTCGTCCTCGGGGGATCTTCTTCCGGAGATGATGGAGAGCGAAACGCCGCCTCATACTTCCCCGCCCCATAAGACGGACGACCCCGAGGTTTCGTCCCGGAGATCTCTCTCGATCAGCGAAGGAAGACAAGGCCAGAAGATGACTCTATGGCCGCCCGAGGTCCGGGGTGTTCGGCTTCTAAAGAGACCAACAACAAAAGCCCCGGACTGTCTGATATACAATTGGGCAAGCGCCTATCTCGGAGGAACATCGTAACTTAATGGGTACGGTGATTGAGAGAATTTCGTCCGCAAAAAGCGGATTGAATGAAGCCTTTATGAGCTTGCTGAGAGGCTTTGAGGTATGCAATGTGTACTGTGTATAGATAGTAGCCCCTGAGACTCTGGTTGCCCTACAAATGGGGTGATTAGAGGATCAAAAGATAAATATGCTCAGGTAATAATTTCGCTAATTTGTACAAGGCGGCTGCAGCCACGGCTGCTACCCGGGCTGCAGAATTTGCCGAACTGAAGAGGAAACTTGATGTAGAGGATGGTGACATCACGCTCGTGAACAAGCGGCTTGACGAGGTGCAAGGTATGTCTTTTGGGTGGTCAGTGAGTATAAATAGGAGCGTGATGCTGGAATTTATAATATGCTTGACTGCAGATGGTGCGGCCGTCGTGGAGACCCTTCGGGCTGAGCTTGCCCGGGCCAAGGAGCAAGCCAGGATAAGCAACGCGACTGCTGAGAAGGCAGTTGGTGAACTAAAAGCCGAACAGGCTGCTCATCGGCTGAGTAAGGAGAAAATATCCAAAATGGCGATTGAGCTAAGGGATGCCGCTAGCCAATATGCACTTCTAGAGAAAGAGGCCAAAGAAAAAATGGCTGACCTTGAGAAGGCCTTACAAGCAGCAAAGTAAACCCGGTCAGAGGCCAAAGCGGCACGGGAGGAGATTCGGCAAGCTGGGGAGATCGCGGCTGGGAAGCCATTTTTATTACGAACTAAGTTCGGCAATCCGAAGTATGCCCCGCTTGATCAAATGTGGAGTTCCCCGGATGCATATTTGGACTTATCGAAGAGTGCTTCTCATGCGACACAATTTTTCCAGGCCCAAGAAGGCCATGACGCGGAACGGCTTTTCTGGTCGCAGTTTAGCATGCCAAGGCGTCCGCTGCTGTTGAATGAGCAGATGGCCGAATGGGCCGAGCTCCACAGGATATCCGGACTTGCCATGAAGGCTGTCGTGGACCGGCTGTGGCCTGGGGGACCAACTGTGAATAGTTATTTTGGTTTAGTGCAGCAACTTGTGTGTGCGGTGTCGCATATCGACGTTGTCAAGCGATCAACGTGCATAGAAGGTGCACCGATGGCCTTTGCCCGTGTGAGGACGTATTGGGCGAAGATGAAGGCCACCGATATTGCAACAGGGGGTCCACCCGGGGGTCAGGACACACCAGATCAGTATTTTGAAGAAGTCTTAGAGGGTGCCCGCTTGATAGAGGGTCAGTGCTCGAAGAATATTATGTTCGAGTAACATGTATCCGAATTGTAAAAACAATGCTTATGATAATGAAGGCTGTGTTTATACTTTTGACCATAAAGTATTTTAGTGCCTCCTATGCGGCCGTTTATGTATACTAGTTGACCCGTTGCGCCAAACTTTTAGCGGTGTTTGTTACCAAACTTTTATTTTCCATGTGCACGAAGAAAAAATCTCTCTGTGTTGTGCATATGGAGGCATAGGTATTTGAAAGGCCCATATGCTACCTAGCCGAGTCCACGAACAATTATGTGTGTGGCCCGTCCGGAGTACAATATGAAGCGGCAGGGACTGCATCCATCATACGTGTTTATCACAAATGGAGAGATTTATCCATTCCTACTATTTCAAATTTCTTTGCATGCATGATTTTTTTTATTGAAGGATAGTATCGATGTTGTCTTGGGCTCGTAGCCCTCCAGGTGGCATCAGTTGCCAAACAGAGGAGAGATCAGTAGGAATCGAAACACTGAGGATTGACCAAATCACAACAACGAAATTGCGGTCGTTTTCATGTGTACATGGTATGGTAGGTCATAGCATTGCCGAAGCGGACTAAAATTCAGGAGAACAGGTGAGAATAGAAATGATGTAAAGTTAGGTGTGGATTTAAAATGGGCATAAGTAGTATTTCAGTAGAGCTGTATCGGAGTGCACAAAGGGTCAATAATTGCAATACTAATTTACTCAAAGAAGAGCTGCACAATTTACTCAAGTAAAGGTTGCTCAATTTTGTTGTCAGAACAGACTGTAATATGATTGTTGGAATTATATGATGATGCGTACACACCTTCACAATTATAACTCTATAACGATGCAAAAAGGAGGAGCAGTTGTAGTATTAAGTTACTCAAGGAAGAATGGGTTAATTCTATCATCGGAATAAACTGTAATAGGATGGTGCATATTCTGTAAACCTTGAATGGGGTGCATAGTACCTTCCAGCGCCTATTAGCATCAGGATGTAATAAGGCGAGAGAAAAATGGTTGTAACTATCTTTTCCTTGTTCAAACATTTGAGAAAGCTTGGAGAATCCGCCCTGCTACCATTTACTCCAATGTTTTCCTTTCCTTCTTTTGCAATAGAAAATCCTACTTCCTGCCAATATGCTGCTAGGATATGCTGCTAGGGACTGCTCAAATTTCTTACCAATATGCATATTGAGAAATTCAAGACACTTAGGGTATTAATTCAAATCCTCTAAGATAACAATGAAGTATAATGTATCTTTGAAAATATATACTCGAGCATGCATATTTTCTTATCTTATTCGGGTAGCATAGAGACAAATGGAGTAAGGTCCAAATTCAAACACGGAGTGGTTTGAAACAATTTGTGTTCCTTCAATCAATATCATTAAGTTTTAGAAAGCATTTATGGTAAGAATCACCTAAAAAATGTGTCATTTGGGCACCATTTTCAACTATTTATGCATATGATAGTTACATAGACAAATAAAAGCGGTCACTCCCATAGTTAAAATACACCTACCATAAATAAAATCATGTTTCATGCCTTACTATGGAAATGCATTATCTGTAATGACAACACTACTCCCTCTGTATCAAAATATAAGACGCTTTCTGGCCAAAAAGCCCAGAAAGCGTGTTATATTTTGATAGAGGAAGTACAAAATTTTAAGGATCAGAGCAACAAAAAATTTTGAAAATTCAAATATCGCAGAGGTTGATAAAAGCAAAATTTTAGCATATACATACATGATATATCACATACAAAATTGAGATACGCTGCAGGTTGATTAAAGCTCACCTTTAGCATATATATACATGACATATCACATAAAAAATTGAGATATACTGCAGATAACCCATTACATACATCAGTGTCCATCCTATGGGTTCTACTTTGCTGTCACACGAACAGGAAAGTTGGTCTGGTCGCACTCCTTGTACGACTTGACTGCATGCCTTGAGCTCTCGAGTACTCGCTTAAGGTGCCCCTAATAGTCTTGTTCCGGGCACAAAGAAGCTCATCAGGGCAGGGTTTTTAACACTGATAGTGCCCGTTGGCCTGGCTCCACCAGGTCTTAACTCCTGCAGTGGCAAAGGTGAATAATCCTCTCCATTACTGAAAAATATGTGTTGAGCACTCAAGTCAATAGCATCATTTCTTCAACGGAAAAGAAGTGTCCAGCATATCTGCCACTACTTTTTCCTGAAGATGCCACTACCTATTGTGAAGTTTAATATCAGAGGACCAATACCTATTTCAAACTGCAAAAACCGAACACCGACAGAAACCAATGATATTCAACTATCTAACAATCACGAGTTAAAAAGAGGAATGCATGAATATGGAAACATCTGCACGATTTGAGTACAGTCCAAAGAAAACTTACATATGTATGCATAGCTAGCCATATGGAGCTGTAAACCAAGACAGAGGGGCCGCCCAAGGCATAGCATCAGACAGTTACAAAGGAACACAAAGGAACACTAAAGAGAGAAAATAATAAAAACAAAGGAAGCTTATGCAAATACACAAAAGCCCATGGCTTCCAAACACTGATCAAGAAGCATCAAAATTAGTACACCGGCCAACCTACATGCATTGTTAAACCTGAGGTAGAGAGCATCAATCTATTCTTCGAAGAAGAAGAGTGTAATGTACTTTAAGAAAATTGACAGTGGGACAATGTAGTACAAATAAATGTTACGGTGGCAACTCTTCCCTTCTCTCTAGCTCTATTCTGAACACAACACAATGATCCACACCTATTCTAAACAGTATACTGAAATCTGAATTTAGTGGGCGGCATATATGTATAGACAACATAGCCACTCCAACTTCAAAAAAATCGAGCTCCAACTCCACAACACATATTACCATTATACAGAACCAATTTTCGTACCACCATTCTGGCCTTACCGTCACGTGGCAACCAAACTGATCCTCATTTTTTATTTAAAAGAAGCAACTACTCTACTGACCCTTCATAGGGACAACTCACTTAACCGGGTGGTCAGCCAAACATTTTGTGCCTGCTGCAATCTTCAAGTATATATTGTAACTAACTAATTTGTTGATACTAAGAGATGTAAAAAGAAACTAGAGTAGACAAGGTTTAAATATTGTACCAGTCAGCAAATCTTCACGCTCTGTTTGGAAGAGCGTCGGATGGATCCAGCCATCTCTGGCCAGAGATGCACCTAAGTCCGACCTTACAGACCCTTTTCTTCTCCTCTCGCCTCCTCAGACATTAAAAATATTGCATATTAAATTTCTTATTTAGCAATTGAAAGCATAAGGAAAGCTCGGTGAGAATTGAATAACTTCATAGAAATAAATAAGTGACAACTAAATGCGGCGCACAACCAAGGCAAAAACTTCTTGATTTTTATGCCTTATTTTCACTGACGGTGATGCTTACTTTAGTGTAGCCCTGAGTGAAAAAGAAAATAAACTTGTGCCTTATCGATCAAAATATCACTACCTAGACCAGTGGTCCAAACAAAATCACCTCTATGGACAAAAGACTCCAATGGATAATTGACTGTAATGTGTGTGATGAATCATGCATATCTAGCTCTAAATTAGCATGTCAGGAAACAAATCAACAAATGAAAGGCAATATTTCTCAGGGGATAAGATGCATCTTTCACATCTCAGTTAAAAAAGCCCCAACATCACCAGTAAAAGTGTTTGTCTTTGGTTCAGTACACAAAACATTGAGAGAAATATCGTAACAAAATACATCAAAACAACATGTTGCATCTTGAATAATAAAAGTTATCTACCCAGGTCAAAAAAGTTATCTACCAAATGTTTCTCAACGAGACCATCTTTCTGATACATTTAGATCAAACCCCATGTGTAGTGGGTGCAAAACTGGTTGCAAACAAAGAGCCTTACGTGAATGTGAAACGATGCTTAGCGTGAGCCACCTAGCATTCTGCCTCGACAATTGATCTGCAAAGGATCTTCACAGAAGAGAACATATTAGAGAGAGAGAGGATTAGGCGAATTTATACAACAAAGCATCTACGGCAATGTCATCACACTGCCAGTTTCAATTCACGCAAAAAAATTGACAATTCAGTCAACAAATAGCTTTAATTTCTCATGATCATAGTTGATTTCATAATCTAGTCCACCATGTTGATGCTCTAAAGATCAATTGAAAAAGTTCATTTGAAAGGGTTATTTTAGACTACATAACTTGAAACGGTGTAGCAATTAGTACTACAGCAAACCGAATAGTAACAGACGAAATATAAACAAAGAAGTGCAATGCCCATTTCCTCGTGGTGGTATTCCTCAGTGTAACCTACAAACCAACCATGTTACCTATTTTTGTGCTACATATAGACTGAAACCAAGTAAGATAATGTAACCTGACAAGAAGTACAATATAGTTGATTTAGAAATTGAGAACTGGCCATTCCAAACAAAAAACAACATTGCTAGTGCTACAAAAATTGATGCATGTACACAAGCAAAACTATCACAGGTCAACATCTTTTTTAAACAATTTGGGGAACCAAAAGCTTTTACTGTAATGTGCAGAAGACACAAAACATGCAAGCCTGGTCTCATTTTATTGATGCACAGGTAGATGCCACATAGTCAGCAAAATGAGATGCAACAAAGTTCTTAATCTATAGAGCAGAGACATGTGGAACTGGTACTTACATGTTAGCTTCCATGAAGTTGAAAACATAAAGCCAAGACCAATAGCTGTGGTAGTCAGATTACGTATTGCTTCTGAAAGGTTTGTTGTAGCGGCATTCTTTATAATTTGGGTATCTTTAGAAAGCCTCCTTAAGAGCTTTCCTGTTCTAGTCACGTCAAAGAATGCTATTTCCTGTGGGGGCACAAGACATGTGTGGAGACTTGATAATAAGAACACAAATATATGGAAGACCAAAACAAAGCTATCACTCAGTGGAAATCCAAAAACTGCACTGGGCAATGTCATCAAAAAAGTCACACCCCACCGACCATCATATTACAGCATACTATAATTTTGCATTTTCAGTGTTTCGATCGTTCATACATATATCATCTACAGTGCAGTTCTCCAAAAATAGACCGAGTTAATCATTCTGTTATATAAAAAGACCAAAATCACTACTGCCAAGTATCCACGCTCGGACTAAAAACATCAATCAATAGCTAATCCCTGAATACAAATCGTAATCCGACGAAACCAAAACACCGCATCACCAAATATGGAGATATGAAGACTAGAAGGGAGGCGGATGCCGAATGGTACTTGTAAAAGTCGACGGACTTGCTAGCTCAAGGAGATCATGGCTAAATGCACATAACACACACACAACAAGCAGGGTAGGAGGACCAGGGAGAGCAGGGATTCGTAGGAAGTTACCTTGCCGGACGGGAATCCTGGCGGCAACGGTGGAGCTAACTCGCTGCGGCGACGGAGGTGACTCGAGGTGGCGGCCAGGGCGACTCCACGTGGAGGCTAGGGAATTCAGGTGGCAGCAGCGGCGAGGCCATGCGGGCGCCCTCGATCCAATCCACTGCCCTGCTCGTCAATCGAGCGAATAGGGTTAGGAGTGGGTTTCTCCCGGACTCCGGTTGAGTTCCATCGCTGCGTATCCCCGACGTGTCGATGGCATCCCTTACGGCGCATCGAGGACGGCGGCCTTGGAGAGGAGTGACGAGACGAGGTGGAGGGGGTGCGGGATCGAGGGCGGCGACATGGGAGAGATGGGAGCAGGGAGGAGACGAGGCGGAGTGGGCGCGCGGGCTTGACGAGAAGGGTTGACCCTTTTGCACGTTCCGCAAGACGAGCACGGCGCCCGAGCGGATGGGATCGGTGAATCCCGACTGCGACAAGATGCGCAGCCAATGCCACTGACGAACGGGACCAGGAGCAGCATCGGCCCACCCGTCATTGCTGTAGGACAGACGCGGGTGCATAAGTCGGGTACACATGCGTCGGCCTATCCCTGCGCAACTGCTCCCTGTAACGCACGACGCAGCGCGCGAGGAGCGGTTGTCCCGGCGCGTTGGACCCATAACGCGACGCGACGCGGAAGGCAACGCTCACATGAAAAGACCACAAACTTTAGACCAACGTGTGGTACTTAAGAGCAGGCAGGCCACTTGCAGTTGCACCAACGAGAGAACCAGAGGGGTGAGCGGGAACCAGAAACTGCTCAACACCACTGACGCGCGCACGCGGCACGGCAGGAGAGGCCGCTCGCTTACCCAAAAAAGGCAACCCAGCCAACCAGATTTTGCCCGATCCCACAGGTCATTCCCCGCCCACAACTCACCACGCGGTCAAAACAGCAACGCTAGATTTCTAGCGATGATCCAACGGCTGCAAGCGAAAAAAGTTCTGTTTGACCAGTATCTAACAGCTGACAACGCTGCAAATCGAAGGAGAACCTGGGAGGCAAGTTGGCCAGCCTCTTTATTGGTTTAAATATGTATATAACCTGAAAGTTTGCAGTCGTCGGCTTCAGCCCCCTCGTGTATAATGCGAGGGTGTTCGGAAAAGCACTTGATCACACTTGACCCAACGTCTTGGTCCGTTAAGGAGGTGTTAGTGCGGTGAACTAGGCAATCGGACTATAGAGCTTTAACACCTTCACTTAGCCATAGGAGTTTGATGGTGGGGCTACTATATAGCCCCTGGTATGTCCGTTTCTATCCGAATACGGTGTGTTTACACACGTGACCGGGAAACCGGTCCTTCGTTAATGCGGAGGAATCGCGAAGAATCTGCTGAGTCATCGAGTGGTTGACCAGCTCCAGCCTTATCATGATAGTCCGTTTTCGGCTTTCTCTACTGAGGTGCTCGTCCGAATGAATGAGGTCACAATCGCAGTAGTTCTTCTTTGGCCACCTTAGCCGATAGAACGGAACATAGGTAGCAAGCACACGAGCCGGGCAAACCCAACTATTGACCAAAGACATGATTCGGAGCTGATGCATATAAGGCCAAAACTCACGAGGCCGAACACTCCCGAAGGTATTCGGACTTTTCAATATATAGCAAGCTGGGTACAGCCCCCGGTAATGAACCCTAAATTCAAGGCACGTGCTACGACTCGGCGTGAGGAGAGAGCGCCTCTGGTGAGAACATAGTTCTCAAAGCACACCGTTGGCTGCTTCTATAACATCCATTTTAGTACGGCGAATCGTAAGTTCGCGAATACTGCCGATATCTTTCCTGGGCGTTTTATATGCCAGGAGGGTATGAAACAACAAGAGATAATAATAAGAAAAAAGATTTACACAGGATCTTAATCTAAAGAGAAACCTTGAGATAGGGCCCTGCTTCACGTCTGCGCCTTTGTCTCCTTTGTGCAGTGTATCATGATGACCTATCTGTAAAAAAGAAAGAACCAGGCGAAAGAATCTGGTACGGCCGTGGGTATAGTTTGTTGGTTTTGATGAATCGTGAACTATAGCTTCTTGAGTCCGAATAGGGTCAAGCCGAACTATTGACTTCTTATGTGCAGGGTGCCCCCAGCGCTACCCAAGGAATTTTGAGTGTATATTTATGTATACGAGAAAACATGTACAGTCTTCTTATGGGGCGATCTGTGGGGGCAGGGCTGCTAAACAAGCTCAGGTTTATCTGAGCTTTTACATGTAGGTGTGTGCCGAACACGTTTGGCTGTGTCCGCGGTCTTGATGACCGATGAGCTGTTCGGCTTGAAATGGCCGCTTCATGCTTCGGCTACTAGACCCGCCGCATATTCTTCTGTACGGAGAGAACGCTCTGTATTTCCACTCACCGTAATAACACCACATGGTCTAGGCATCTTGAGTTAAAGATAAGCGTAGTGCGGGACTGCATTGAAACGGGCGAAGGCCATTCGTCCGAGTAGTGCGTGATAGCCACTTCAGAACGGAGCAATGTCGAAGATTAGCTCTTCGCTTCGAAAGTTACCAGGAGAGCCGAAGACGACGTCCAATGTTAGGGTGCCCGTGCAGCGGGCCTCTACGCCTGGTATTACTCCTTTAAAGGTAGTGTTGCTTCGCTTGATTGTAGACGGGTCTATCCCCATCTTGCGGACAATGTCCCGATATATCAGATTGAGACTGCTGCCGCCGTCCATAAAGACTTGGGTGAGGTGGTATCATGATGATTAGCATAGGCAAGTAAGATGCGAATGGACTCAAGTCTAGCAACAGAGGCGTAAGTCTCACCATAGTCCATACCATCGACTTGCATGTAGCCTTGGGCGACGAGACGTGCTTTGTTGCGAACTACTTGTCCATCTTCATCTTGCTTGTTGCGAAACACCCATTTTGTACCAATGATGTTGTGGTTGTTGTCGGGCTTCTCAACCAATGTCCAAACTTGGTTCCTCTCAAAATTGTGTAGCTCTTCATGCATAGCATTTATCCAATCCGGATCTTCCAATGCTTCTTCGACCTTCATAGGTTTTATGCTAGAGATGAAAGAATAGTTTTCACAAAAGTTAGCTAAACGAGTTTTAGAGCGAGTGATTCTCCCGGTTTGAATATCATTGTAGATTTGCTCGATGGGGTGGTCTTTAGCAATTCTTGCTCGAACTCGTGAAAGCTTTTGCTTGGGTCTTCGTTGAACATCTTCTTCATCTTGTTTTTCTTCTTGGCCTTCTTCATTGTTGGCGGTGTCGTTCTCTTGTCGTGGTGGAGAAGGAGGTTGTTGACGTTCAGCTTGATGCACTTCCTCGTTTTCTTCATCTTGGTGTGTCCCACTTGTGAATGCTTCCGTATCAACTCTGGGTTCACCTTGTCGTGAGGTAGAAGCTTCCACTTGGACGGACGAGGTACTCTCCTTCACCTCCGTTGGACGGACCTTGCCAATAGGCAAGTCTTGGATTGCTTCCGAAGGATCTTTGTCTTCTACATCAATTGGCAATTGCTCTACTTGCGAGCCGTTAGATTCATCAAACTTCACATCTACCGTCTCTTCAACCTTTCGGGTGAAATTGTTGTAGACACGGTATGTGTGAGAGTTTGAACCATAAACTAGTAGGAAACCTTCATCAGACTTAGGAGCAAATTTAGAACGATAATGCTTATCAAGAATGTAGCACTTTGAGCCGAATACTCGAAAGTATCCAAATTGGTGTTTGTTACCGGTGAGGAGCACGTATGCCGTCTTGCCAAGTAGCTTGTGAAGATACAAGCGATTTGTGGCATGACAAGCTGTCTCAACCGCTTCTGCCCAAAAATGCTTCGGCGTCTTGTACTCATCAAGCATTGTTCTCACCATTTCGATGAGCGTCCGGTTCTTCCTCTCAACAACTCCATTTTGTTGAGGTATGTACGTAGCCGAGAACTCGTGTGAAATCCCTTCTTCGTCAAGAAAGGTGTCCACATTTGCGTTCTTGAACTCCGTTCCGTTGTCGCTGTGAACCTTCTTGATCTTCACTTCAAATTGGTTTTGGACCTTCCTAGCGAAGTTTTTGAAGATCTTTTTGACCTGCAATTTATCATCGAGAAAGAACACCCACGTAAATCTGGAAAAAACATCAACTATAACTAGACCAAAAGAATTTCCACCGAGACTCTTGTAAGAGTTGGGACCAAAAAGATCCATATGAAGTAGCTCGAGTGGCCTCCTTGTGGTCATAATGTTCTTCACGGGATGCCTTCCTCCAACCTGTTTACCTGCCTGACAAGCACTGCAAAGTCTATCCTTATCAAATATCACATCATTAACTCCAAGGATATGATTTCCCTTAATAAGCTTGTCAAGGTTTTGCATACCAACATGACCTAATCGTCTATGCCATAACCAACCTCTTGAGGATTTCGCAATGAAGCAAGTTTTAGGTTGAGCCTTCTTAGTGAAATCAACAATGTATAGATCACCTCTACGTACACCAGTAAAGACCATTTTATGATTGTCTCAACGAAACACTTGGCAATCAACTTCAGTAAATAGGACATTGAAACCGAAATCAGCAAGTCTAGATACTGAAAGTAGGTTGTAATCAAGAGATTCAACGAGCATAACATTTTGTATGGAGCTATCATGTGATATGGCCACCTTACCGAGGCCAACCACCTTACCCTTTGAGTTGTCACCGAAAGTGACATACTTTCGAGGACCATCGTTTTCAGCAAGCTCACGAAACATGTCTTTATCTCCGGTCATGTGATCGGTACATCCACTATCAAGAACACATTCCTTTCCTCCTGACATATATCCCCGAAGATTTGCCATAAGACCAAAGTGTCTCATTGCATCACCAAGATCGAAGTCACTATCATCATCCTCATCATAGTATCCATGTTCAACTTCGTCATGTGGTGGATCAAATCCTAGAGAGGGTGATTCGTTAGAGTGAGTTTGACAATGATCTTGTCTATGAATTTTTATAGCTTCGGAAGTAATATCACTAATAATACCAACATTTCCTTTGGCACGCATCAGGTTTGTAAGCTCAAATAGACGATCACCAAACATAGGATCACTAGTATTCATTTTACTCAAAGCAATAGACTTATGGAGAATTTCATCAAGATTTTTCAAAGAATAATCTGGAAATCGTTCCTCAAGAAATTTCCATATATTGTAGGCACACTTAAAAGTAGGCAAACATCTTATCAAGTTTCTAGGCAATCCTCTAATGATAAGTTCGGCAGTTCTAAGATTCCTAACCATGTCAATAGACTCATCATGGGTTGGATGCATAGGGTCAACATAAGGTGCACAAGGGCTAGCAATGTACTTGTTCAAATGATATTGATAGAAAATTACAAGCATCTCATTTTTTCACTCATGAAAATACTCTCCATCAAGAATAGGCACTCTATGTCTAAGACTCCCCAAAGTAGACTCATCCATCTTCCTCCAATGGTGATTAAACCAAGGCAATGGAGACCAATGCTCTGATACCACTTGTAGGACCTTGAGAAGAGGTGTCTAGAGGGGGGGTGATTAGACACTAAGTACCAAAGTTGCAGTTTTTAACCTTTTTAAAGTTTAAGTGGAGTTTAGGAACAAGTTTAACATTCACAATACATATCAAGCAAGCATGCAAAGAGTATATGAGTAGCGGAAAGTAAAGCATGCAACTTGCAAGAATGTAAAGGGAAGGGTTTGGAGAATTCAAACGCAATTGGAGACACGAATGTTTTTGGCGTGGTTCCGATAGGTGGTGCTATCGTACATCCACGTTGATGGAGACTTCAACCCACGAAGGGTAACGGTTGCGCGAGTCCACAGAGGGCTCCACCCACGAAGGGTCCATGAAGAAGCAACCTTGTCTATCCCATCATGGTCGTCGCCCACGAAGGACTTGCCTCACTAGCGGTAGATCTTCACGAAGTAGGCGATCTCCTTGCCCTTACAAACTCCTTGGTTCAACTCCACAATCTTGTCGGAGGCTCCCAAGTGACACCTAGCCAATCTAGGAGACACCACTCTCCAAGAAGTAACAAATGGTGCGTTGATGATGAACTCCTTGATCTTGTGCTTCAAATGATAGTCTCCCCAACACTCAACTCTCTCTCATAGGATTTGGATCTGGTGGAAAGAGGATTTGAGTGGAAAGCAACTTGGGAAGGCTAGAGATCAAGATTCATATGGTAGGAATGGAATATCTTGGCATCAACACATGAGTAGGTGGTTCTCTCTCAGAAATAGGATACTGGAAGTGTAGGTTCGTTCTGATGGCTCTCTCTAGGAATTAAGAGGAGGTGGAGGGGTATATATAGCCTCAACACAAAATCTAACCGTTACACACAATTTACCAAACTCGGTGGGACCGAATTGAGAAACTCGGTTGGACCGATCCAGCAAATCTAGTGACCGTTAGGATTTTCGCTGGGACCGAAATGCAAATCGGTAGGACCGATATGGTTAGGGTTAGGGCATAACGTAATCTCGATGAGACCGATTACACAAACTCGGTGAGACCGATTTTGGTAATTAGCTAACCAGAGAGTTGGTCAGGCAAACTTGGTTGGACTGATTATCAAACTCAGTGGGACCGATTTTGGTAATGAGTCAACCAGAAAGTTTGCATTGTAATCTCGGTAGTACCGATTGCTCAAACTCAGTGAGACCGATTTTGATAATGGACATACACAAAGAGATTACAATCACATCTCGGTGAGACCGAGATCCCTATCGGTGAGACCGATTTGCCTAGGATTTGTGGCAGTGGCTAAGACATCCAAACTCGATGGTGCCGGATAGGAAGAATCAATGGGGCCGAGTTTGACTTTAGGTTTTAGGACATATGTGTGGAAGTGGGAAAGTAGTTGAGGGTATTTGGAGCATATCACTAAGCACTTGTAGCAAGAGGCTCATTAAGCAACACCTCATCCCTCCTTGATAGTATTGGCTTTTCCTATATACTCAATGTGATCCTGGATCACTAAAATGTAAAATGAAGAGTCTTGAGCTTGAAGCTTGAGCCAATCCTTTGTCCTTAGCATCTTGAAGGAGTTCCCACATCCTTTAGTCCATGCCACTCCATTGTTGAACTTATCTGAAACATACTAGATAAAAGTGTTAGTCCAACAAGAGATATGTTGACATTAATTAACAAAACCACCTAGGGAGCACTTGTGCTTTCAGTTTCTCACAATCTATTTTAGCATTGACGGTGTTCAAGAAAGGTCTACCAAATATAATGGGACAAAAGTCATCTTGTGGGGTGCTAAGATCAAGAAAATGAGTAGGGTATTTTATCTGCCCACACAAGACTTCAACATCTCTAAGAATCCCAATTGGTGATATAGTATCTCTATTCCAAGTTTAATAGTAACAACTATGTATTCTATCTCAGCAGGTGTTATTTCATCTTTAATATCTTGATATAATGAGAAAGGAATAGCACTCACACTAGCACCTAGGTCACATAACCCATGATAACAATGATCTCCTATCTTAACTGAGACAATAGGTGTGACGCCCCCGATTCAATCGTACACTAATCATACACGCAAATGTGTACGATCAAGATCAAGGACTCACGGGAAGATATCACAACACAACTCTAGACACAAATTAAAATAATACCAGCTTTATATTACAAGCCAGGGGCCTCGAGGGCTCGAATACATAAGCTCGAAAACACAAGAGTTAGCGGAAGCAACAATATCTGAGTACAGACATAAGTTAGACAAGTTTGCCTTAAGAAGGCTAGCACAAAAGCATCTACGATCGAAAAGGCAAGGCCTCCTGCCTGGGAGCCTCCTAACTACTCCTGGTCGTCGGCGTCCGTCACGTGGTAGTAGGCACCCTCGGGGTAGTAGCAATCTTCAAAGGTGTCATCTGGCTCCTGGACTCCGTCATCTGGTTGCATCAACCGGAAAGAAAAGAAAGGGAGAAAAGGGGGAGCAAAGCAACCGTGAGTACTCATCCAAAGTACTCGCAAGCAAGGATCTACACTACATATGCAACATTATCAAAGGAAGGCTGTATATGTGGACTGGGCTGCAGAAATGCCAGAATAGAGAGAAGGCCTAGTCCTATCGAAGACTAGCATCTTTTGGAAACCACCATCTTGCAGCAAACAGGAGGGAGTAGAGTAACATAAAGTAAGTAGTAGTAGTGTTATCAACCTCGGCTAGAGATCCTTTCTCGACTCCCTACGAGAAAGCAATCCCAGAGCCATACTATCCAATTGTCATCACAATCCAATTCTCATCACCATCCGATTCTCATCACAAGTATCCATTTCTAGTTGTATCGATCGGGATACAACTCCGAGTGTCCGTTACCGTAGGACAGGCTATCGATAGATGTTTTCTTCCCTGCAGGGGTGCACCAACTTACCCACCACGCTCGATTAACTCCGGCCGGACACACTTTCCTAGGTCATGCCCTGCCTCGGTCCAAACAATACGCCGCAACCTGACCTAGGCTTAATAGAGAGGTCAACACGCCGGACTAAACCTATGCCCCCAGGGGTCATGGGCCATCTCCCCGGAAACTCCTGCACGTTGCGTACGCGGCCGGTGAGCAGACCTAGCCTCCCTTATACAAGTGAAGGCGTAACCAGTCCAACCCGGCGCGTGCCGCTCAGTCGCTGACGTCTATTAAGCTTCGGCTGATGCATACGACGCAGAACGCCCATACTATGCCCACGTGATGGTTAGTGATATCAGGCCAGAGGCCCCTCGGATCAAATATCCAAATCGTAGTGGATTAGGAACGCGCGGTAACAAGCAGAGACTCACGAAAGATGTGGCCCCGTCGCCCCGTCTCGAGGACTTGCAGCAAGGGCTAAGAATGCCCGGCCACGCCTCGTATTCAACTCTTGGGTACCCTCCAGGTCAACCCGTCTCCACATCACTCGCAATTATGCTCGCGCGGGTACCCCTTAGGGTCCACCCGTCTTTAGTAACATGGTTCATTGTAAAGTCATAGTAACCATAGTAACTGTGTGTCTAAACTTCAAGGGGAAAACCCGAGGAATCACCCCCGGTGAATTCCACTCGATGTAATCATCAAGGTGAACGTAAGAGGGACCACCCTCGAGGTCCACACTTGAGGGGTTGCACGACAGAGTCATATCGGAAGTGGTTAAAGAGGAAATCACCCTCGATGACCACGACCGAATTGCTACTCTATAGGGTTAACATCAGAAGTGCTGTAGAGGCCTCACCCTCGGCACTCGATAGTAACCGAGTAGTGTCGAGCAACTAAGGGGAAAGTGATGTGCGGTGTCGGGGCCTGGTCTTCGATCCCGTTGATCGGGTCTTCAATGATGAAGCAGGGGAAACAAGGACAAGGTGGGGGGTCACTGATGGATCACTAACAAACCTATACTAAGCAGTTTAGGAAAGCAGGTAGGGTAACAATAAGCAGGCTATGCATTAGAATAGGAGCAAACAATAACAATAGTAAAATCTAATGCAAGCATGATAGAATAGAATGGGCAATATCGGGATGATCAAAGGGGGGGGGCTTGCCTGGTTGCTCTGGCAAGGAGGGGTTATCGATGACGTAGTCGATCACAGGGGCAGCATCGGTCTCGGGGTCTACCGGAGAGAAGAGGGGGAAGAAACAGTAAATATAAAGCAAACATAACTGAACAGGACAACATGCAGAGCTAGACGTGTTCTAACGCGGTGCTACACGATACCGGCGAGTGGGGAAGTCAACCGGGATTGTTTTCCCGGTTCCGGATCTGTGTCAGACATATGACCAGAGGGGGAAAGTTCCATGTACAGCATGCTAGGAGCATGTGACAGATGAACGGACCGCGCATTCGGATTCGTCACGTTTTTCTGAGCAACTTTCATGTAGAAAACATTTTCATCCGAGTTACAGATTATTTTATATGAATTTTCTAAGTTTTAAACACATCCTGAAATTATTATAAATTCGAATTTAAAAGTGTATTACTTTTTATACACACACACAACTAGCCTATTAGAATGACAGGTGGGGTCCAGTGGCTGACTCAGCATACACAGTCAGCAAGTCCACAGTCAATGTTTGATCTGGTCAAAGTGTGAATAGTGGCCGTGGGGCCTACTTGTCATTGACTATTATTTTAGCTAAAGGAGGAATTAGTGTGAGGGACCACCTGTCACAAACACATTAGGCTATTTAACATAAGAAGTAGCATCCCTAAACTAATCTAATTAGTACTAACTAATCTGGATAGGGCCGGCCTCTTGGACAGAGTCTGTAGCAGCAACGACGCATCAGGCAAAGCAAGCAATAACGACTTCAGGTAGAGCAAGCAGCAACAAAGTAACGCAGCAACAAGCAGCCGCATGGAGCAGGAGCAGCGGCAAGAGGAGCCGAGGGTAGCTCGGCAGCCGGCAGCAGGCACAGGGGCGCGACCACGGGCGGCTGGGCACGGGCACGGCGGCCGGGCACGCGCAGGGACGACATGCAACATCAGTTCCAGAGCAGCAGCAGCGCGTGTGGGGCAGCAAACAACAGCAACAGAAGGGCAATGGCGGCAGAAGACATGGCGCTCGGCAAAGCAGGATGCAGCCGGGCGCGGGCGAGCGCGCGTAGGGCGGCCAAGGTTGCGGCCGGACGCGACCAGAGGCGAGGGAGCGCGGGGCTGAGCGGTGGCGCCGGGCCGGACTTGACGGGGTCGAAGCCACGGGCGCGCACACGACGAGTAGGAGGCTAGAGGAGCACCTACGCGATGTAGCGAAGATGATGGGCACACGCGTGTGACCAATAGGCCACCGGAGTGACGCCGGCGACCAGCCGTGCGGCATCAAGCTTCGGCCATGACGGTCCTACGGCGTAGAGGACGAGCTCGTTCAAGAGAGGTGAGGGGGGAGGAAGAGGAGCTCACGGTGATCCTGTAGGTGTGCATAGCGTGCTCGGGGAAGGCGTGGAGGCGATGAATTCCAGCAATGGCGTTGGCGGTGCAGAGAAGGGGAACGACTCGATCCGGTCGAAGCAGAGGCACTCGGCTCATGTTCTTCAGCGTAGAGGAAGCAGCGGAGGCGGGAGGAGCTCCTGGCGCAATCCTAGGTGGTGGGGAGGGCAGTGGCCACGGGATCGACTAGGGCCATGGCGACGACGGAGTTAGGCACATCCAGAACGGGAAGAGGGAGTGAGAAGAGGGGCGAATGGGGGCTAGAGTTTGCAGGGGGGTTCGAGATGACCTTGTAGGACGCCGGTGCGTCGCTCGATGGCCGGCACGTGGCCAATCCGGCCATGGACGCTGTGGGCGCGTCCAGCGCATCTCCTGTGAACAGGAGGTAGGAGGAAACCTCCTGGTGGGTTGGGCTACCTACTGGTCCTTTGGGCCTTAGGTGTACAGTAGCTTGGTTTCTCTCATTTATTTAATTTTTCTGTTTCAGTTTATTCTCTGGTTTCTTTTATACACCACTGTTTTGCACTACTTTTAAATACCAATTGAATTTTGTTCATCATGAAACTTGTCGCTTAAATACTTCGCAATATTTTGGAAAGAAACATAAAGTTTGAGGTTAATTGGAATTGTATAAATATTTGCTTATACTGTAAAGGCTATTTTATTTGTTGTTGGACCATGTATTAATTTCCTAGGGATTTATCTGTGAGTCAAATGAAGTTTGTTTCTACATGATAATTAGCTAGTGAATATCTGCAACCCAACCAACATTTTTGTTTTATTTTTGAAGAAAACAATTTGACATGCAAATTTGAATATGAATATGAAGTTGATTTGGAACAAAGTGATGATTAGCAAAAATAATTTTGATGACTTGGCAGTCATTAGCAGGAGTTTACTGTAGCATGACTATCGGGGTGTTACAATAGGCATGCCAACAATTGGTCTATGTTTATCTTTTCCTTCAGGTTTGGCAATTCTAGAAGCTTCACCATAGAAGTAAATAACATGCCCATCAATATTATCCACTAAGAGATCTTTAACCATAGCAACACTAGGTTCAACTTTGATTTGTTCAGATGGTTTGGGTGTTCTAACATAACTTTTGTTAACCACAGTTGAAGCTTTAGCATGTTCCTTGATCCTAAAAGGAAAAGGTGGTTTTTCAATATAAGCAGTGGGAACAACTGGATCAACATTGTAAATGATAGTTTCTTCTTTAGCTTTTACATGTTCTTTAACCTCTTCTTTAATTGGTGGGTGGTATTTATACCAATTCTCCTTAGGGTGATCAACATCAGTAGCAAAAGATTCACAAAAGGAAGCTATTATCTCGGAGTCAAGTCCATATTTAGTGCTAAACTTTCAAAAAGCATCGGTATTCATAAAAGATTTAACACAATCAAGCTTAGGTTCAATACCTGACTCTTTACCTTCATCGAGTTCCCAATCTTCAGAGTTGCGTTTAATTATTTCTAAAAGATCCCAAAGGAATTCAATAGTCTTCTTCATAAAAGAACCAGTACAAGAAGTATCGAGCATGGATTGATCATTACGAGAAAGTCGAGCATAAAAATTCTGAATAATAATTTCTCTCGAGAGCTCATGTTTGGGGCATGAATATAACATTGACTTAAGCCTCCCCCAAGCTAGAGCGATACTTTCTCCTTCACGAGGCCAAAAAATATATATATAATTCCGATCACTATGAACTAGATGCATAGGATAAAATTTCTGATGAAATTCCAATTTCAAACGGTTCCAGTTCAAAGATCCAATATCATCGCATAGCCTATACCATGTCAATGCATTTCCCTTCAAAGATAAAGGGAAAACCTTCTTCTTAGCTTCATCTCCGGGCAAACCTGCAAGCCTAAATAATCCACAAATTTCGTCAACATATATCAATTGCATATCAGGATGTTCGATTCCATCTCCTGCATAAGGATTAGCTAGTAGTTGTTCTAACATACCCGAAGGAATTTCATATTCAATATTTTCAGTAGGTGCAGTAGGTTGAGGGGTGACTAATTGTGGTTTCAGACAAGTGCTCCTTGGGTGATTTTGGTAATTAATGTCAACATATCTCTTATTGGACTAATGCGTTCATCTAGTATATTTCAGATAAGCCCAACAGTGGAGTGGCATGGACAATAGGATGCGGAACCCCTTCAAGATGCTAAGGACAAAGGATTGGCTCAAGCTCAAAGCTCAGGACTCTACATTTCTATTTTAGTGATCCAAGCTCACATTGAGTCCATAGGAAAGCCAATCTATTAAAAGGGGATGAGGTGTTTCTTAATGGCCTGCTTGCTCAAAGTGCTTAGTGATATGATCCAAAGCTCTCAGCCACTTTCTCACATCCACATATGTCCCAAACCAAAAGTCAGACTCGGCCCCACCGATTTGGTCCATCCAGCGCCATCGAGTTCATTTGACATAGCCACTGCCAAAAACCCTAATCAGTTCGGTCATACCGATGGGATCTCGGTCTCACCGAGATGGGCTTGCAAACTCTCTGTTGTCTATTGCAACATTTTTGGTCCCACCGAGAAGATGTAATCGGTCACACCGAGTTTGACTGACCAACTCTCTATTTTACTTATTACCAAATCGGTCTCACCGAGTTGCGTAATCGGTCAAACCAAGATGAGGTTTTCTTACACATCGGTCCCACCGAGTTGATCATATCGGTCCCACCGAAATTGCCTAACAGTCACATATGTACTAAATCGGTCCGACCGAGTTTTCTGATTCGGTCCCACCGAGTTTGGTATAATGTGTGTAACAGTTAGATTTTGTGTGGAGGCTATATATTCCCCTCCACCCTCTCCTCATTCGCGAGGGAAGCCATCAGATCGTGCCTACACTTCCACTACCCATTTTCTAAGAGAGAGCCACCTACTCATCTGTTGAGACCAAGATATTCCAATCCAACCATATGAATCTTTATCTCTAGCCTTCCCCAAGTTGCTTTCCACTCAAATCATCTTTCCACCAAATCCAATCCTATGAGAATGAGTTGAGTGTTGGGGAGACTATCATTTGAAGCACAAGAGCAAGGAGTTCATCATCAACACTCCATATATTACCTTTTGGAGAGTGGTGTCTCCTAGATTGGTTAGGTGTCACTTTGGAGCCTCCGACAAGATTGTGGAGTGAACCAAGGAGTTTGTAAGGGCAAGGAGATTGCCTACTTCGTGAAGATCTACCCTAGTGAGGCAAGTCCTTCGTGGGCGACGACCATGGTGGGATAGACAAGGTTGCTTCTTTGTGGACCCTTCGTGGGTGGAGCCCTCCGTGGACTCGCGCAACTGTTACCTTTTGTGGGTTGAAGTCTCCAGCAACGTGGATGTACGATAGCACCACCTATCAGAACCATGACAAAAACATCCATGTCTCCAATTGCGTTTGCACACTCCAATCCCATCCCTTTACTTTCTTGCAAGTTGAATGCTTTACTTTCTGCTGCCCATATACTCTTTGCATGCTTGCTTGATTTGTATTGTGAATGGTCAAACTTGTGATTAAACTCCACCCAAACATGAAAAACTTTAAAACTATCAATTTTGTTTGTTCAGTGTCTAATCATACCCCCTCTAGACACCTCTTCTCGATCCTTTCAATTGGTATCAGAGTTTTGGTCTCCATTGCTTTGGTTTAAACACCATTGGAGGAAGATGTATGAGTCTACTTTGGGGAGTCTTAGACACAGAGTGCCTATACTTGATGGGGAGTACTTTCATGAGTGGAAAAATGATATGCTTGTGATTTTCAATGAATATCATTTGAACAAGTACATTACTAGCCCTTGTGCACCTCATGTTGATCCAAGGCATCCTACCCTTGACGAGTCAATTGACATGATTCACAATCTTAGAACTGTTAATCTTATCACTAGAGGTTTGCCTAGAAACTTGATAGGTTGCTTGCCTACTCTTAAGTGTGCCTACACCATATGGAAATTTCTTGAGGAACGATTTCCAAATTATTCCTTGCAAAATCTAGATGAAATTCTCCATAAGTCTATTGCCTTGTGTAAGATGAATTCCAATGATCCTAAGTTTGGTGATTGTCTATTTGAGCTTACAAATCTTATGCGTGCCAAAGGAGATGTTGGAATTATTAGCAATATTATTTCTGAAGCTATTAGAATTCATAAAGAAGATCATTGTCATACTCATTTATGTAATTAATCACCCTCTCTAGGAATTGATCCACCACATGAAGATGTTGAACATGGATACTATGATGAGGGTGATGATAGTGACTTTGATCTTGATGATGCAATGAGACACTTTGGTCTTATGGAAAATCCTCGAGGATACATGGCAGGAGGAAAGGAATGGGTTCTTGATAGTGGATGTACCGATCACATGACCGGAGATAAAGATATGTTTCGTGAGCTTGCTGAAAACGACGGCCCTCGAAAGTATGTCACTTTTGGTGATAACTCAAAGGGTAAGGTGGTTGGCCTCGGTAAGGTGGCCATCTCACATGATAGCTCTATACAAAATGTCATGCTCATTGAATCTCTTGGCTATAATATGCTTTCTGTTTCTAGACTAACTGACTTTGGCTTCAATGTTCTATTTACCAAAGTAGATTGCCAAGTGTTTCGCAAAGATAATCATAAAATGGTCTTTACCGGTATACGCAAAGGTGATCTATACATTGTTGATTTCACTAAAAAGGCTCAACCCAGAACTTGCTTAATTGCTAAATCCTCTAAAGGTTGGTTGTGGCATAGACGGTTAGGGCGTGTGGGCATGCGAATCCTTGACAAGCTTATTAAAGGTGATCATATCCTTGGTGTTAAAGATGTCATATTTGATAAGGATAGACTTTGCAGCGCTTGTCAAGCAGGTAAATAGGTTGGAGGAAGCCACCCCATGAAGAACATCATGACCACAAGGAGGCGGCTCGAGCTGCTTCACATGGATCTTTTCGGTCCTAATGCTTACAAAAGTCTCAGTGGAAACTCATTTGGTCTAGTTATAGTTGATGATTTTTCAAGATTTACATGGGTGTTCTTTCTCGATGATAAATCGCAGGTCCAAAAGATCTTCAAAAACTTCGCCAGGAAGGCCCAGAACTAGTTTTAAGTGATGATCAAGAAGGTTCGCAGCGACAACAAAAGGAGTTCAAGAACGCAAATGTGGACACCTTTCTTGATGAAGAAGGGATTTCACATGAGTTCTTGGCTATGTACACACCTCATCAAAATGGAGTTGTTGAGAGGAAGAACCGGACGCTCATCAAAATGGCGAGAACGATGCTTGATGAGTACAAGACGCCACTTTTGGGCGGAAGTGGTTGAGACAGCTTGTCATGCGACAAATCGCTTGTATCTTCACAAGCTACTTGGCAAGACGGCATACGAGCTCCCCGGCGGTAACTAACCCCAAGCTGGATACTTTCAAGTATTCGGCTCAAAGTGCTACATTCTTGACAAACATCGTCGTTCTAAATTTGCTCCTAAATCTCATGAAGGTTTCCTACTTGGTTATGGCTCAAATTCTCACACTTACCGTGTCTACAACAATTTCACCCGAAAGGTTGAGGAGACGGTAGATGTGAAGTTTGATGAATCTAACGGCTCGCAAATAGAGCAATTGCCAATTGATATAGGAGATAAAGATCCTTCAGAAGCAATCCAAGACTATTCTATTGGCAAGGTTCGTCCAACAGAGGTGAAGGAGAGTACCTCGTCCATCCAAGTGGAAGCTTCTACCTCACGACAAGGTGAACCAAGAGTTGATATGGAAGCATCCACAAGTGGGACACACCAAGATGAAGAAAACGAGGAAGCACACCAAGATGAACTGCCTCAACCTCCTTCTCCACCACGACGAGAGAACGAGAACGTCAACAATGATGAAGGCCAAGAAGAAGAAAAAGATGATGAAGAAGATGTTCCACCCTGATCAAAGCAAAAGCTCTCACGAGTTCGAGCAAGAGTTGCTAGAGACCATCCCGTCGAGCAAATCTACAATGATATCCAAACCGAGAGAATCACTCTCTCAAAATCTCGTTTGGCTAGGTTTTGTGAACATTATTTATTCATCTCTAGCATTGAATCTATGAAGGTTGAAGAAGCATTAGAAGATCCTGATTGGATAAACACCATGCATGAAGAACTACATAACTTTGAGAGAAACCAAGTGTGGACATTGGTCGAGAAGCCCGACAAAAACCACAACATCATCGGTACCAAATGGGTGTTTCGCAACAAGCAAGATGAAGATGGACAAGTGGTAAGAAACAAAGCACGTCTCGTTGCCCAAGGCTACACTCAAGTCGAAGGTATGGACTATGGTGAGACATATGCTCCCACTACAAAAAAATACACTTCCGTGATGATACGTGTTTGTCAAAGTAGGTCGCGTTTTTTGTCATGCATGTACATCCATGACGGTTTTATGACAGAATCAAGATAGTCATACCTATGCTGTCGTAAAAGTGTTCCATGACATTACCAAAATTATCATCACGGAAGTGTCCACTTCCATGATGATAAATCGCGCGTCACAGAAGTGCTTTCGTCAAGCATGACCGACACATGGCATCCACCATAACGGAACGCCGTTAAGCTATCGGGTTGGGTTTTGGATTCGATAACCCGTTAGCAGCCCCGACCAATGGGGATTTTCCATGTGTAAAATCATCATTGGTTGGAGGAAACATGTGTCGGCTCATCGTTGGGGCAGATGGCATCCACTCATTGGACAGAAGGCGCCTATGATACATCGACACGTGGCACGGCCCAACAGAGGCCCATTCCTGTGAAAAGGGCGAACTGTTTGACTTGGTCAAAAGGTGGCAGGCCGGCCCATGGAAAGCCTGTTAACGACATGTTCGCATATAGCCCATTTTCAGCCCGCTAACCCAAGGCCCGTTACGCCCTATCCGAATTAGGCCCAGTAGCGTCGTCTAGGCCATCCAATATGATTCTAGCCCGTTTTCACTTCTGGCCCATGTATGGCCCATGACGTCTTTTCGGCCCATATGAGGCCCTTTGTAACTCCTGGCCCATTAACGGCCCGTGGTGAAACTGGCCCGTAATGAACAATGTATCACTTTACACCCATTAACGGCCCGTGGTGAAACTAGCCCGTAATGAACAGTGTATCACTTTATACCCATTAACGGCCTGTTATTCCATTGGGCCGTTTCCAGCCCATGTTATCTTTTAGCCTTCTCAGAGCCCATTAATTCTTGGGCTCATTTCCAGCATTCGGTTACTTACGGCCCGTTACTGTCATTTTCTACTTGTGGGCCAAATTCAGCCCGTGGTTACAGTCGGCCCGTTTGTGGTCTGTTAATTCGTTGGGCCGTTTTCATAGCGTCATCAAATACGGCCTATTAACGATGGCTCGTTATGGTTTGCCCATGAACGGACGATTCCAACTCTACCCCGTTTACGGCCATAATGCGGACTGTTATTGGCCCATGTTTGGCCAATCGATCATACGGCCAGTATAAGGCCCATTGATGATACGACCCGTAGAAGGCCCATTGTTTCTATGGCCCATAGAAGGCCCATTGTTTCTACATCTTGTAGAAGGCCCACTGTTTCTACGTCCCATAGAAGGCCCACTGTTTCTGCGGCCCGTAGGAGGCCCAGTGTCACTACAGTAAATATTAGCCCATGGTTATTGTGGCCTAGTTTTAAAAAATAGGTATTGCAGCCACTAGCGAACCGCGGAAAAAGAACTACACTGACTACAAGCAAACAAATAAACAAGACACCAAGGAAATAAATAAGCAAGCAACTTATGCTAGGCTATCACGGCTATTACACATATTACATCCACTGGGCATCAAAGTTCGCCACCAGTGCAAATATAGGGAACAAAGCAGCATATAAAGTCCGCAGCAAAACAAGTCCAGAACTGAAACCACTTCACAAGAGCTCAAGAAACAATATCCTGGGTACCCATAATGCTGGCAAGATGCTTAGCAAGCTTATTAACTTTCTCTTGTTTGGCGCTTAAATCCTGTAGCGCTTGTTATTGCACAAGAAAGTACGCATCTGAATTCTGCAGGGACTTCCTTAGTCCTTCGGCTTGTTGCCGCAGCACAGCAGACTGATGCCTTTCAGCTTGTAGCTGAGACTGAAGAAGCTGAAGTGATTCAGGCAGCAATTTCGAAGAGCTTGTGCCGGCGGTACTGGCCAGTAACTCGAACACTACATCAACGCAGGACTGTGGGGTTTTCTCAGTGTCTAGAAGATCATTTTTATCACCTTTCTTGGAGACCAACAGGGTTATCTCACTATCTTGAACCTTATCTGCATTACTTTCTCTACCATTGCATAGTGGGGTGTTCTTCTCCAATATTCTGTTTGCATACTACAAGAGAAACAAGCAGACAACTCACAGGTTTAGCTTGTAGTATATGAAACTCATTTTGGTAAAATGGTTCAGTAGTAAAGTCGACAGGATAACAGCATGAAACAAACATATATCTATGTACTATGGTCACTGTATTGTCCATATCATTCTAGTTTATGTTGCCTAATCAAGATAGAGACACATTTCAACTCATATATTTTTAAGACACATCAGTATAGACAGAATATAAGTGTGAGAAACTACACAGCATTGGTAGCACTTGTAATGTGCATCACATGAGAACCTAACTGTTTATACAACTTAAACTGAAATCAACATAGAGCAGGAAGTTAGAACAGCAATCCAGCTAAAGAAATAGGTTTAAAACATACTTATTGCGCCATTGGAGTTTCAATTGGATCCTTCAAATTCGAAAGTAGTTGGTATGAGTAAATATAGTGATGCAACAACAAAGGAGTATGGACCATAGCTACGGAATCTAACTTGAGAACAGTTGCTCTTCTACTTTAAACGCGGAGTCTAGGTTAGCTATGGTGGTTTTCATGCTTTAGGCACTGCAGTATCTTTACAAACTGCTCGTGTGGGGGTACTCTGTGGTGGACATGGTACTTTGTCAACTAGAAGTGGGTTACTATCCGCTAGGGTTGCAGTTAGATGGGTTGTAGCTAGTTCTCTGCCCAACGGTGTAAGTGTGCAATCTGGAAGAGTCTCGATTATGTGTGGTGGGGCTAGTTTGTGGGCCAGTACAACCATGGTTCTATCTGCATCGACGAGTAGCACTGTCTTTTGTGAAGGACGGGGTTTTTCTCCCTTAGATACTGCCATCACCCCCTCCAATTCAAATGGCTGATAAACAAGAAAAGAAATTGAATGTACATACATTGTATGATAGACAGATGTGGTAATTCACATATATGTTGTATAACCAAACAGGACATCATGACACAATTTCACATATATGATGCCTAACTAAATAGGATAGCATGACACAGTTTCAGATATATGATCGATAACTTAACATGATATAATGGCATAATTCAACATATGATGAGTACCTAAACAGGATGACACGACAAAAACTATATGATGTCTTTCTAAAATAGGTTGGGATGAAATAATTCACATACATGTTGTCTAAGTATACAGGATGGCATGATATAATTGACATAATTGATTCATATACTAAGCAGCTGGCACTCGCATGTATGATCTCTAAACTAAGTAGATGGAATTCACTATTGTGCATATGATGTCTAAACTAAGCAATGCAAGACACCATATGCATCATATGAGAAATATAAACATTGCAACTTAGAGCATACACCTTAGGTGGGATATAGGACTAGTCATTTGTCTCAGAATCCTCCTCTGAGGAGCTCCCTGTAACCATCGATATATATGCTTCAACAGGTACCATTGCCTTCTCTGAAGACCTTGTTTTCACTCCAGATTTTTCCATAACCGGCTCAAATGGCTGATACACATGAAGAGTAGTTCAATATACACATATTGTCGACAAATGGAATACCTAATGAAAAAAAAGATGGCATGAGATAATTCATATATATGATGCTTCGCTCCATGGCGGTGCATAATTCACATATATGATAATGATACGTCTCCAACGTATCTATAATTTATGAAGCATTCATGCTATTTTATTATCTGTTTTCAATGTTATGGGCTTTATTATGCACTTTTATGTTATTTATGGGACTAACCTATTAACCGGAGGCCCATCCCATATTGTTGTTTTATTGCCTATTTCAGTATTTCGAAGAAAAGGAATATCAAACAGAGTCCAAACGGAATGAAACGTTCGGGAGCGTGATTTTTGGAATGAACATGATCCGGGATACTTGGAGTATGAGCCAGGGAAGCTTCGAGGAGGCCAGGAGATAGGAGGGCGCGCCCCCTGTCTCGTGGGCCCCTCGAGGCTCCCCCGACTGACTTCTTTCGCCTATATATTCCCATATACTCTAAAACCATCGAATACGAAGATAGATCGGGAGTTCCGCCGCCGCAAGCCTCTGTAGCCACCAAAAACCACTCGGGAGCCCATTTCGGCACCCTGCCGGAGGGGGAATCCCTCACCGGTGGCCATCTTCATCATCCCGGCGCTCTCCATGACGAGGAGGGAGTAGTTCACCCTCGGGGCTAAGGGTATGTACAAGTAGCTATGTGTTTGATCTCTCTCTCTCTCTCGTGTTCTCTCTATGGCACGATCTTGATGTATCGCAAGCTTTGCTATTATAGTTGGATCTTATGATGTTTCTCCCCCCTCTACTCTCTTGTAATGGATTGAGTTTTCCCTTTGAAATTATCTTGTCGGATTGAGTCTTTAATGATTTGGGAACACTTGCTGTATGTCTTGCCGTGCTTATCTGTGGTGACAATGGGATATCACGTGATCCACTTGATGTATGTTTTGGTGATCAACTTGCGGGTTCCGCCCATGAACCTTTGCATAGGGGTTAAATCTCCGGTAGAAACTTTGGAGCACTCTTTGAAGTACTTTGTGTTGGTTGAATAGATGAATATGAGATTGTGTGATGCATATTGTATAATGATGCCCACGGATACTTGAGGTGACAATGGAGTATCTAGGTGACATTAGGGTTTTTGTTGATTTGTTTCTTAAGGTGTTATTCTAGTACGAACTCTATGATAGATCGAACGGAAAGCATAGCTTCATGTTATTTTACTACGGACTCTTGAATACATAGAATAGAAAGGATAACTTTGAGCTGGTTTCGTACCCTACCATAATCTCTTTGTTTGTTCTCCGCTATTAGCGCTTTGGAGTGACTCTTTGTTGCATGTTGAGGGATTGTTATATGATCTATCTATGTTATTATTGTTGAGAGAACTTGCACTAGTTAAAGTATGAACCCTATGCCTTGTTTCCTACCATTGCAATACCGTTTACGCTCACTTTTATCATTAGTTACCTTGCTATTTTTATATTTTCAGATTGCAAATACTCATATCTACAATCCATATTGCACTTGTATCACCATCTCTTCGCCGAACTAGTGCACCTATACAGTTTTACCATTGTATTGGGTGTGTTGGGGACACAAGAGACTCTTTGTTATTTGGTTGCAGGGTTGTTTGGGAAAGACCATCTTTATCCTACGCCTCCTACATATTGATAAACCTTAGGTCATCCACTTGAGGGAAATTTGCTACTGTCCTACAAACCTCTGCACTTGGAAGCCCAACAACATCTACAAGAAGAAGGTTGTGTAGTAGACATCAAGCTCTTTTCTAGCGCCGTTGCCGGGGAGGTGAGTGCTCGAAGGTATATCTTTAGATCTTGCAATCGAATCTTTTTGTTTCGTGTTTTATCACTAGTTTAGTTTATAAAAGAAAACTACCAAAAAATGGAATTGAGTTTGTCTCAGACGCTTCATCTTTTTAATATCTTTCGTAAGTGTGATGAAAAGGAAAATCGTGCTCAAGTGTTAGAAGAAGAAATCTATATAATGTTTGATACTAAATTTTGGAATGATGAGCATGATTGCAATGTTGTTAGTATGAATTCCTTGAATATCCATGATGCTAATGATATGCAAAGCCACAAGCTTGGGGAAGCTATGTTTGATGAAGATGATATGTTTAGTCCCCAAGTTTTGATGAGAATATTTATTATGATGATAGCATGCATCCTATTTATGATGGTTATATTGATGAAAGTGGGTTTGGAAGAGTGTCAACTTTAGGAAGTAATGATCCCACTAATTTGGAGGATGTTGAATCTTATTGTGATGAATATGAAAGTGGATTTGGAGAGGTCATGACTTTATTTAGTGATGAATCCACTATTTCGGAAGAGGTTCCAATTGATTATGAGAACAAAGATACTATCTATGATGACTATTGTGTTGACTTGTATGCTATTAAGAATAATGATAACCATGAAACTTGTCATCATGATTTTAGTTTTCAATTGGATTATGCCTCACATGATAATTATTTTTTTGAGTTTGCTCCCACTACTATTCATGAGAAGAAATTTGCTTATGTGGAGAGTAGTAAATTTTCTATGCTTGTAGATCATGAAAAGAATGCTTTATGTGCTGGTTATATTGTTGAATTCATTCATGATGCTACTGAAAATTATTATGAGGGAGGTACATATGCTTGTAGGAATTGCAATAATATCAAGTTTCCTCTCTATGTGCTTAAAGTTTTGAAGTTATGCTTGTTTTGCCTTCCTATGCTAGTTGATTATTGTTCCCATAAGTTGTTTGCTCACAAAACCCTATGCATAGGAAGAGGGTTATACTTAAATGATCTAGTCATATGCTTCATGATGCTCTCGTTATGTTCCAATTCTTATTTTTTATGTGAGCATCATTGTCATCATCATGCCTAGCTAGAAAGGCATTAAAGAAAAGCACTTGTTGGGAGAGAACCCAATATTTACCTTTACTGTTTTTGTGTGTTCACATGATTATGCTACTGTACTAATCATGTTTTATAGCTTTTGTTTCAATAAAGTGCCAGGTAGGACCTTTAGGATAGCTTACGGTGATAGTTGTGTTGATCCTGCTGAAAATCAGAAACTTTTGCACCCAATAAATTAGTTTTGATAATTCACAGAAAAGTGCCTCTGATCTGATTCTTTTTGCTCTGGACTTTTACACAAATTTCTTAGGACTTCCTAATTTGGTAGAACTTTTGAAGTTCCAGAAGTATACGTTTGATATAGATTACTACAGGCTGTTCTGTTTTTGACAGATTCTGTTTTCTATGTGTTGTTTGCTTATTTTAATGAATCTATGAGTAGTATCGGAGTGTATGAACCATAGAGAAGTTGGAGTACAGTAGATATTACACCAATATGAATTTAGAATGAGTTCATTACAGTACCTAAGTGGTGGTTTTATTTTCTTATACTAACGGAACTTACGAGTTTTCTGTTGAGTTTTGTGTTGTGAAGTTTTCAAGTTTTGGGTAAAGATTCGATGGACTATGGAATAAGGAGTGGAAAGAGCCTAATATTGGGGATGCCCAAAGCACCCCAAGGTAATATTCAAGGACAACCAAGAGCCTAAACTTGGGGATGCCACGGAAGGCATCCCCTCCCTCGTCTTCGTTCATCGATAACTTTACTTGGAGCTATATTTTTATTCACCACATGATATGTGTTTTGCTTGGAGCGTCATTTTCTTTTGTTAGTATTTGCTTGCTGTTATTTATAATAATCTTTTGCATCTTTATTTTCAATAAAAATGTCAATGATAGCCTTTTCCATGCTTATTTTGCTAGTATACATGTTGCTGTTTGAAAACACAAAGTTTACCGCTGTTGCAAAAATTCCCTATAAAAGTCAGAGAATGATGTAATGTTGAATTATTTTTGCATAATGAGATCTAATAAATCTTCTACAGCTTAGTATTTTTCTCATAATTTTTGGAGTTAGGAAAGTATTGATACTCTTGCATTCTTTACAGACTATACTGTTTTGGCAGATTGCTGTTATGTTTGCATTGTTTGCATATGTTTGCTTGTTTAATGATTCTATTTGAGGATAGGAGTATTAAATATGAAGAGGAATTTAGTATTCACTGTTGAATAATAATTTTAGTGATTTGTTATAGTAGAAAATGATAAGGTTTTGCATTGGTTTATACTAACTTATCTCACGAGTTCTTGTTGAGTTTTATGTGAATGAATTATTTGAGAAATAGAGAAACCATGATATGAGTGGGATTAAGGAGACACAAAAGTTCAAGCTCGGAGATGCCCAAGGCACTCCAAGGTAATATTCAAGAAGTCTGAAGCATCTAAGCTTGGGGATGCCCCGTTAGGCATCCCACCTTTCTTCTTCAACAACTATCGGTTAGTATCGGTTGAGCCTAAGTTTTTGCTTCTTCACATGAGTTGTGCTATCCTTGCAATGTCATTTTTTTTATTTTGCTTGCTGTTTTAATAAAATACCAAGATCTGAAATTCTTAAATGAGAGAGAGTCTTCACATAGTTACGTAATTATTTAACTACTCATTGATCTTCACTTATATCTTGTTGGAGTAGTTTGTCATTTACTCGTGTGCTTCACTTATATCCTATGAGTAAATGGTTGAATGAGTTGAATGTCACAAATCTGAAATTATATATGTCTCATTTGCTTATCCCATGGGGAGTAATGAATTCACATCTAAGAAGTAGAGGTTGTAAATTTATTGAAGGTTAGCAAGCATTGTATTGGTTATTTGAACAATTCATGAAAGAATATTGAAGGAAAAGAGATTTCACATATAAATATACTATCTTAGACATCTTTTATAATTGTGAGCACTCATTAAGTATGACATGCTAAAGAGTTGATGTTGGACAAGGTACACAACGTAATGGGTTATGTTTTCTCACATCTCAGTTAAAGTATATTGTCATGGATCATTCAAACATGTTGAGCTTGCCTTTCCCCCTCATGCTAGCCAAAATTCCTTGCACCAAGTATAGATACTACTTGTGCTTCCAAATATCCTTAAACCCAGTTTTTGCCATGAGTGTCCACCATACCTACCTATATGCGGTATTTACCTGCCATTCCAAGTAAATTTGCATGTGCCAAACTCTAAACCTTCAAATAATAATCTGTTTTGTATGCCCGAATCGCTCATGTAGCGACTAGGGGCTGTCAGTATCTTCCATGCTAGGTGGGTTATTCTCAGGATGAGTGGACTCCGCTCATCATGCACGAGAAAAATGGCTGGTAACCGGGATGCCCAGTCCCGTGATCAAAAGATCAAAATCAAATCAAAAATAATTGCAAACAAAACTCCCCTAGGTTTGATGTTAGTTGGAGGCACCCGTTGTTTCGGGCAAGCCATGGATTAATGATTGTTGGTGGAGGGGGAGTAAAAACTTTTACCATTCTGTTTGAGAACCGCCTATAATGTAGTATGGAAGATATTGGGAACTCTTGGTTGTTATGTTGACAATGAGATCATACCTCTCAAAATTATTTATCTCTATTTCAAAATCGAGCTCTGGCACCTCTGCAAATCCTTGCTTCCCTCTGCGAAGGGCCTATCTTTTACTTTTATGCAAGAGTCAAGGTGATCTTCCCCTTTCCCTTTTTCATTTTATCCTTTGGCAAGCACCTCGGGTTGGAAAGATCCTAATATATATATCCAATTGGATGTAAGTTAGCATGAACTATTATTGTTGACATCACCCAAAGGTGAATACGTTGGGAAGCAACACTATAAGCCCCTATCTTTCTCAGTGTCCGATTAAAACTCCATAACCATTAGTATTGCGTGAGTGTTACTAATTGTTGAAGACTATATGATAGTTGAGTATGTGAAGTTTGCTAAATCAAAGCTCTGACATAGACCCTTCCCGAAAATAAGATGGATTGTAATTGTTTGATGACTGAGAATGAAGTTTTCTAGTTTTCAAGAAAGTTTATGGTCTATGCTTTAACATGTGAATAGCTTGTTACTTGATATTGAGAAGTTTTATGAACTACTGTTATGACATATAATCATGCTAGAAAAGGTGATTGAAATTATCGTTGATCAAACTTGTGCACCGGGTAGCATTCACACTTCATAAATTCTTTCTTTTATCATTTACCTACTCGAGGACGAGCAGGAATTAAGCTTGGGGATGCTGATACGTCTCCAACGTATCTATAATTTATGAAGCATTCATGCTATTTTAATATCTATTTTTGAATGTTTATGGGCTTTATTATGCACTTTTATATCATTTTTCGCACTAACCTATTAACCGGAGGCCCAGCCCATATTGCTGTTTTATTGCCTATTTCAGTATTTCGAAGAAAAGGAAGATCAAATGGAGTCCAAACGGAATGAAACCTTCGGGAGCGCGATTTTTGGAACGAACATGATCCGGGAGACTTGGAGTACAAGCCAAGGAAGCTTCGAGAAGGCCAGGAGATAGGAGGGCGCGCCCACCCCCTGGGTGCGCCCCCCTATCTCGTGGGCCCCTCGAGGCTCCCCAGACTGACTTCTTTCGCCTATATATTCCCATATACCCTAAAACCATCAAATACGAAGATAGATCGGGAGTTCCGCCGCCGCAAGCCTCTGTAGCTACCAAAAACCTCTCGAGAGCCCGTTCCGGCACCTTGCCGGAGGGGGAATCCCTCATCGGTGGCCATCTTCATCATCCCGGCGCTCTCCATGACGAGGAGGGAGTAGTTCACCCTCGGGGCTGAG
The DNA here is from genome assembly GCF_002162155.2 of Triticum dicoccoides. Classification (NCBI taxonomy): domain Eukaryota; kingdom Viridiplantae; phylum Streptophyta; class Magnoliopsida; order Poales; family Poaceae; genus Triticum; species Triticum dicoccoides. The sequence goes on from NC_041383.1 coordinate 351,709,273, forward strand.
GGTATGTACCAGTAGCTATGTGTTTGATCGCTCTCTCTCTCTCGTGTTCTCTCTATGGCACGATCTTGATGTATTGCGAGCTTTGCTATTATAGTTGGATCTTATGATGTTTCTCCCCCCTCTACTCTCTTGTAATGGATTGAGTTTTCCCTTTGAAGTTATCTTGTCCGATTGAGTCTTTAATGATTTGAGAACACTTGATGTATGTCTTGCCGTGCTTATCTGTGGTGACAATGGGATATCACGTGATCCACTTGATGTATGTTTTGGTGATCAACTTGCGGGTTCCGCCCATGAACCTTTGCATAGGGGTTGGCACACGTTTTCGTCTTGACTCTCCGGTAGAAACTTTCGGGCACTCTTTGAAGTACTTTGTGTTGGTTGAATAGATGAATCTAAGATTGTGTGATGCATATCGTATAATCATGCCCACGCATACTTGAGGTGACAATGGAGTATCTAGGTGACATTAGGGTTTTGGTTGATTTGTGTCTTAAGGTGTTGTTCTAGTATGAACTCTATGATAGATTGAACGGAAAGAATAGCTTCATGTTATTTTACTACAGACTCTTGAATAGATAGAACAGAAAGGATAACTTTGAGGTGGTTTTGTACCCTACCATAATCTCTTCTTTTGTTCTCCACTATTAGCACTTTGGAGTGACTCTTTGTTGCATGTTGAGGGATTATTATATGATCTATCTATGTTATTATTGTTGAGAGAACTTGCACTAGTGAAAGTATGAACCCTGTGCCTTGTTTCCTACCATTGCAATACCGTTTACGCTCAATTTTATCATTATTTACCTTGCTGTTTTTATATTTTAAGATTACAAATACTCATATCTACCATCCATATTGCACTTGTATCACCATCCCTTCGTCGAACTAGTGCACCTATACAATTTACCATTGTATTGGATGTGTTGGGGACACAAGAGACTCTTTGTTATTTGGTTGCAGGGTTGTTTGAGAGAGACCATCTTCATCTTATGCCTCCTACGGATTGATAAACCTTAGGTCATCCACTTGAGGGAAATTTTCTACCGTCCTACAAACCTCTGCACTTGGAGGCCGAACAACATCTACAAGAAGAAGGTTGTGTAGTAGACATAAGATAACCGGCTGAAAAACATGACATTGCATAATTCACATATCTGATATAGAAAGAAAATAGGAGGCATTCACACAAAGCATGTCTAATCTAAGCAGATGGCATGGCAATGCAAGACACCATATGCATGATATGAGCAATATAACCCAGCCAAGTTAGAGCATGCACCTCGGGTGGGGGGGGATATGATTGGTCATCTATCTCTGAATCCTCCTTTGAGGAGCTATTTGTAACCGGCAAGAAATATGCATTGACAGGTAGCACTGACTGCTCAGAAGACCTTGTTTTCACTCCAAATTTTCCCATGACCGACTCAAATGGCTGATGCACACGAAGAGTAGATGAATGTACAAACATTGTTGACAAATGGAATACATTATGGAAAAAAATATGGAACGATACAATTCACATATACGATGACTGGCTAAACAGGATGGCATTGCATGATTCACGTATATGATGCCTGGCTAAAGAAGATGGCATTGCATAATTCCCATATACTCCCTCCGTTCCTAAATATTTGTCATTTTAGAGATTTCAAATGGACTACCACATACGGATGCATATAGACATATTTTTAGAGTGTAGATTCACTCATTTTGTTCCGTATGTAGTCACTTGTTGAAATATCTAAAAAGACAAATATTTAGGAATGGTGGGAGTATGATATAGAAACCAAACATGTGGCATTCACACGAAGCAAAACTAAATTAAGCTGATGACATATAAGATGTATAATGTAAGCAATGCGACGCGCCATATGCATGATATGACCAACATCAGCATGCCAAGTTAGAGCAAACACCTCAGGTGGTAAATATGCATGGTCGGCTCCTTCTGAATCCCCATCTGAACAGTTATCTTCCTCTGGAATACAATCTGGAAATGCAGGAGGGGGGCGGGGTCCACTTCACCCACCATGGAGTGGCGTCTGCATGACATTATATTCCCACGCAACGGTCTTCTCTTTTTCTCTACATGTTCAGTACGATTGTGTACAATATCTGACATGCATAATAAAAAATAATTAGATTTTGTAAGGCCTAAGGGGTGCATGCAAAAATCAAGACTGATGGTAGAAAACGAGTGGATGGATCCAAAACTAATGATAGCAGGTAGAATATAGCTTCAGTTTAAAAAGATAGACAATGGATCATCTATTATTTGTTGCCCACCCAATATGAACCACATAGAAGACCCCAGATGAACCAGATAGTAGACAGATACTATTCGTTGCTGGCTCGATATGAGACCCATGAGCATTTCAAAACTCAAGTTTGAACGATAAAGTGGCAGGTAATAATAACCGATGTATAATGTAAGCAAACACGAAAGACTGCGACCTCTCTTCCGAAACTGTGTAGTCCTTAGGTTCATCTGCTCAGTCAATGATGGTAATGCAGTTGGTCTGGCTGGCGGCAATGGGGAAGATGATCTGAGGTGGCGAAAGAAAGTCTACAGGGGGATCTCTGCTGCAGTGAACGCTTCTGTCGATGGTGCACCTCAGGTGGGGTGGATGACGGCACGGCAGGAGCAGGACATAACACACAGAGTTTTCTTTGATGCCTATCTGAAATTGAAGTAAATCTATAAGGGCTATTTAGAATTGGAGGATTCTATAAACGCAGGGACAGGAAAAAGACATGAATTGGATAGGAATGCACGTGCAAAACAGAATATTTGGAAACATAGGATTTCAGTCAACCTGAGTGTTTGGTTCACATGAATTGGAAGAACACATGAATGGAGAAACGTGGTCATATTAAAGTCAAACCACGTGAAAATGAAAAAATAAGAAGCTTATTATGCCAGCAATGCAATTAGTTATGTTCTTCATGCATATTAATTTGAAAAGGATGCCCAAGTGAATAAAATTCCTATGTTTTTTCTTCGAGAGAGACACCAAAGGAAAAAAATCCTCCAGTTTTGCTTTGCTCCACTCCTTCTAACAGATATGCACGAATAGTAGCTCCATAGCAAAGGATCCCTAAGGGATCGACATGAATGCAGAGTAACAAAGTGATGCGATGAGTGTAGAACCTCTTTGGCATAGCCTTGTGGACCTCAGCATCATTGGGTTGGACGTGGAGGATGGTGATGATGCTGGTGTGACTGTCGGAGGCGGGGAAGAAGATCCGAGGCCTTTGGAAACGGCGCCGAGGATACTGCTCCACTGTGATGGACGGTTCCGTCGTTGGAGTAGCTCCGGTGAGGTGTACGGCGACGAGGCTGAAGCAGGACAAGACAACAACGTTAATATGAAGTGGGACCCTAATATCATCTACAATAGGTGATGTAAAATACATCACCAAAAAGTGCTAGATGTAAAACGCATCAGCCGCGCCACGGCCGCTCTAACAGATGTTCTAAGTACTGTTCATTCTGAAATTAACTGAAGAAAATGAACTTTACAGTCGAAACTGAATTTTACTATCGAAACTAATTGAACTAGTAGCAAAGAATTGCAATAGATGTTTATGGCGTTCGAGCACTAGTAGCAGAGAAGCAGTGATCTAAATCAGCAGACGCTCGAGTAGGGAACGCACTAGCAGAGAGCAAGTCGTGCAGTAGCACCGTGAGCGAGTGCTAAAGCAGCAACTCCTGTAGCTGCCGGAGGTTGTGCAGCAGCAGAAGCAGCATGAACGAAAGCAAGAGCAGTGCAGCAGCGCGACCAACAGCAAGAATAGAGCCGTATCTCGAGAGAGAGTCGAAGCAGCTGCAGCTAGTGCCGTTGTGGAAGTCGCCACCAAGGAAGCAACGACATGGGGGAGAGACATCGTGGATGATGTGGCCAGCGACGGCGACGTGATGGAGACCCGCCATGTCTGCTCGGTATCGAGCACCGACAGCCCCGTGAGATTGAATGAAAGATAAAAAACAATGGTGACTGTAGATCCTCCTTGGTGGCGCCGAGTTGGCCTCGGCTTCATCAGAGGAATTGGTGAGGGTGTTGCAGTTCCAGTGGGGCAGATCAAGACGGCGTTGTGGGGATTGAGGTCGCACGATAGACGAGGCAAAGGTCGGGGCAGCTCCTTGGAGGTGGAGAATGGGGCGGCTGATCCGGCGGGACGACGAGATCGACAACGGATCCTCATCCGATGCGGTGGATGAGGGATGGCGAGCTGTTGCGTTGGACGACGTAGTCGGGGAAGAGTCTCCGGCTGGGCGGCGGTCGGGAAGCTGACGGAGGAGCGTGGGGTTTTGCGGGTTTTGGTGGCCTCGATGTACGTATGGGGGTGGCAAAGGAGGAGGGGGGAGCCAAGCTTAGGGACGCGGTTGTCTGAAATGTAGGGTAAGTTACCAGTGTACCCCACCGGTTTTGACACCGTGACGTGGAGCTTCATTTCCGGCTGAGGGGTAGAATGGGGATTTCGCATGTGTGGGCTGCGGGACCGATTTCGGATGAGGAGGGAGTTCTCGCATGCGTCGAAATTTCGGGATAACAAGGTGCAACGCGGGTTGAAGTGGCGGGAGTTTCAAAGCAAGTGAGACAAAAGATACTTGAGCTTGATAATTTCGGGATAACAAGATGCGGATTCCTTGTTCGGCAGAATAAACTTAACGTGTAAAAAAACAATTCATACAATACACAAGAGAGTCATGTCCCGTTTTACTATATTGCTATAGATGCCATTGAAAAAACTACAAGAAAAATGTAAAAAAATCAGGAGAACAAGATTACCCTACACAGTACCAAATTGATTCGCACTTCCCTCAACAACAACAAAAAACAAATCAATTCCCACCAAAATAAAGAGTAATGTCCCTTTTTATATGATTACAAATGCCAGGATCTCGAATTTCAATTTTTGAATCCACATTATGTTGAATTCGAATATATCGTTAGGTGACTTTGCGGTTTATAATTGATGTAGTCGTACATTTTGATCTTCCATCATATATGAACATTGTACTCCACCATGTAAACATATATATTGTCGTCTACCATATGGACTAAATTTGAATCAATTTTCCTTATTTGAATACGATTTTTTTCAAGTTATACAATAATTTAAATATTATCTTGATAACAGAAAACATGCATATAGCAGTAATCATATTTCACGATGAACTACATGTACCATACGCTCTCTAATTCAAATATTTGTATCCATTTTATGTTGAATTCAAATCATAGTACATTATTGGTCTAGGTAGCAAGATGTTCGGGATAATCTAAACCTTGTTTTCATATGTATAATTTTTGGTTGAATTGGGAAAGTTTTGGTATAAGCTTCTTGCAAAACCAGAGATTCTCTCAACAAGCCTCGTGGTTCCGAGAGGGAAGGTGTCACCTTTGTGTGCGAAACGATATACGCTGCCTCCCCCCCTGATTTTCTTTACAGAGGCAACATAGAACTATATGAGTGCCCTGTTAAATTTTGGAATTATTTCGGGTTTGTTTGGCCTTTTTATACATTAATTCAGTTTTTGGACTTTTAATGTGCATAATCTAAATACGAACTGCATGCACATGCTCCGGTGCACCAAAGTTGGTTGAAAAATCACATGTGTGTCCTTGGTTGAATTTCTTGTTCCCATGGAAGAAATGAGAATGAAATTCAAACATCTGGGCGTCGTGACTTGGCCGAGAACATCGAGAAACTTAGATTTTAAATTCATGTAAGTCCAAAACTCGCCTGGAAATCATGAAACTTGGCATGGTGTCATGTCATGGCACTAACATGTTGTGGTAAAAAATTGGGCCGATTTGGAAGCTCGTGGTTCTAAGAGGGAACGTGCCACCTTTGAGTGTGAAACGATATACGCTGCCCCCCTTGAGTTTCTTAACAAAGGCAACATAGAACTACATGAGTGCACTGTTAAAATTTGGAATTATTCTGGGTTTGTTTGTCGTTTTTATACATTAATTGAGTTTCTGGTCATTTAATGTGCATAAGTCAAATTTGAACTACAAGCACATGCTCTCGTGCACCAAAGTTGATTGAAAAATCACATTTGTGTCCTCGGGTGAATTTCTAGGTCCCATGCAAGAAATGAGAATAAAATTCAAACATCCAGGCATCGTGGCTCGGCCGAGAACATTGAGAAACTTGGTTTTAAAATTCTTGCAAATCCAAAACATGTGTCAAAATCATGAATCTTGGTATGGGTGTCATGTCATGGTACTACCATGCTGTGCTAAAAAATTGGCCGAATAGGAACAGATTTTGGTATAAGCTTCTTGCAAACCGAAGCTTCTCTCAAGAAGGCTCGTGGTTCTGAGAGGGAATGTGCCACCTTTGAGTGCGAAATGATATACGCTGTCCCCCCTTGAGTTTATTTACAAAGGCAACATAGAACTACATGAGTGCCCTGTTAAATTTTGGAATTATTCCGGCTTCGTTTGGCCTTATTTACACATTAGTTGAGTTTTTGGTCATTTAATGTGCATAATTCAAATTTGAACTACAAGCACATGCTCCCGTGCACCAAAGTTGGTTGAAAAATCACATTCGTGTCCTCGGGTGAATTTCTAGGTCCCATGCAAAAAATGAGAATAAAATTCAAACATTCAGGCATCGTGGCTCGGTCGAGAACATTGAGAAACTTGGTTTTAAAATCATGAAACTTGCCATGGTGTCATGTCATGGTAGTACCATGTCGTGGTAAAAATTTTTGGCCGAATAGGAACAAATTTTGGTATAAGCTTCTTGCAAATCGGAGCTTCTCTCAGGAAGGCTTGTGGTTCTGGGAGGGAACGTGTCACCTTTGTGTGCATAATTCAAATTTGAAATACAAGCACATGTTCCAGTGCACCAAAGTTGGTTGAAAAATCACATGTGTGTCCTCGGGTAAATTTCTAGGTTCCATGCAAGAAATGGGAATGAAATTCAAAATTCTGGGCGTCGTGGCTGGGCTGGAAACATTGAGAAACTTAGTTTTTTAATTCCTATAAATCCAAAACACGCATGAAAATAATGAAACTTGGCTTGGTGCCATGACATGGCACCAACATGCTGTGGTAATTTTACAGTCAGATTTGCGAAGGCGCACACATTAACAATCAACAAAGTCATTTTGGTACAAGTGCTGTCATGTTAGAATCGGAAACACAAGTATTATTGAAACCGTGGACGTTCTATTTACTACCATTTATGTGTTGACACGCGTCCCCATTTTTTATTAGCTACGAGGCGCCGTGCAGGGTAGCTATTTGAGTACGAGAGGCATGCGATCAGACCCCTGCGCGTGCTTATCGGGAGGAGAGCCCTTTGATCTCCATCCGCCATCCACCTCTCTCCCAAGGTCTCCATTAATGGCGCCCGAGCCTCTGTTTAATGGCGTGGCTATGTCTCACTCGACTGAGATTTAAGAGAGAAAAAAGAAAATCTGAAAGCACGGATCTTGATGTAAGATCTGACGGAGCTATATAGCATCTACTACGACTTATAGCAAGACTGATGAATATATAAGGACGATTAATTGTCTTACATAATTAGAAAGATAATTTAAAAAGCCACATGCGGCTACGCCCGAAATACACAAGGGAAAAAGAAGGAAGACAAGGATCTGGCTCCCTGAGCTCTACTTTCTTGATGCGTTGTTGCAGGCCGCGGGAACTAGTCTCCGTGGCGAGCGACGATGAGCTCTTTCGTGTCCTCAGGACGTTGCTTGAGAACATCCATGGATTCCTCCACCAGCCTTTGGCACTCGTTGCGGAGCATGTCATTCTCGTCCATAAGTTTCTTGACGATGACGCCGGTCCTCTTCAATAAGGCACTGGTCTCCTCCTGCTAGTCTGCACTTCGGACAATCTTCGCCCTCAGCAGGTCGCGCTCGGCCCGGAGCCTCTCATTGCCCTCCCTTAGTTGCCAGATGACGTCGGTAGCCTGTTCAAACGAGGCTTTCATGTCGTCCTGCAACCTCGCCTAGCCGGAGATCTGATCCATCTGGCTATGGACGATCGTATGCATGCGCCTGTAACAGTCGTCGCCTGCCCATGAGATATTTTCCTAGGACGCCACAGTGTGGCGGGACATCTCTTCTGCATTCGCGGCACAGCGGGACATCTCTGCTGCTTTCGCGGCACGACCGGACCAGTCTGCTGCATCGATGGCGCAGCGGGACCTCCGTGCTGCTTCAGCGGCACGCCGGGACCTCTGTGCTGCTACTTCCGCGCGGTGGGACATGTCGGTTGCTTTCGCAGCGAGGCGGGACATCTCTCGTGCTTCTGCTTCCATGCTCGCCTCTCCCTGGTGGCAATCTCTCGACCCAGAACTCACACTGGCCATGGCACACGCAAGAGAAGGATGCTGAATGACTTGTTGGTTTTTGTGGATGAGGAGTTGAGGAGGAATGTGCGGTCATCTTGGCATACTAGTATTTATAACCGAGTACTAATACGCTCCTAAGTGGGAAACCGTTTAGGTTGTGATCGGTGTGAACAGGTTCGCGATTCAATATAGCATGGTACTAATATGCTCCTAATTTGTAAACCGTTTAGGTTGTGATTGGTGTGAACAGGTTTGCAATTCAATATAGCGTGGAGTAATTTGGAATGTGACGATACGCAAGCTCAAAATTTATTGACGGTTCTAGTTTCGAAGTGCGGCACTATTCTCGGATGGTGTTACGTGGGCACGTGTTCTCGGTCGTGGTGTAGCATATGCCATGGTACTCCCTCCTTTCCGGTTTATAGGGCTTAATTCAAAAATCTCACCAACCAAGGTAGATGGTGAGTGGTGGAATATTTTTTGTAGTTTGCAAAAGCACCTAATTAATGCTCTAGTTTTCCTCAAAAAATTATGTTTATCAATGCATTAATTGCAATGCATGCATGCATAAAGTACATGCATTGGTTAATTTTCTCTTAATACTTGCATGCAATGATTTAATGCACCTTGGAATCTGAACATGTGATGGGGAACAACCAAATTGAGCCTTATAAAATGGAAACTAAAATTTTGAGATAAGCCCTATAAACCGGAAAGGAGGGAGTAGTTCTTTTTCTACTGCTGTGTACGTGCAATAACTGGCACCATCCTATACATAACTTACGGTTAATGGGGCGTTCGGCAGGAATAGCCGCGGGGCAAGCTATAGGCTAGTCTTTTTTTCAGACGCATTAAACCTATCTCTCGGGACTTCTCGCACGCACCATCGTGCCACCCACAAAAACTTGTACTCTGAGTTTAGTACATTATACAGGAAGAGAAGAGGTGCACGCACGCACTCGTCCTCTCACACACGCGTCTGTTTTTTCTCGAAAAGGAGGATGATGACCCCCGGCCTCTGCATATGGGAGTCACACACGCATCTGTAGCTACGAATTGTAGTGTTCTCAACCATTCGATTGGCTCTATCATGGATGTACCTATACACTAAAACATGTCTAGATACATCTATATTTTGACAAATGGAAGGCATGTATTGTGGAACGGAAGGAGTGCTTGTCAACAAAATGGATAAAAAGGGACGTATCTAGAACTAAAATACATCTACATACATCTCATTTTATCCATTTTGATGACAAGTAGTACTTCTTACCCAAAGGAACTTTATATTCAACAGACACAAAATATTCGTCCAACTGTCGAAAATTACTGATCTGATGTCGAAGTAATTGCTGCATCACCACCAAAATCCACCATTTCTTAAGCTAAAGTAGACCGAGGTAATCCCTATATTAGCATATTACTAAGATAAACAGAAGGCACTATAGAAACATTTAGGACGTGAGCTTGTCAATCTGAATGTGGTGGGACACCAGCTTAGCCCCGGCCAGTAGCTTGGGCGGAACAATGAAGAAGGTCAGCTCCTGCACGTTGACGTCGCCGGGATCCTTGCTGCTTGTCACCTCCATTTCAACCTTGACGGCGTCGGTCGTGCCTTTAGGCTCCCCCGGCGGGCCGTTCGCCCATAGCTTGGCCATGTAGTGCGGCAGTGGGGACGCCCCCCTCTGATGCAGACGACCGACACGGCGATAGGTGCGCCGATGTTGAGCACGCCACCGACCAAGAAAAAGCGCGGCCGTCCTCCTCCGCGAACAGCAAGAGTCGTGGCTCCGACAGTGGCACTTGCATCTGGAGCACCTTGCCGTACTGAATCCTGTGCACGGGCATGGGGTGCGCGGTGCTGATGTGGTCGTAGAGCACTGGCGGCGGGCCTTTGTAGCCGCAGACGGGCACGGGGCATTTGCAGGGCGCGAGTGGACAAATGCTCTGGTGATTGCCAAGCTTGTGGTAAGTGACGTAGAGCCCATAACCTTCGAGCGGGCACACCACCCTCACCGACGAAAGGACGGCGTCCACCGTTGTGTTCCGCATGTCGAAGCCACTGCCATGCTCGCACTTTTGGCACTGCCGCTGGTTCCCGGGGCGCTCGAAGCTGCAGTCCGCGCAGGCCAGGTGCCCTCCCTTGCACTGCAGAAATCAATCGAACAACACATCAATCAAGAAACTTGCACCTTTCTCAATCAGCCAAACGGATGAGGTGTATTCGAACCTCATACACTGGAGGCGTTAAGGGGCAGAGGCACAAGAGGCAGTGGAGCATGGTGAGGTCCATCGAGACCTTAGAGAGCTCCAGCGTCGGGTCTTGTTCGGTCTGCATGATCTCGCCCTCCTCGTGCACAACCATCTCTCGCTTGGGCCGAGGAATTACAAAGCTTTACCGTCACATATTTTATACTACTTCAAGGTGCATTAAATCAACACATGCAAGTATCAAAAGGAGAGTCATGACATGCATGCATGCGTTGTAATTACTGCATCAGTAAACACAAATTATTGAAATATATCGAGTGCAGTGCTTTGATGTGTTGCGTCAACTCATACATCAACGAGAAGTTTGATTATCCTCTCCCTCGCGGACTTACCTGCACCTGCCTTTGGCTGTATGACAGGTTGGCCACCCACCTATCGGGCCCACCTGTCATACATGCAAAGGGAGGAGCGTCCCTCCCTCACCCATGAGCGTGGTGGCTGGCAAGACTAGGAGAAGCTTTCGCTACACGCTCTCCCTCCCGCAAGCGGTGGACATGCAGCAGTTCAACCAGTGTCAGATGGCCAGAAGCATACTGTAGTACTCCTCCAGTGCAGTAGTACTCCATCATTGTTCGACTTTCAGATGAGGCGAAGAGCCAAGCGCAGCCCGGACGCTCGTGTGGCAGTTTCATGTGTAGAGTAGTCTAGGATAGCGTGCACTGTTCCTGTAAGCTTAAAATCGTTGGGGTCGGCTCCATGCTATGTGGCCGTCTCAATGTTTTTTTTTTAAAATAAAATAGTCTTCTGGCCCTACCTGTCACCCTGGTGATTGTAGTTTGCACGCTCATCTGGTCAAGACAGGAATATATATTTTAATTAGTGGTGGGTAAATGTTAGAGGTTGCAGCAAATATATTGTACACTTCGGGTCTTTCAGCCAAGTTTAGAGGAAAGCATGTGGGGCCAGTGCTATGGTGTGTCGTGTCAACTCGTACACCGAGGAGAAGCTTGATTTTACTACTACACGCCTTCTCCCTCGCCCGTGCGCGTGGTTGCTCGCAAACGAGGATAGGCTTTTGCTTAGTACTTCTACAACAAGCTATCCCTCCCGCTCGCGGTGGATGGACATGCAGCAGTGGATTCGACACTGTAGAAGCAGTAGTAATAACAACATTGTTCGTCTTCTCGAAGAAGCTAAGAGCCAAGCGCAACCAGAACATGGCAGTTGCAAACATTGGAGCACGCATATAGCCAGGCTCTTGCATGAGACAAAATTGCTATGTGATCCCACTATTGTACTAGTACGTACAACTACTTGCTAGTATAGCCCTGTAAACGAGAAAGGAGTATTTGCCCTTCTAGGGATTTCAACAAGTGACTAGACTACACCGAGACGGAGTACATATGGAGCAAAATGAGTGAATCTGCACCATAAATAAATACGTAGTTCTATCGTTTTGCTCTCCGAGGTGCACAATATTGAGTATACTGACTAGTCTCTTTTTGACACGCATTTACATTTTTTTGACACAGTACAGACGCAAGCGCTCATATACACGCACATAAACTCACCCCTGTGAACGCACAGACGCACACCACTATCATCTTGAAATTTACGAAGTCACCATAGGCACCTCGTCATCGACGGGAACGTCTGCTGACTCCTGACACGCGATAGACGCGAGTGGCAGTCGCCTCCATAGGTTCTTGAATGCCAAGAGGGATAGGGTAGCGGTTACCAAGATGTTGAACGGTCAAAGATGCATCCTCAATTACATGCAGAGGGAATTAATTGGAGAAGTAGAATAGAGCCAGCATGATGTGAATGCAACAGAGTTTGGACTCTCATATAAAGGCGCCCCACCACTCCAATCCATCTACTCCCAAGTCTCTGTGCAACACTGCTCACTACAATCCAAGACCAAGTGACCAGAAGCCACAAGCACCTATGGAGGCGACGGACGCAAGCAGCAGTCGGCTGTGCCAAATCATCCAAGGCGCTGGCCTACAGCCCCCCACCGCACAGCATTTCCAGACGGTGCTGGCGACCGCCGGCATCGTAGCCCTCGTCGACGCCGGCTTCTCCTCTCGCATGGATGACATGATGGTCAACTCCATCCGCAAGTTCACCGCCGTCAAGAAGTGCGCGGACGACCTTGCCGTACTGCTCCAGCCCGCGCGCCCAGGCTCCTCATTGCCTGCCACCCTCATCGGCCTCCATGGTGACAAACTTTTTCAAGCCCTGGTGGCCCTGCAGGTGCTGGAGGTCGCAACGAAGAATGTGCACCTCGAGGCCGCGCTCCCTGCGCAGCGCCTCGCCATGCAAGAAACCGTCGACCTTCACATCCACGTCTACGAGGAAATTGTCTACATAGGCCACTACAAGGCAAGCGAGGACAGAAAGAAGTTGGCCATCTTTCAGCGGATGGAATCTTTGGACGCCATTGTTCAGAAGCACGTCGACCTGGCCACGAAAGCCGCTGCTACTTAGGCGCCGTTCGGTGGGCCGGTGCCCTGAGTCGAGGAGGTGGATGTCGTCGATGGATGCATCTCTTCTTCTTGCCTCCTGTAACCAGCACTGCATCGCCTCGTGGCCTTAATGTTTTATTAGTATAGTACTCCCTCCGTTCCCAAATATAAGTCTTTCTAAATATTCCAGCAAGTGACTACTACATATGGAGCAAAATGAGTGAATCTACACTCTAAACTATGTCTACATACATCTGTATGTTGTATTCCATTTGAAATAGTATCTAAAAAGGCTTATATTTAGGAACGGAGGGAGTATATGGCATTTTTATTCTAGTCGTAACATTTTCACTGTGAGGTGGGGCCGCAGTTGAGCAAACCCACCCCGACCACCGGGCGTCTGCCGAGTTTAGAATTAGAAGAGAGAAACGAGGGAGGAGATCTAGATGTAGCACGGACGCTGTTGTCTGATGGGACTTGTGTTGATACAATAGGAGTACTGAGCACTCGTGCCTCTTTTTTTAGGGAAGAATTAGTCGTATGTCTAGTACCACTAGTTGGGTGCGTGCGACCTATAATTGTCATCACTTTAGGTCTCCTTTTCGAACCGCAGCTACGCTTCACAATACATATTTTTTCACGCATTTATCCTCCTATATGTACTCCTAGGCCATTTCCACGTGCTCCATTCGCTGACATGTGGTACATAGAGCATCTGGATCGTAGTGCATGCACGACTCGGAGCATATGCCGGGGTACTTTACATTCCAGACCTCACGAATTACATGCAAACCCCCCATAGAAGAATAAATAAATGAATGAATTACTACATGAAACCGAATTATTTTCGTAGAAACCGGAGCACGTTAATTAAATTTTGGACATAACACGTTTATACAAAATGACCGAGCCTAAACCAATCTAAGGGCCTCTTTGATTTTTCCCGCAAAAAAGGGCCTCTTTGATTCCGAGGATACTGAAAACACAGGAATGGGGAAAGTATGATGGAGATGAACCGAGACGAGGAGAACTCTAACTCAGTTAGAGGTTAGAGTTAGATTCAAACCCTGAACTAACTCTAAACCAAAGAGGTGTATGGATGGCAGGGTTAGATTGACAATAAATGCTCTTTCTCAATCATTTGACTACTTTGGACCCTATTTCCTGCCGGATTTGGTGTGGCTGGCTCTTCTGTGGCCTGCTCCCACTCACAATTGACATAAACGAACCATCTTTACAAATCAAGCATGCAAAACATGATAATTTTTACTTTGTCCATACAAATTAAGATATCCCACTTAAACATACAAGTCGTCAATCAAGCTTCACAAAAAAACACTCCATGAAACAAAGCATGAGCTAACTCATCACGGAAGTCATTCACGATAGGGAGGGAGCCCGGAGCCCCTCACGCACCGAGGGAGGAGCTCGCCATAGTCGCTCTGGAGGAAGGCTCTGTAGAGCCCAAGCCCCAGGAACCCCTCCGACGCTGGCCCTTGCGAGGTGAGGTCGACTCCGGCATGGGTAGCAGGGCCGCTTGCCGCCGACTGGGAACTTAATCTTTGGGCCTCTAGAAATAATGTGAGCCTGTAACTAAAATACCGGGAAAGGTGAACTGAATCTTTGGGCCTCTAGAAATAATGCAAGCCTGAAACTGAAATACCTAGAAAGGTGAACTGAATCTTTGGGCAATAATGCAAGCCTGAAACTAAAATACCTAGAAAGGTGAACTGAATCTTTGGGCCTCTAGAAAGATTTATTACCTCCTCAAGCAGCATCAAACAATTCCATGCGTGCACCACAAATCTATACCAAGTTTGATCAGGATCTACTTTTCCAAATCAGAATTAGCGCTAGAGCGAGCAAGATCAATGATATCGCTGTGAGACAGAGAAGGAACGAACAAACTCACCCCTCTCACGACCTCCCTGGTAGATGCGCCGCCACCGCGCACGACAGAGGCAGAAAAACGACCGGTGAAGGGGGAGCGGGGTGACCTTCGAAGGTCGGAGTAGGGCAGCGGAGGCTGGAAGGAGAGGGCGGCCGGAGGAGAGAGAGGGCGAGTGGAGCTTGGGTGCACGACCCTATGGGGAATAGAGAGGAGTCATGCGAGAGGGGGGGAGCGATCTGGTGCGGGCAGGGGAGATTTTTTTAGTTCTCTTTTAGTGGGCATGAGGATAACTAACCCAATTAGAACCTCTCCACCGGGCTAGTTTTTTTAGATGGGTTAGAGCAAACTAGCTCAAACCAACCGCTCTTGTTTCGATAATTTGAGGCTATTTCAACCCAAACTAGCTCTAACTCAGGGATCCAAACAAAGAGGAGTGTTACTGTACATGCTACAGTGTGGACCGTAGCACATTGTTTTTCATGGCCATATCACCACACTGTTTTCTACTGCTGGTTCACTGGGCTACCGTGGTTCGCACTGCTGGTTCACTAGGCTGTCGTGGTTCACACTGCTGGTTCACTGGGCTGCCGTGGTTCGCACTCCTATGACCTAGGTAGTAGTAGTACTAGTATATACCTCATCATTCTTTGCTCCTTCTTACTACTCCGACATGTGGGAGAGCCAGCATCGGGGTCGACGTGTTATGCACCAGATTAGAGCGCGGAACGGAAGGGGGGCATCACCCCGGTCAGAGCGCCAGTAGTTGATGACTATAGAGAGTGGTCATATCACCAGTCTTTCCAGCAGTAATGCGCCGTTAAATCGCATAGCCCTACCTTTCTAGCAGTATTTTTGAGAATCCGCCACTCGCTCACCCTCCTCGCCTCTCTATCAAACATCCTACCCGAATACTGCCGCGCATACTGCCCAAGAAAAGCCCCGCCCTCAACTTTTAACTACGCGAAAATAGTTTGAGCTTGTTCGTTCTATATAAATACAGTACTTACTGTATGTTTATTCACCCGTGGGGTTGTTCAATGAATGGAGGGACGGGGAGCACAATTGAACAATACTAGTACTACTAGTAGTAAGTAGGAGTCATACAGTAGTCACCTTAAATAGAGAGTTTCTTTTCTTTAATGCCACATACACAAATTGAAATGCTTGTTGTGGAGAGAAAAAGATAATCACTCCACTATATATGTACGCAGGGGCCTGAGCGCTTGCTTTACTAGGGTTGCTCTCTTCATTCTCTCATCCTCTCCAGATATAAACAAGACAAAGGTAGCGACATTTTCTCTCTGCTCACCGCTGGTCACAGATCCGGCCGGATCCCTTCGGCCGCTGTGTGTAGAGGACTAAAAGGTGCATCGTTCACGCGGTCATCGCCGCCGAGGGAGGAAACCCACAACTGCCGTTGGGGCCCGATCTTCTGCCCGTGTCGTTCTCTCCGACACAGCGGCAGCTCGGGAGGTCCTCCGACCCTTCTTCCTCCCTGCCATATTGTCCGCAGATCCGACCTGCCGCCGCCGACATCCCGGCGACCCTCAGGTATAAGTTCTTCGAAAGCGGCCTTGCTCTACTGCCCCAGCTCCCTACGTGTCTGCATGTGCATCTTTTTCTACTCCCATAAGCTCTTCCAAAGCCACCTAAATTTTTAGTATTATTAGAGGTAAAGCTACTTCATGCATTAGAATCTAGGGCTTTGTTCAAACAATGAAGAAAGGGGGGAAAGTTGTAGCATGAATCTAGGACTGGATTCAAAGAGTAAATAATATGGTGAAAGTAGTAGAGATCGGATACCCAACCGGTCTCTTGGTTGAAAAGGGAAATAATGGGAAAACGCAGTATAAACTGGATAAGGAACAGATCTATTATTGGTTGAAAAAAGGATAGAAAGTGGCGGCTGGTGGACAAGTCAACAGAGTATGTCCAGGATTAGATTTGCTGCCCTCACATAGTAAAAGGTCTCCAGGATTAGAATTGCTGCCCTCACATAGTAAAAGGTCACAGGATTAGATTTGCTGCCCTCACATAGTAAAAGGTATCCAGGTTTAGATTTGCTGCCCTCACATAGTAAAAGGTCTCCAGGATTAGATTTGCTGCCCTCACATAGTACAAGGTCTCCAGGATTAGGTTTGCTGCCCTCACATAGCATGAACAAAGTCGGCATCACCACTTTATGCCTCCTTGCAGGTACATTGTGCTGATGCATCCACTGTCGCATTTCCTTATACCAACCTTTTGTTATTGCTAATGTAAGGGCGCATGTAAAATGAAGCGATCACACTGTTACCTTAGGGACATGTCTAACCAGTGTTATTGTTAATCTAATGCCTCCAGTGATAAGATGCAATTAAACTGTGTTACAAATGGCACTCCTGCTGTTTTCCCCAGTATGATAAGTAAGTTGCTCCTTTACGCTGCTGAGTGTCCTGGTGTCCCCACGGTCCCATGCCCTTAAACCAACTCTTTAGCTGCTGTTGATTTACTATGTCTCGTAAACAAGCAATGCCACCATTAAAGTAATCCCATATTTGAGGAATCTCATTGTTGATCGTAATGCTTCTGGTAACATGAAGCATTGCTGATGTTTAAAATTTCTACTGTCCTTGCGTGGTTGCCATGAACATAATTAAGATGCTTCTTTTCATTTTGTATATGTTTCGTATATTCTTATTGACCAACAACTGTTTACTTTCTATCTTTTTGTGCAGATAGGGATATCCATTTCACCTTCTTGCTATTGTGACCTTTTGGTGAACTGCACAAAACACTTTTTTGGAATGGGTGTCTTGTGCAGTTCAACTAAACTGTCACATGGGCAACATCTCTCAATTTTGGTGGAACTGCACAAAATGCTGATTAGAGTTTCCAAAATCTCCGTCAAGTTCTGCTGGTAATCTCGTGCAACATTTTATTATCCTTTGAAAGATGAGCCGTCACTGTCACCACAATGGCACTTTATTTTAGTGGAACTGCACAAAAGGATAAGAAAATTATAGTTGCACCTTACATGAGTCGGACAACCAACCTTAATGTTCCTCAATTTAAGTGTAACTACTAAAGAAGAACCTGCCAACTCATGAGAGCAAGTACTTATTGCAAGCTGAATGATGCAATCTTTGCTTCATTTCAGGTGAACTGCAGAAAAAGGCGCATGAATTGAATCATGGAGCTGGAGGTTGACGTCATCCTAGTGGATCTGCAGGTTGAGTTCAAGGAGGCCACTATTAAAGTGAAATCATGCTCTTCTTGTTTGTGCTGTGCAAACAGGAATACTCAACTACAGATGTTGTGATGGTCAAGAGCATTCGCCAAGTTCTTCGATTGTATGACATGGCTAGCCAAGATGGATTTAATCCCGATATTCACTTTATCAAAAGGCTCTAATGGGTTGGTTCTAAATCTTGCAAGCTGGGAATCAATGAGATGTGTAGGCATATTTGTTGTACTTATTATTTGAATCTTATTTGTCGGTTCTAAATCGTGCAAGCTGGGAATCAATGAGATGTGTAGGCATCTTTGTTGTGCTTATTATTTGGATCTTATTTGTTGATTCTGAATCTTGCAAGTTGGGAATCAATGAGATGTGTAGGCATCTTTGTTGTATTTATTGTTTGGATCTTATTTGTTGGTTCTGAATCTCACAAGCTGGGAAACACGGCATGATGATGCAGAGGACAACCACCATAACAAACAGTTCAAACTTGGTAGTATTATCTTTGTGTAAGTGCGACAAATGTGCTGATCGTGTGCGTCCTTAGAATAATAATTCTAATTGTTGTGCATGTTGATCCAGTGGCACTGATAGAACGAGCCAATGCATTGCTTGTTTTAAGTATAAATTTCTATTAGAGCTAATTAAATTTAAGTAAAGTGACCACTAACTCCTGTTATTATAGTACTAATAAAGACCTACTCGTGAACTAGCGTGTTGCCGGAGTAGGTTTCTTAATGGAGGCGTTTGAATGCGCCGAGGGTGCATCTTCTGCCGGGCGTGCAGTGGACGAGGGAGGGGTAGTAACTGTTGTCGCGTGTACACACTCAGTTTACTGTTGAATCCAGTTCCCCAAGAGCTGAAAAACAAACTGCTGCCGCCGCCTACACACTCGTTCACTTGAAGAGACTCCAATGGCGATCCGAGGGGTGAGCTTGCTGGATATGGACTTCATCAAGGAGTTCCCCTTTGAGTTCGCCGTTCAGTCCTATGGCTGCACCAAGTTGAATGTGATGTACACCAATGATCTGGACTCGGTGAAGCTCTGCCTCGCCGAGTTCAAGCAGTACCTACAGGACGAGAAAGCACAAGGTTGCAGGACTAGACCTTGTGCCCATCCATTCGTCTCCTGATAGGGACTAGCGGATTGCCGTCGCCCAGGTATGTGTGCGGGACGAGGTTCTCATCTACCACTTTTGTAGGGCCATCAGAGGTTCTGGAGCATTTGCCCGTTTCATCGACAACACCAACACACCTTTGCTACGGTGGAGAGAAGTAAGAACGCAACGATTCGGCCATCTGTTGCAACAAGCTTGTCGACATCCAGAAGCAATACAAGATCATCAGCAACGGGCAGGAGAAGGACTCCGTGGTTGACCTCGCCGAAACCATCATCGACCCCTGATACGCCAACATGAAAGAAGACAACGATACCAAGGACCTGAACACATGGGAGGTACCTCTGAATCTAGCCTACATAACCTACGCGGCCAAGGACACATACGCATGCTATGTCATGTACAGGCAGATCTTGGACATGAGGGCGTGTCTGCTTCCCGTAACCGACGAGTACATGGACAGCCACCGCGTCATGATCAAGCGTTCCAGGAAGGTCTAGATGTTGTACTTTATCTATTTATAAGCACCTTTATCATATGAGTGTTTCATGCATTAGCCTATGTGTCTTAATTATCTATTTTGTCCGAAATATTTCTTTTAAGAACCCATTAACCTGATTGCTTTTTTTAGTGGCTATTTGCTTATGTATGTAACTAGTTCACTTGTCCGTTAAAAAAAACTAGTTCACTCGGCTGTCGTGCTTTGAATCTCCTTCCTCCCAACATATTCCCCTCCTCAGGTGGACCCAGCAGGTCTCTGAATTTTCTCCCACTTTCTTTTTCGATGTAAACTGAGTTTTCTCCTAGTACTTTTCCCTAGTACCAACTCAACTGTCCCACGTCTAGCCTAAAAAATAATAATACCCCATGTACTATTAACTCATCAAATTTAAATGATATTTTATTTCGTAAGTTGAAAGTTCTTACAAAATAATAATAATGATTGTTTATATATAACTTGGCAAGTTAACTCCTAGTGATTGCGTACATAAGCTTGCAAAGATTTTACTGACCAATGCAGTAATAGACGTGCAATCATGTGTTTATGTTTTTATAACATTTCTCCATCTAGCCCAACATGATATTTTCACCCAGCCCAGCAAGTCCGCGGATTTCGAGAAAAATGCAAATCGGATTTAAATTCTACCATGTATATAAATGGGCTGCATAGATGCTACATCACTGTTTCACCCAGCCCACCAAATGGAATAAAAAAACAAATGGACTGGCTGACATGTGGGCCAGTAGGTCGAAGCCTAAGAAGGCGTTGGATTTACATCAACCAGCCGGCATTCTTGTTCAATCTCTCGTCTTCTTCCCCCCAGCGCTGTCGGGACCTCCTGCTCCAGCCTTTGGCATCCAGCGGCGTTGGTTTGCGCTCCTCAGTGAAACGCTACCCCGCCGATGACCAGGCCATCCCTCCACTCCGCAGCTCATGTTATTCTCTGCCGAGTGTAGGCCCACCCTGCACCCGAACCAGTCAAGTTTCCCACTCCTCTCCGTCTGCGACACCACTGCCGCGTCTTCCCCATCTCCAGGTCGTTCCAGTCTGGGGCCTCGCCATCGTCCATCACCTCGGTGCGCTCGGCGCGGCGTGGTCAACATACGAGAGTCATCGGAAGAGGACTCTATGTGGAGAACCTGATGGCTGGGACCCACAAGGTGCATGGTCCCACGCAAGGAAAGTTCCTCCTTATTACGCACTGTACATGGACTGTATGTGGGAAGGGCTTCTGTATTTCACAAAAAAAAACGTTCCCCCCGCTGACAGGTCGGACCCACCTGCTATATCTTAGCACGCAAGGAAGTGCCTCCTTATTACGCACAAAAAATGAATGCCCCCTGCTAGCTGGGACCCACCATAGTGGGTGGCTGACTTGTGGGCCTACTAAGTTGACAGGGAAGGAGGGCTTTGTCAACTTAGTCAATATGAACGATTCTAGCTCCAGTGACCGTACGATGTCCATCCAACGGCCATAGTGCTTCTTGAACCTCTGGTCTTCTTTCTCCAGCCGCCCAAAGCAGCGCCAGTTGTGTCGTGTGCTCCTGCCTCTCGTGGACGGCTGTGATGCCGCGGAAGCCTCACCGCCCCCTAGTACTCCCACCGCTGACCCAGGGCATCCCTCTACTCACACACACCCCCTGTTATTTTGCGGCAACGGCAGCCTCACGTCGCAGCCAAACCAGTGAACCCTCATACTCCTCTCCGCGTGGGCATCCACTGCCGCGTCTTCCCCGGCTCCGCGTCGTCCCCTTCCTATGCCTCGCAGTCGTCTACCACCTTGGTGCTCTCAGCGCGGCATGGTCAATGTGGTCAACGACCGACTTCCGTCGGAAGAGTACTGTACATGGAGAGGCTGACAGCTGGGTCCATGGCCGCAGCTGGGTCCATGGCCACAACCCAGTTTTTTGTGATTTTCCAAGTAGGTCGCTTTGTCAGGCCTGTTGGGCTATAGATCTTTCAAGACGAGGAGAGCTTCATTCGGCTGGCCGAGAAAATGGCCTATCAGTAATGAGAAATGGGTTGTACATTTTTAAAACACATCAAACCGACAATTAGTTTCAAATTTCTTTTTTTCATTTTGAGATTTTAAATTGCATTTATTTTTATGCGTGGACAATTTGTTGGATTTTATATTGATATGCATTTAGTTTTAAAATCATTTTGAATGTGACTCAAAATTTCGGGATTAAAAACAGTTTGGACCGCACCGAAATATGCAAAATTTCGTATAATTTTTTAATGGTGGCAACAATATGGGCTGTAATGCTAACAAAAATAATATGGGATCCAAAAAAACCTTAAGAATTAGCAAATGGGCTGTAAATTATTAGAAATAATGGCAGACAGGTTGTATGCTGTTTTCCACAGATTTGAGGCTTTCCTTAAAAGAAGGTTGACGCACAAGCAGTGACTGTTGGATTTCAATCCAACGGCCGTCGTGCTTCTTCAATCTCTGCTCTTCCTGCTCCAGCCGCTCAAACAAGCGTCGACGGGACTGCCTGCTCCCTCCTCCCCGCGGCCGGCTGTGCTGCCACGCAGGCCTCACCACCCCACCGTACTCCCATCGCTGGCCTAGCCATCCCTCTACTCACCCACAACTGCTGTTATTCTCCGGCGACGACAGACAACTGCCGATTCTTCCCTGCCTCCGTGTCGTTCCCTTCCTAAGCCTTGCCGTCGTCCACCGCCCTGGTGCTCTTGGCACGGCCTAGTTTACATGGTCAATGACCGACATGCATCTGAAGTGGACTGTACGTGGAGAGGCTGACAGCTGGGTCCATGGCCGCACGCAAGGAAATGCCTCCTTATTACGCGCAAAATAATGATTCCTCCACCTGACATCTTGGACCCACCGAAAGGGCCTCTATATTTCGCAAAAAAACATTACCGCCGCTGACAGCTTGGACCCACCAGCTATATCTTCGCATGCAAGGAACTGCCTCCTTATTACACAAAAAAATGAATACTCCCCCTACTAGCTGGGACCCAGTATAGTGGCAGGCTGACCTGTGGGCCTACTAAGTTGATGGGGACGGAGGGCTTTGTCAACTTAGTCAATATGCACGATTCTACCTCCAGTGACCGTATGATGTCCATCCAACGGCCGTAGTGCTTCTTCAACCTCTGGTCTTCTTGCTCCATGTCACGCCCAATATGCGATACTATCCTAAAGAGACTCGAAGGTCCCACCAAGGATAGAACCGCATATTGATACGCTTTTGCAAGGTGGATATCATTACATCAACATTACATAATAGATGGGGATACATACAAAAGGCATACAATGCCACACGAATACAACATCATCTTACATAAGAGCACCATCCGACTACGGATGAAACACAAACATAAACTCAAATGACATCCACCCTGCTAGCCCAGGCTGCCGTCCTGGAACCTATCCCTTGATCGAAGAAGAAGTAGAAGAAGAACTCCAAAACAAGCAAACATCACTCTCGCATCATGATCATCGCATAACCTGTACCTGCAACTGTTATTGTAGTAATCTGTGAGCCACGAGGACTCAACAATCCCATTACCATGGGTATCAAGACTAGCAAAGCTTAATGGGTAAGGAAGGAGTAAAGTGGTGAGGTTGCAGCGGCGGCTAAGCATATATGGTGGCTAACATACGCAAATGAGAGCGAGAAGAGAAGCAACAGAACGGTCGTGAAGCTAGCAATGATCAAGAGGTGATCCTGAACTCCTAATTACGTCAAACATAACCCAAAGACCGTGTTCACTATCCGGATTCCGCCGAAAAGAGACCATCACGGCTACACACGCAGTTGATGCGTTTTAATTAAGTCAAGTGTCAAATTATCTACAACCGGACATTAACAAATTCCCATCTGCCACATAACCGCGGGCACGGCTTTCGAAAGTTCAAACCCTACAGGGGTGTCCCAACTTGGCCCATCACAAGCTCTCACGGTAAACGAAGGATATACCTTCTCCCAGGAAGACCCGATCAGTCTCGGAATTCCGGTTTACAAGACATTTCGACAATGGTAAAACAAGACCAGCAGAGCCGCCCGATGCGCCGACAATCCCGATAGGAGCTGCACATATATCGTTCTCAGGGCAACACCGGATAAGTCAAGCTATGATTAAAACCAAACCTCGAGTTTCCCCGAGGTGGCCCCGCAGGCTGCTCGGTTCGGACCAGCACTTAGAGAAGCACTGGCCCGGGGGGGGGGGTAAATAAATATGACCTTCGAGAGAGCGACTCCTAAGGGAAAAGTAGGTGGTGGTGAGGCAAATGGTAAAACCAAGGTTGGGCCTTGCTGGAGGAGTTTTATTCAAAGCGAACTGTCAAGGGGGTCCCATAAATCACCCAACCGTGTAAGGAACACAAAATCCGGGAACATAATACTGATATGACGGAAACTAGGGCGGCAAGAGTGGAACAAAACACCAGGCATAAGGCCGAGCCTTCCACCCTTTACCAAGTATATAGATGCATTAATAATATAAGAGATATTGTGATATCCCAACATAATCCTGTCCATCATGGAGCAATCTTCAACTTCACCTGCAACTAACAACGCTATAAGAGGGGTTGAGCAAAGCGGTAACATAGCCAAACAACGGTTTGCTAGTAAGGGTGAAAAAGGTTAGAGGCTGACATGGCAAATTGGGAGGCTTGAAGAACAAGTGATAGATAGTGCAGCAAAATGATAGAATGAAGCAACTAGCATAGCAATGATAGTAGTGAGATCCAGGGTAGCGGTCATCTTGCCTGAAATCCCGCTAGGAAGAAGAACGAGTCCATGAAGAAGATGAACGGATGAAGCCGAACCAAGCGTAGACGAACGAATCCTCACGATCGCAACGAAACAAGAACTATCGAGAAGAAGCACACAACATTGTAAACACACCACACATATACCTGACATGATGCACAACCAAGCATGATGCATGACAAAGATAGATGATGCTACTCATGGCAAGAGATGATGCATACAAGAACAACACATCAAAGCAAGGTTAAATGAGGTCGGATACAACATATAACAATTCCGGTAAGTCCTCATATGCAAGTTTGGAAATTAGTCCAGATCTGAATAAACCTTATGTTCAAATTGTTAAACAGAAATTTAAAGAGCACCAAGAGAATCTACACAAAATTCTAGTCAAGTTACATATAAAGTTCATTTAGTTCGGAGCTACGGCCTAGAAGATATGAGCAAAACAAGTTAAACATGGCATTGATGCAAAATGCATACAAACATCAAGCAAAAACTCTCAAAACATGGATGCAACATGATAATATGAAACTTCATGCAAAATCAAGCAAGTTCCATATAGAGCACACTCAAAACGGAGCAACGGTTCAACACATACACTCTATACAAGTTACAACAACAATCTGCCCAAAACAGCAACTAGGCATCTAACAAGCATCAAAACAATATGCTACAGCACCTCGACATAATAACAAAAGGCATGGGCATGAAGCACAGATAAATCACGACAAAACATAAACACTGAGATATCTCCAGAAATCAATAGAACATGCTCAAAAGGACATGGCAAAATTGCAAATAATAACAGTTTCAGACTTAGCAGAAATAACATCAGGTTGCAATGTTTAGAGCTATCAAACAACATTTTATAGGAAGCTATCATGGCAAATAAAAGCATGGCATGCTAGTACTGAAGACAAAGAACAAAACTCCCTTACTTAACTAATTCTAAAGATCAACAGAAAAGATGGTAGCATCCATGCAAACATGGCAAATGATATGATAGATTCATACATGGCAGGAACGACAATAAGTAGGCATGTTGGTGAGATTGCATCACTCACTACAGAGCAATACATGGTATGTCAAGGCAAACAATAGTAATAATACATGTTTGAGAAGCTAAGCATGGCAACATAAAGTTCATAGCATTTTTGGATCACTAACAACAAGCATGGCAACGTTGAACTTAATGTTAATAGGCTGACAGCAACATTATTTAGCAAGTTTGGAGCAAGATAACGACATGTTACAGCAGGCTATAAATGCAACCAGGGAAATGAATTGATAGAGCATAACATGTATAACAAAACATCCTTAGTGAACATATCCAGATTATGCATAGAATGACTTGTAGCACCAGGTTAACATAGAATCATGATATATCACAATCAGACTAGCAAAACAGCAACAACGAGTACCTACTTCACGAGCTCTATGCACTCACTACAAGGCTCACAAAAATACATGGATTGCACCACTGTAAATATGGCATGATGTAGCACAACACATATGTAGACATCAAGCTCATAGGATGCACACACAAAATGAACTGAGAAAGACAAAACAGTAAGTTTTGTCAACAGACAGCAGTTAACGATAATTTGGGCATCAGGACAGACTCAAACAAGCATGGCATAATGGAATGAAATTAAGAGCATCTCATGATGAACATTTCTATATCTCATGCACGCAAAATGGAGTTACAATCATGAAGATATGATGCAATGAACATGCAATGAAAATGTTGCAGAACCGGGGGACTGGAATTTCACCTCGCGGGAAGTTGGACGGGGAGATCCCGGGATGGAGTGGAGCGGGAAGGGGAAGCGCAGGCATTTCGTTCTGGGTTGGGTCGATCTCATCCCACCCGTCCGGATCCGGCGACGGGGTGGCCGGCGACGACGGCGGAGGCGGCCGGCAGCGGCGCGGGCGACCGGAGGCGGCGGGGTTCGGTGCGGGTCGGGGCGGAGACGGGCTGGTCCGGCCGGATCCGGCCGGATCCGGCGCAGCGGCGGCGGACGGCGGCCGGCTGTGGGGTGGCGAGGGCGCAAGGCGGACAGCGGCGCGG